>NC_137129.1:29795905-30160905 GCF_949319135.1 Squalius cephalus
TTATATTCAGTTACAGTAATAGCGCCACCTGCTGGCAACAGGAAGTGACATGTTTAACACTGTTATGGACTCCTAATAACATATAAAAAAGTGCCAGCAAGTGTTAAACATGCTAACAACATACTAGAAACATGCTAAAACATGCTAGCAAACTCTTAGCTAAGTGCTAAAGCATGCTATTATTGCAATTAAATAGGAATTTGCTGTAACTCAGGCATGGAATGTCCAATCTGCCCCAAACTTCACACTTTTGATAAGAGTCATGGCCTGAACACATCTACATGAGAATGTTCAGTTATAGTAATAGCGCCACCTACTGGCAACAGGAAGTGACATGTTTAACACGTTGATGCCGTTCTAGCAACATGTTAAAAATGCCATTGAGTTCTAAACATGCTAGAAACATATTAAAACATGCTAGTAATGCTTAGCTAAGTGCTAAAGAATGCTAATTCAATGAAACATGACTTTGTTGTTACTCAAGAAGGCAATGTCCAATTTGCACCAAACTTCACAAGTTTGATAAGAGTTCTGTCCTGAACACACATCCATGCTCATATTCAGTTATAGTCATAACGCCACCTACTGGCAACAGAAACTGACATGGTTAACACAGTAATGCAGTACTAACCACATAATTATTGTGTACTAAGCATGCTAGAAACAGACTAAACATGCTAGCAACACTTAGCTGAGTCATGAAGCATGCTATTATCACCATTATACAAAACATTTTGTAACTGACTTTGACATACTCTTACTATATATACCTCCTTAAATGTACATTTCCCAACCATGCTCTGTCTTCCTAAAGCCACCGAGTGTTGATGGCACGGGTGCGAGGGCCCTTTCATCGCTGCTTGCAGCTTTAATTATTATTCTTCTTCTTCTTCTCCGCATTGAATTGCATTTTTGAGGGCCTAAACATGCGCGAAAACTCACGAAACTTTGCACATGCGTCAGAACTGGCGAAAATTTACATCTGATATAGGTTTCAGAATTGGACGGGGCAAAACGGCTCGATAGCGCCACCTATAAAAGTTCAACGGAGTGCGCCTCCCGCAACGTTCCACGTACGTGCACGAAATTCGGTACATACATGTAATGACCTAATACCTACAAAAAAGTCTCTTGGAGCATAGCCCTAAACACAACAGGAAGTCAGCCATTTTGAACTTCCTCTCAGATTTTTGTGCAGTTTTTGCCATTTTCAGGCCTCGTACTTTAACGAACTCCTCCTACAGTTTTAATCTGATCATCTTCAAATTTGGTGAGTGTAATCTTAAGGCCTTTGCGACGTTAAATTGCGAAGATCTTGAGTTTTCGTCAAAGGGCGGGTCCTCGGCGGCCTGACAAATTTCGATGTTTCGCCATGAAACAGGAAGTTGCTGTAACTCAGGCATGGAATGTCCAATCTGCCCCAAACTTCACACTTTTGATAAGCGTTCTGTCCTGAACACATGACCATGCTCATATTCAGTTACAGTCATAGCGCCACCTGCTGGCAACAGGAAGTGACATGTTTAACACTGTTATGGACTCCTAATAACATATAAAAAAGTGCCAGCAAGTGCTAAACATGCTAACAACATAATAGAAGCATGCTAAAACATGCTAGCAAACTCTTAGCTAAGTGCTAAAGCATGCTATTATTGCAATTAAATAGGAATTTGCTGTAACTCAGGCATGGAATGTCCAATCTGCCCCAAACTTCACACTTTTGATAAGCGTTCTGTCCTGAACACATCTACATGAGAAAATTCAGGTATAGTAATAGCGCCACCTACTGGTAACAGGAAGTGTCATGTTTAACACGTTGATGCCATTCTAGCAACATGTTAAAAATGCCATTGACTTCTAAACATGCTAGAAACATGTTAAAACATGCTAGCAATACTTAGCTAAGTGCTAAAGCATGCTAATTCAATGAAACAGGATGTTGTTGTTACTCAAGAAGGCAATGTCCAATCTGCGCCAAACTTCACACATTTGATAAGAGTTATCTCTTGAACACATGTCCATGCTCATATTTAGTTATAGTCATAGCGCCACCTGCTGGCAACAGGAAGTGACGTTTAACACTGTTATGGACTCCTAATAACATATAAAAAAGTGCCAGCAAGTGTTAAACATGCTAACAACATACTAGAAACATGCTAAAACATGCTAGCAAACACTTAGCTAAGTGCTAAAGCATGCTATTATTGCAATTAAATAGGAATTTGCTGTAACTCAGGCATGGAATGTCCAATCTGCCCCAAACTTCACACTTTTGATAAGCGTTCTGTCCTGAACACATCTACATGAGAAAATTCAGTTATAGTAATAGCGCCACCTACTGGTAACAGGAAGTGACATGTTTAACACTCTTGTGGTCTCCTAATAACATATAAAAAAGAGCCAACAAGTGCTAAACAGGTTAGCAACATACTAGAAACATGCTAGCAAACACTTAGCTAAGTGCTAAAGCATGCTATTACTGCAATTAAATAGGAATTTGCTGTAACTCAGGCATGTAATGTCCAATCTGCCCCAAACTTCACACATTTGATAAGAATCATGGCCTGAACACATGTCTATGCTCAAATTCAGTTATAGTAATAGCACCACCTACTGGCAACAGGAAGTGACATGTTTAACACTTTGATGCCGTTCTAGCAACATGTTAAAAATGCCATTGAGTTCTATACATGCTAGAAACATGTTAAAACATGCTAGCAGTACTTAGCTAAGTGCTAAACCATGCTAATTCAATGAAACAGGACTTTGTTGTTACTCAAGAAGGCAATGTACAATCTACCCCAAACTTCACACGTTTGATAAGAGTTATCTCTTGAACACATGTCCATGCTCATATTTAGTTATAGTCATAGCGCCACCTGCTGGCAACAGGAAGTGACGTTTAACACTGTTCTTGACTCCTAATAACATATAAAAAAATGCAAGTAGGTGCTAAACATCCTACCAACATACTAGAGACTTGCTAAAACATACTAGCAAACACTTAGCTAAGTGCTAAAGAATGATAT
This sequence comes from Squalius cephalus, assembly GCF_949319135.1. Lineage (NCBI taxonomy): Eukaryota > Metazoa > Chordata > Actinopteri > Cypriniformes > Leuciscidae > Squalius > Squalius cephalus. Next base: position 29,798,935 of record NC_137129.1, read on the forward strand.
TACTGCAATTAAATATGAATTTGCTGTAACTCAGGCAAGGAATGTCCAATCTGCCCCAAACTTCACACTTTTGATAAGCGTTCTGTCCTGAACACATGATCATGCTTACAGTCATAGCGCCACCTGCTGGCAGCAGGAAGTGACATGTTTAACACTGTTATGGACTCCTAATAACATATAAAAAAGTGCCAGCAAGTGCTAAACATGCTAACAACATACTAGAAACATGCTAAAACATGCTAGCAAACTCTTAGCTAAGTGCTAAAGCATGCTATTATTGCAATTAAATAGGAATTTGCTGTAATTCAGGCATGGAATGTCCAATCTGCCCCAAACTTCACACATTTGATAAGAATCATGGCCTGAACACATGTCTATGCTCAAATTCAGTTATAGTAATAGCGCCACCTACTGGCAACAGGAAGTGACATGTTTAACACTTTTATGCCGTTCTAGCAACATGTTAAAAATGCCATTGAGTTCTAAACATGCTAGAAACATGTTAAAACATGCTAACAATGCTTAGCTAAGTGCTAAAGAATGTTAATTCAATGAAACATGACTTTGTTGTTACTCAAGAAGGCAATGTCCAATTTGCACCAAACTTCACACGTTTGATAAGAGTTCTGTCCTGAACACACATCCATGCTCATATTCAGTTATAGCCATAACGCCACCTACTGGCAACAGAAACTGACATGGTTAACACCGTAATGCAGTACTAACCACATAATTATTGTGTACTAAGCATGCTAGAAACAGACTAAACATGCTAGCAACACTTAGCTGAGTCATGAAGCATGCTATTATCACCATTATACAAAACATTTTGTAACTGACTTTGACATACTCTTACTATATATACCTCCTTAAATGTACATTTCCCAACCATGCTCTGTCTTCCTAAAGCCACCGAGTGTTGATGGCACGGGTGCGAGGGCCCTTTCATCGCTGCTTGCAGCTTTAATTATTATTATTATTATTCTTCTCCAAAGTGAATCGCTTTTTAGAGGGCCTGAACATGCTCGAAAACTCATGAAACTTTGCACACGCTTCAGAAGTGGTGAAAATTTACGTGTGATATGGTTTTCAAAATTGGGTGGGGCAAATTCGGTAAATTATTGCCCCCACATTTTGCCCCGGCTCCTGGTTTCACTTACAGGTATGAAATTTGGTACATACATGTAATGACCCAATACCTACAAAAAAGTCTCTTGGAGCATAGCCCTAAACACAACAGGAAGTGAGCTATTTTGAACTTCCTCCTAGATTTTGGGCATTTTTCGTAATTTCCTGATGTTGTACTTTAACGAACTCCTCCTACAGTTTTGATCTGATCCTCTTCAAATTTGGTGAGTGTAATCTGAAGGCCTTTGCGACGTTAAATTGCGAAGATCTTGAGTTTTCGTCGAAGAGTGTGCCCTCGGCGGCCTGACAAACGTTCACCCAATTTCGGCCTTTTGGTGATATATGCATGATCAGATAAGTTCAATAATAATGTTGCTTGCAGTTCCGATGTTGCTAGGCAACCACAGACAGCCTGCAGTAACTCAGCCATACATTTTTCAATCTGCCCCAAACTTCACATGTTTGATAAGAGTCCTGTCCTGAACACATGACCATGCTCATTATGGTTATAGCAATAGCGCCACCTGCTGGTAGCAGGAAGTGTGGCAAATACAAAACGTGCTCGAAAAATCATGAAACTTTGCACATGCTTCAGATGTGGTGAAAATTTACGTGTGATGTGGTTTTCAAAATTGGGTGGGGCAAAATGGCTTACTTATTGCCCCTATATTTTGCCCCGTCTCCTGGTTTCACGTACAGGTATGAAATTTGGTACATACATGTAAAGACCCAATACCTACAAAAAAGTCTCTTGGCGCGTAGCCCTAAACACAACAGGAAGTCAGCTATTTTGAACTTCCTCTCAGATTTTGGGCAGTTTTTGCCATTTCCTGATGTTGTACTTTAACAAACTCCTCCTACAGTTTTGATCTGATCCTCTTCAAATTTGGTGAGTGTAATCTTAAGGCATTTCCTAAAGGCGCCGGGTGGTGGTGGCAGGGGTGCGAGGGCCCTTTCATCGCTGCTTGCAGCTTTAATTAGGGCCCGAGCACCGATGGTGAGAGGACCCTATTGTTTTTGCTCCGTTTATTATTATTAGGGCCCGAGCACCGATGGTGAGAGGACCCTATTGTTTTTGCTCCGTTTATTATTATTATTCTTCTCCAAAGTGAATCGCTTTTTAGAGGGCCTAAACATGCTCGAAAACTCATGAAACTTTGCACACGCTTCAGAAGTGGTGAAAATTTACGTGTGATATGGTTTTCAAAATTGGGTGGGGCAAATTCGGTAAATTATTGCCCCCACATTTTGCCCCGGCTCCTGGTTTCACTTACAGGTATGAAATTTGGTACATACATGTAATGACCCAATACCTACAAAAAAGTCTCTTGGAGCATAGCCCTAAACACAACAGGAAGTGAGCTATTTTTAACTTCCTCCTAGATTTTGGGCATTTTTCGTAATTTCCTGATGTTGTACTTTAACGAACTCCTCCTACAGTTTTGATCTGATCCTCTTCAAATTTGGTCAGTGTAATCTGAAGGCCTTTGCAACGTTAAATTGCGAAGATCTTGAGTTTTCGTCGAAGGGTGTGCCCTCGGCGGCCTGACAAACGTTCACCCAATTTCGGCCTTTTGGTGATATATGCATGATCAGATAAGTTCAATAATAATGTTGCTTGCAGTTCCGATGTTGCTAGGCAACCACAGACAGCCTGCAGTAACTCAGCCATACATTTTTCAATCTGCCCCAAACTTCACATGTTTGATAAGAGTCCTGTCCTGAACACATGACCATGCTCATTATGGTTATAGCAATAGCGCCACCTGCTGGTAGCAGGAAGTGTGGCAAATACAAAACGTGCTCGAAAAATCATGAAACTTTGCACATGCTTCAGAAGTGGTGAAAATTTACGTGTGATGTGGTTTTCAAAATTGGGTGGGGCAAAATGGCTTAATTATTGCCCCTACATTTTGCCCCGGCTCCTGGTTTCACGTACAGGTATGAAATTTGGTACATACATGTAAAGACCCAATACCTACAAAAAAGTCTCTTGGCGCGTAGCCCTAAACACAACAGGAAGTTAGCTATTTTGAACTTCCTCTCAGATTTTGGGCAGTTTTTGCCATTTCCTGATGTTGTACTTTAACAAACTCCTCCTACAGTTTTGATCTGATCCTCTTCAAATTTGGTGAGTGTAATCTTAAGGCATTTCCTAAAGGCGCCGGGTGGCGGTGGCAGGGGTGCGAGGGCCCTTTTCATCGCTGCTTGCAGCTTTAATTCTTCTTCTTCTTCTCCAAAGTGAATCGCTTTTTAGAGGGCCTAAACATGCTCGAAAACTCATGAAACTTTGCACACGCTTCAGAAGTGGTGAAAATTTACGTGTGATATGGTTTTCAGAATTGGGGGGGGCAAATTCGGTAAATTATTGCCCCCACATTTTGCCCCGGCTCCTGGTTTCATGTACAGGTATGAAATTTGGTACATACATGTAATGACCCAATACCTACAGAAAAGTCTCTTGGAGCATAGCCCTAAACACAACAGGAAGTGAGCTATTTTGAACTTCCTCCTAGATTTTGGGCATTTTTCGGAATTTCCTGATGTTGTACTTTAACGAACTCCTCCTACAGATTTGATTTGATCCTCTTCAAATTTGGTGAGTGTAATCTTAAGGCCTTTGTGACGTTAAATTGCGAAGATCTAGAGTTTTCGTCGAAGGGTGTGCCCTCGGCGGCCTGACAAACGTTCACCCAATTTCGGCCTTCTGGTGATATACATGATCAGATAAGTTCAATATTAATGTTGAATGCAGTTCCGATGTTGCTAGGCAACCACAGACAGCCTGCAGTAGCTCAGCCATACAATTTCCAATCTGTCCCAAACTTCACATGTTTGATAAGAGTCCTGTCCTGAACACATGACCATGCTCATATTTGGTTATAGCAATAGCGCCATCTGCTGGTAGCAGGAAGTGTGGCAAATACAAAACATGCTCGAAAAATCATGAAACTTTGCACACGCCTCAGAAGTGGTGAAAATTTACGTGTGATATGGTTTTCAGAATTGGGGGGGGCAAATTCGGTAAATTATTGCCCCCACATTTTGCCCCGGCTCCTGGTTTCACGTACAGGTATGAAATTTGGTACATGCATGTATTGACCCAATACCTACAGAAAAGTCTCTTGGAGCATAGCCCTAAACACAACAGGAAGTGATCTATTTTGAACTTCCTCCAAGATTTTGGACATTTTTCGTAATTTCCTGATGTTGTACTTTAACGTACTCCTCCTACAGTTTTGATCTGATCCTCTTCAAATTTGGTGAGTGTAATCTTAAGGCATTTCCTAAAGGCGCCGGGTGGCGGTGGCAGGGGTGCGAGGGCCCTTTTCATCGCTGCTTGCAGCTTTAATTAGGGCCCGAGCACCGATGGTGAGAGGACCCTATTGTTTTTGCTCCGTTTATTATTATTATTATTATTCTTCTCCAAAGTGAATCGCTTTTTAGAGGGCCTAAACATGCTCGAAAACTCATGAAACTTTGCACACGCTTCAGAAGTGGTGAAAATTTACGTGTGATATGGTTTTCAGAATTGGGGGGGGCAAATTCGGTAAATTATTGCCCCCACATTTTGCCCCGGCTCCTGGTTTCACGTACAGGTATGAAATTTGGTACATACATGTAATGACCCAATACCTACAGAAAAGTCTCTTGGAGCATAGCCCTAAACACAACAGGAAGTGAGCTATTTTGAACTTCCTCCTAGATTTTGGGCATTTTTCATAATTTCCTGATGTTGTACTTTAACGAACTCCTCCTACAGATTTGATCTGATCCTCTTCAAATTTGGTGAGTGTAATCTTAAGGCCTTTGTGACGTTAAATTGCGAAGATCTAGAGTTTTCGTCGAAGGGTGTGCCCTCGGCGGCCTGACAAACGTTCACCCAATTTCGGCCTTCTGGTGATATATGCATGATCAGATAAGTTCAATATTAATGTTGAATGCAGTTCCGATGTTGCTAGGCAACCACAGACAGCCTGCAGTAATTCAGCCATACAATTTCCCATCTGTCCCAAACTTCACATGTTTGATAAGAGTCCTGTCCTGAACACATGACCATGCTCATATTAGGTTATAGCAATAACGCCACCTGCTGGTAGCAGGAAGTGTGGCAAATACAAAACATGCTCGAAAAATCATGAAACTTTGCACACGCCTCAGAAGTGGTGAAAATTTACGTGTGATATGGTTTTCAGAATTGGGGGGGGCAAATTCGGTAAATTATTGCCCCCACATTTTGCCCCGGCTCCTGGTTTCACGTACAGGTATGAAATTTGGTACATGCATGTATTGACCCAATACCTACAGAAAAGTCTCTTGGAGCATAGCCCTAAACACAACAGGAAGTGATCTATTTTGAACTTCCTCCTAGATTTTGGACATTTTTCGTAATTTCCTGATGTTGTACTTTAACATACTCCTCCTACAGTTTTGATCTGATTCTCTTCAAATTTGGTGAGTGTAATCTTAAGGCATTTCCTAAAGGCGCCGGGTGGCGGTGGCAGGGGTGCGAGGGCCCTTTCATCGCTGCTTGCAGCTTTAATTAGGGCCCGAGCACCGATGGTGAGAGGACCCTATTGTTTTTGCTCCGTTTATTATTATTCTTCTTCTCCCAAGTGAATCGCTTTTTAGAGGGCCTAAACATGCTCGAAAACTCATGAAACTTTGCACACGCTTCAGAAGTGGTGAAAATTTACGTGTGATATGGTTTTCAGAATTGGGGGGGGCAAATTCGGTAAATTATTGCCCCCACATTTTGCCCCGGCTCCTGGTTTCACGTACAGGTATGAAATTTGGTACATACATGTAATGACCCAATACCTACAGAAAAGTCTCTTGGAGCATAGCCCTAAACACAACAGGAAGTGAGCTATTTTGAACTTCCTCCTGGATTTTGGGCATTTTTCGTAATTTCCTGATGTTGTACTTTAACGAACTCCTCCTACAGATTTGATCTGATACTCTTCAAATTTGGTGAGTGTAATCTTAAGGCCTTTGTGACGTTAAATTGCGAAGATCTAGAGTTTTCGTCGAAGGGTGTGCCCTCGGCGGCCTGACAAACATCTATCTATAAATTACAGGAACGTCTGTCTGTCTGTCTGTCTGTGTGTGTGTGTGTCTGTTCCTCGCATATCTCTCGAACCGTTAGTCCGATTGATTTCAAACTCGACAGGTGTCTCGCCACGGGCACGAGTAAGTGCAGTGCCAAGTTTGACATTGTTTGGATGAGAAATGCAAAAGATATCAAATATATCATTTTTAGAAGGTTGTGGTTTAAAAATAAACATTCTGACATTAGAGAGTTGTATCGGTCAAAGAAGCCCCAAGAAGGCTGTGGTTTAAAAATAAACATTCTGACATAAACACTCAGTCAGCTACACTGTTTACTTCTGAATATTATAGTTTGGTTCCCGAACGTGATAAATCCATCTATCTATAAATTACAGAAACGTCCGTCTGTCTGTCTGTGTGTTATTCGCATATCTCTCGAATGTGAGATAACCACTAAATGTGTGAAAACCACTATTTTCTGTTTCAAACTTTCACATAGCATCTTTAGGTTATAACAACATTGAAAATCAAAATCTGGATTTGAATTTTTTAAGATTTATTATAAAAACGGATTATTTTTTCCCAAAAATGCAATAAATTCATGACTTTTTTTTTTTTTCAAAATGCTATTAATCCATTGAATCAATATAAAGTTATTTTTGATCATATTGCCATCGCAAGAAATATCTCCTGAACTTTTTTGACGGCGATCAGCTCACAAAAACTGATTTTGCACGGGCACTTTGCACTGCTCCCTGAATCGAGGTGCTTATTCATTTGTGGATGTAAACTGAATCTGTAAGTCAGCTATGCTGTTAGTGTTTACTTCTGAATATTATATTTCATTCTGGTGCGCTTAACGTTGTCGCTACTGTGTAATAGTAGCCTATGCTATTCACCAACTAAACATATCCTATTCAATGCGTTCACAGTCTCTTTCACGGGCATCATTTGTAGTTGCCTATTCACAAACTGTTTGCTCAAGCATAGCGTTTTCTCAGAGTTCACTGTGTGCTTTTTACCATGCACAAATAAAAATGTCACTGAACTTTTGCTGTGTAATTGTAACAATGAGCACACACCAAACCAACAATTACTAAAAACACACACAAAAACTGATTTTGCACGGGCATTTTTTGCACTAGTTCACCCAATTTCGGCCTTTTGGTGATATATGCATGATCAGATAAGTTCAATATTAATGTTGCTTGCAGTTCCGATGTTGCTAGGCAACCACAGACAGCCTGCAGTAACTTAGGCATACAATTTCCAATCTGCCCCAAACTTCACATGTTTGATAAGAGTCCTGTCCTGAACACATGACCATGCTCATATTTGGTTATAGCAATAGCGCCACCTGCTGGTAGCAGGAAGTGTGGCAAATACAAAACGTGCTCGAAAAATCATGAAACTTTGCACACGCTTCAGAAGTGGTGAAAATTTACGTGTGATATGGTTTTCAAAATTGGGTGGGGCAAAATGGCTTAATTATTGCCCCTACATTTTGCCCCGGCTCGACGTTTCACGTACAGGTATGAAATTTGGTACATACATGTAATGACCCAATACCTACAAAAAAGTCTCTTGGAGCGTAGCCATAAACACAACAGGAAGTCAGCTATTTTGAACTTCCTCTCAGATTTTGGGCAGTTTTTGCCATTTCCTGATGTTGTACTTTAACAAACTCCTCCTACAGTTTTGATCTGATCCTCTTCAAATTTGGTGAGTGTAATCTTAAGGCCTTTCCTAAAGGTGCCGGGTGGCGGTGGCAGGGGTGCGAGGGCCCTTTCCATCGCTGCTTGCAGCTTTAATTATTATTATTATTCTTCTCCAAAGTGAATCGCTTTTTAGAGGGCCTAAACATGCTCGAAAACTCATGAAACTTTGCACACGCTTCAGAAGTGGTGAAAATTTACGTGTGATATGGTTTTCAAAATTGGGTGGGGCAAATTCGGTAAATTATTGCCCCCACATTTTGCCCCGGCTCCTGGTTTCACTTACAGGTATGAAATTTGGTACATACATGTAATGACACAATACCTACAAAAAAGTCTCTTGGAGCATAGCCCTAAACACAACAGGAAGTGAGCTATTTTGAACTTCCTCCTAGATTTTGGGCATTTTTCGTAATTTCCTGATGTTGTACTTTAACGAACTCCTCCTACAGTTTTGATCTGATCCTCTTCAAATTTGGTGAGTGTAATCTGAAGGCCTTTGCGACGTTAAATTGCGAAGATCTTGAGTTTTCGTCGAAGGGTGTGCCCTCGGCGGCCTGACAAACGTTCACCCAATTTCGGCCTTTTGGTGATATATGCATGATCAGATAAGTTCAATATTAATGTTGCTTGCAGTTCCGATGTTGCTAGGCAACCACAGACAGCCTGCAGTAACTTAGGCATACAATTTTCAATCTGCCCCAAACTTCACATGTTTGATAAGAGTCCTGTCCTGAACACATGACCATGCTCATTATGGTTATAGCAATAGCGCCACCTGCTGGTAGCAGGAAGTGTGGCAAATACAAAACGTGCTCGAAAAATCATGAAACTTTGCACACGCTTCAGAAGTGGTGAAAATTTACGTGTGATGTGGTTTTCAAAATTGGGTGGGGCAAAATGGCTTACTTATTGCCCCTACATTTTGCCCCGGCTCGACGTTTCACGTACAGGTATGAAATTTGGCAAATACATGTAAAGACCCAATACCTACAAAAAAGTCTCTTGGAGCGTAGCCCTAAACACAACAGGAAGTGAGCTATCTTGAACTTCCTCTCAGATTTTGGGCAGTTTTTGCCATTTCCTGATGTTGTACTTTAACAAACTCCTCCTACAGTTTTGATCTGATCCTCTTCAAATTTGGTGAGTGTAATCTTAAGGCATTTCCTAAAGGCGCCGGGTGGCGGTGGCAGGGGTGCGAGGGCCCTTTCATCGCTGCTTGCAGCTTTAATTAGGGCCCGAGCACCGATGGTGAGAGGACCCTATTGTTTTTGCTCCGTTTATTATTATTCTTCTTCTTCTTCTCCAAAGTGAATCGCTTTTTAGAGGGCCTAAACATGCTCGAAAACTCATGAAACTTTGCACACGCTTCAGAAGTGGTGAAAATTTACGTGTGATATGGTTTTCAGAATTGGGGGGGGGCAAATTCGGTAAATTATTGCCCCCACATTTTGCCCCGGCTCCTGGTTTCACGTACAGGTATGAAATTTGGTACATACATGTAATGACCCAATACCTACAGAAAAGTCTCTTGGAGCATAGCCCTAAACACAACAGGAAGTGAGCTATTTTGAACTTCCTCCTAGATTTTGGGCATTTTTCGGAATTTCCTGATGTTGTACTTTAACGAACTCCTCCTACAGATTTGATCTGATCCTCTTCAAATTTGGTGAGTGTAATCTTAAGGCCTTTGTGACGTTAAATTGCGAAGATCTAGAGTTTTCGTCGAAGGGTGTGCCCTCGGCGGCCTGACAAACGTTCACCCAATTTCGGCCTTCTGGTGATATATGCATGATCAGATAAGTTCAATTTTAATGTTGAATGCAGTTCCGATGTTGCTAGGCAACCACAGACAGCCTGCAGTAGCTCAGCCATACAATTTCCAATCTGTCCCAAACTTCACATGTTTGATAAGAGTCCTGTCCTGAACACATGACCATGCTCATATTTGGTTATAGCAATAGCGCCACCTGCTGGTAGCAGGAAGTGTGGCAAATACAAAACATGCTCGAAAAATCATGAAACTTTGCACACGCCTCAGAAGTGGTGAAAATTTACGTGTGATATGGTTTTCAGAATTGGGGGGGGCAAATTCGGTAAATTATTGCCCCCACATTTTGCCCCGGCTCCTGGTTTCACGTACAGGTATGAAATTTGGTACATGCATGTATTGACCCAATACCTACAGAAAAGTCTCTTGGAGCATAGCCCTAAACACAACAGGAAGTGATCTATTTTGAACTTCCTCCTAGATTTTGGACATTTTTCGTAATTTCCTGATGTTGTACTTTAACGTACTCCTCCTACAGTTTTGATCTGATCCTCTTCAAATTTGGTGAGTGTAATCTTAAGGCATTTCCTAAAGGCGCCGGGTGGCGGTGGCAGGGGTGCGAGGGCCCTTTTCATCGCTGCTTGCAGCTTTAATTCTTCTTCTTCTTCTTCTTCTCCAAAGTGAATCGCTTTTTAGAGGGCCTAAACATGCTCGAAAACTCATGAAACTTTGCACACGCTTCAGAAGTGGTGAAAATTTACGTGTGATATGGTTTTCAGAATTGGGGGGGGCAAATTCGGTAAATTATTGCCCCCACATTTTGCCCCGGCTCCTGGTTTCACGTACAGGTATGAAATTTGGTACATACATGTAATGACCCAATACCTACAGAAAAGTCTCTTGGAGCATAGCCCTAAACACAACAGGAAGTGAGCTATTTTGAACTTCCTCCTAGATTTTGGGCATTTTTCGTAATTTCCTGATGTTGTACTTTAACGAACTCCTCCTACAGATTTGATCTGATCCTCTTCAAATTTGGTGAGTGTAATCTTAAGGCCTTTGTGACGTTAAATTGCGAAGATCTAGAGTTTTCGTCGAAGGGTGTGCCCTCGGCGGCCTGACAAACGTTCACCCAATTTCGGCCTTCTGGTGATATATGCATGATCAGATAAGTTCAATATTAATGTTGCTTGCAGTTCCGATGTTGCTAGGCAACCACAGACAGCCTACAGTAACTCAGCCATACAATTTCCAATCTGTCCCAAACTTCACATGTTTGATAAGAGTCCTGTCCTGAACACATGACCATGCTCATATTTGGTTATAGCAATAGCGCCACCTGCTGGTAGCAGGAAGTGTGGCAAATACAAAACATGCTCGAAAAATCATGAAACTTTGCACACGCTTCAGAAGTGGTGAAAATTTACGTGTGATGTGGTTTTCAGAATTGGGGAGGGGGGGGCAAATTCGGTAAATTATTGCCCCCACATTTTGCCCCGGCTCGACGTTTCACGTACAGGTATGAAATTTGGTACATACATGTATTGACCCAATACCTACAGAAAAGTCTCTTGGAGCATAGCCCTAAACACAACAGGAAGTAATCTATTTTGAACTTCCTCCTAGATTTTGGACATTTTTCGTAATTTCCTGATGTTGTACTTTAACATACTCCTCCTACAGTTTTGATCTGATCCTCTTCAAATTTGGTGAGTGTAATCTTAAGGCATTTCCTAAAGGCGCCGGGTGGCGGTGGCAGGGGTGCGAGGGCCCTTTTCATCGCTGCTTGCAGCTTTAATTATTATTATTATTCTTCTCCAAAGTGAACCGCTTTTTAGAGGGCCTAAACATGCTCGAAAACTCATGAAACTTTGCACATTCTTCAGAAGTGGTGAAAATTTACGTGTGATATGGTTTTCAAAATTGGGTGGGGCAAATTCGGTAAATTATTGCCCCCACATTTTGCCCCGGCTCCTGGTTTCACTTACAGGTATGAAATTTGGTACATACATGTAATGACCCAATACCTACAAAAAAGTCTCTTGGAGCATAGCCCTAAACACAACAGGAAGTGAGCTATTTTGAACTTCCTCCTAGATTTTGGGCATTTTTCGTAATTTCCTGATGTTGTACTTTAACGAACTCCTCCTACAGTTTTGATCTGATCCTCTTCAAATTTGGTGAGTGTAATCTGAAGGCCTTTGCGACGTTAAATTGCGAAGATCTTGAGTTTTCGTCGAAGAGTGTGCCCTCGGCGGCCTGACAAACGTTCACCCAATTTCGGCCTTTTGGTGATATATGCATGATCAGATAAGTTCAATAATAATATTGCTTGCAGTTCCGATGTTGCTAGGCAACCACAGACAGCCTGCAGTAACTCAGCCATACATTTTTCAATCTGCCCCAAACTTCACATGTTTGATAAGAGTCCTGTCCTGAACACATGACCATGCTCATTATAGTTATAGCAATAGCGCCACCTGCTGGTAGCAGGAAGTGTGGCAAATACAAAACGTGCTCGAAAAATCATGAAACTTTGCACATGCTTCAGATGTGGTGAAAATTTACGTGTGATGTGGTTTTCAAAATTGGGTGGGGCAAAATGGCTTACTTATTGCCCCTATATTTTGCCCCGTCTCCTGGTTTCACGTACAGGTATGAAATTTGGTACATACATGTAAAGACCCAATACCTACAAAAAAGTCTCTTGGCGCGTAGCCCTAAACACAACAGGAAGTCAGCTATTTTGAACTTCCTCTCAGATTTTGGGCAGTTTTTGCCATTTCCTGATGTTGTACTTTAACAAACTCCTCCTACAGTTTTGATCTGATCCTCTTCAGATTTGGTGAGTGTAATCTTAAGGCATTTCCTAAAGGCGCCGGGTGGCGGTGGCAGGGGTGCGAGGGCCCTTTCATCGCTGCTTGCAGCTTTAATTAGGGCCCGAGCACCGATGGTGAGAGGACCCTATTGTTTTTGCTCCGTTTATTATTATTATTATTCTTCTCCAAAGTGAATCGCTTTTTAGAGGGCCTAAACATGCTCGAAAACTCATGAAACTTTGCACACGCTTCAGAAGTGGTGAAAATTTACGTGTGATATGGTTTTCAGAATTGGGGGGGGCAAATTCGGTAAATTATTGCCCCCACATTTTGCCCCGGCTCCTGGTTTCACGTACAGGTATGACATTTGGTACATACATGTAATGACCCAATACCTACAGAAAAGTCTCTTGGAGCATAGCCCTAAACACAACAGGAAGTGAGCTATTTTGAACTTCCTCCTAGATTTTGGGCATTTTTCGTAATTTCCTGATGTTGTACTTTAACGAACTCCTCCTACAGATTTGATCTGATCCTCTTCAAATTTGGTGAGTGTAATCTTAAGGCCTTTGTGACGTTAAATTGCGAAGATCTAGAGTTTTCGTCGAAGGGTGTGCCCTCGGCGGCCTGACAAACGTTCACCCAATTTCGGCCTTCTGGTGATATATGCATGATCAGATAAGTTCAATATTAATGTTGAATGCAGTTCCGATGTTGCTAGGCAACCACAGACAGCCTGCAGTAACTCAGCCATACAATTTCCAATCTGTCCCAAACTTCACATGTTTGATAAGAGTCCTGTCCTGAACACATGACCATGCTCATATTTGGTTATAGCAATAGCGCCACCTGCTGGTAGCAGGAAGTGTGGCAAATACAAAACTTGCTCGAAAAATCATGAAACTTTGCACACGCCTCAGAAGTGGTGAAAATTTACGTGTGATATGGTTTTCAGAATTGGGGGGGGCAAATTCGGTAAATTATTGCCCCCACATTTTGCCCCGGCTCCTGGTTTCACGTACAGGTATGAAATTTGGTACATGCATGTATTGACCCAATACCTACAGAAAAGTCTCTTGGAGCATAGCCCTAAACACAACAGGAAGTGATCTATTTTGAACTTCCTCCTAGATTTTGGACATTTTTCGTAATTTCCTGATGTTGTACTTTAACGTACTCCTCCTACAGTTTTGATCTGATCCTCTTCAAATTTGGTGAGTGTAATCTTAAGGCATTTCCTAAAGGCGCCGGGTGGCGGTGGCAGGGGTGCGAGGGCCCTTTTCATCGCTGCTTGCAGCTTTAATTATTATTCTTCTCCAAAGTGAATCGCTTTTTAGAGGGCCTGAACATGCTCGAAAACTCATGAAACTTTGCACACGCTTCAGAAGTGGTGAAAATTTACGTGTGATATGGTTTTCAAAATTGGGTGGGGCAAATTCGGTAAATTATTGCCCCCACATTTTGCCCCGGCTCCTGGTTTCACTTACAGGTATGAAATTTGGTACATACATGTAATGACCCAATACCTACAAAAAAGTCTCTTGGAGCATAGCCCTAAACACAACAGGAAGTGAGCTATTTTGAACTTCCTCCTAGATTTTGGGCATTTTTCGTAATTTCCTGATGTTGTACTTTAACAAACTCCTCCTACAGTTTTGATCTGATCCTCTTCAAATTTGGTGAGTGTAATCTGAAGGCCTTTGCGACGTTAAATTGCGAAGATCTTGAGTTTTCGTCGAAGGGTGTGCCCTCGGCGGCCTGACAAACGTTCACCCAATTTCGGCCTTTTGGTGATATATGCATGATCAGATAAGTTCAATAACTGGAACTGTTGCTTGCAGTTCCGATGTTGCTAGGCAACCACAGACAGCCTGCAGTAACTTAGGCATACAATTTTCAATCTGCCCCAAACTTCACATGTTTGATAAGAGTCCTGTCCTGAACACATGACCATGCTCATTATGGTTATAGCAATAGCGCCACCTGCTGGTAGCAGGAAGTGTGGCAAATACAAAACGTGCTCGAAAAATCATGAAACTTTGCACACGCTTCAGAAGTGGTGAAAATTTACGTGTGATATGGTTTTCAAAATTGGGTGGGGCAAATTCGGTAAATTATTGCCCCCACATTTTGCCCCGGCTCTAGGTTTCACGCACAGGTATGAAATTTGGTACATACATGTAATGACCCAATACCTACAAAAAAGTCTCTTGGAGCATAGCCCTAAACACAACAGGAAGTGAGCTATTTTGAACTTCCTCCTGGATTTTGGGCATTTTTCAAAATTTCCTGATGTTGTACTTTAACGAACTCCTCCTACAGATTTGATCTGATCCTCTTCAAATTTGGTGAGTGTAATCTGAAGGCCTTTGCGACGTTAAATTGCGAAGATCTTGAGTTTTCGTCGAAGGATGTGCCCTCGGGGGCCTGACAAATGTTCACCCAATTTCGGCCTTTTGGTGATATATGCATGATCAGATAAGTTCAATATTAATGTTGCTTGCAGTTCCGATGTTGCTAGGCAACCACAGATAGCCTGCAGTAACTCAGGCATACAATTTCCAATCTGTCTCAAACTTCACATGTTTGATAAGAGTCCTGTCCTGAACACATGACCATGCTCATATTTGGTTATAGCAATAGCGCCACCTGCTGGTAACAGGAAGTGTGGCAAATACAAAACGTGCTCGAAAAATCATGAAACTTTGCACACGCTTCAGAAGTGGTGAAAATTTACGTGTGATATGCTTTTCAGAATTGGGTGGGGCAAATTGGCATAGTTATTGCCCCTACATTTTGCCCCAGCTCCTGGTTTCACGCACAGGTATGAAATTTGGTACATACATGTAATGACCCAATACCTACAAAAAAGTATCTTGGAGCGCAGCCCTAAACACAACAGGAAGTCAGCTATTTTGAACTTCCTGTCAGATTTTGTGCAGTTTTTGCCATTTCCTGATGTTGTACTTTAACAAACTCCTCCTACAGTTTTGATCTGATCCTCTTCAAATTTGGTGAGTGTAATCTTAAGGCCTTTGCGACGTTAAATTGCGAAGATCTTGAGTTTTCGTCGAAGGGTGTGCCCTCGGCGGCCTGACAAACGTACACCTATTTTCGGCCTTTTGGTGATATATGCATGATCAGACAAGTTCTCTGTCAATATTGCTTGCAGTTCCGATGTTGCTAGGCAACCACAGACAGCCTGCAGTAACTCAGGCATACGATTTCCAATCTGCCCCAAACTTCACATGTTTGATAAGAGTCCTGTCCTGAACACATGACCATGCTCATATTTGCTTATAGCAATAGCGCCACCTGCTGGTAGCAGGAAGTGTGGCAAATACAAAACTTGCACGAAAAATCATGAAACTTTGCACACGCTTCAGAAGTGGTGAAAATGTACGTGTGATGTGGTTTTCAAAATTGGGTGGGGCAAAATGGCTTAATTATTGCCCCTACATTTTGCCCCGGCTCTACGTTTCACGTACAGGTATGAAATTTGGTACATACATGTAATGACCCAATACCTACAAAAAAGTCTCTTGGAGCGCAGCCCTAAACACAACAGGAAGTCAGCTATTATGAACTTCCTCTCAGATTTTAGCCAGTTTTTGCCATTTCCTGATGTTGTACTTTAACAAACTCCTCCTACAGTTTTGATGTGATCCTCTTCAAATTTTGTGAATGTAATCTTAAGGCCTTTACTAAAGGCGCCGGGTGGTGGTGGCAGGGGTGCGAGGGCCCTTTTCATCGCTGCTTGCAGCTTTAATTTTATTTTATTATTCCCGCGAACCAAGATGAGTCAAGTCAAGTTATCAGCCTTATTAAACATTCTCTGTTATCAGTCAAGTTCACCCTCGAGAGCATCTCGATAGCCGCACCCTCATCGGCTCTGGCCGCACCCTTTTGCCATGGCACGTGACCGAAAGAGAAGAGAGGTCGTTTCGAGGGGGGAGGGAAGGGTAATGTATTTGATTAAAGATTATAAGGGTACATGAATTTTAAAAAAATAATGAAGTGCACAGATAAATCATTTATAATAAACACTACAATATTACATATAAAAAGAAGATTTGTCAAATTTGATTTCATGCCGACTTTAATATTGAACTTATCTGATCATGCATATATCACCAAAAGGCCGAAATTGGGTGTACGTTTGTCAGGCCGCCGAGGGCACACCCTTCGACGAAAACTCAAGATCTTCGCAATTTAACGTCGCAAAGATCTTAAGATTACACTCACCAAATTTGAAGAGGATCAGATCAAAACTGTAGGAGGAGTTTGTTAAAGTACAACATCAGGAAATGGCAAAAACTGCCCAAAATCTGAGAGGAAGTTCAAAATAGCTCACTTCCTGTTGTGTTTAGGGCTATACTCCAAGAGACTTTTTTGTAGGTATTGGGTCATTACATGTATGTACCAAATTTCATACCTGTACGTGAAACCCGGAGCCGGGGCAAAATGTGGGGGAAATAATTTACCGAATTTGCCCCACCCAATTTTGAAAACCATATCACACGTAAATTTTCACCACTTCTGAAGCGTGTGCAAAGTTTAATGAGTTTTCGAGCATGTTTAGGCCCTCAAAAAAGCGATTCACTTTTGAGAAGAAGAAGAAGAAGAAGCGGAATAATAATAAACGGAGCAGAAACAATAGGGTCCTCTCACCATCGGTGCTCGGGCCCTAATAAGGAAACTAATAATGATTTCTCAGTTCCTAGGCTATTAGAGAAACACATGCACACATAGACACACCAAGTGTAGAGAGAGAAAAACCTTACTTGAAAGTGATGGTGAGAATGGGGTTATGGTCTGTGTCATGCACAGGTAAGAAGAAGAAGGGCTCATCTTTTCTCTCTAATGGATCTTGAATCTGCTCTTCAGAGAATTTACAGTGGTACAGATACCCTGAGTCATAGCCACCCTGAAAGAGAGAGTGAGAGAAAGAGAAAGAGGGGCAATTCAGTGACACACACAGTACATTTATTAGTAACACTGATGTTAAAAAGTCTGGGATATGAAAGATTTTTTAAAAGAAGTATCTTATGCTCACCGAGGCTGCATTTATTTGAGCAAAAAAAAAAAAAAAAAAAAAAAAGATTAAAAATAAATAAATAAATAAATTTAAAAAAAAAAGTAATATTGTTAAGATCACCATTTGGAGTGCCAGTGATAGCCACCAGAGGGCACTCCACCCCTAACAATTGCCACTCAGTCATGGAATTCATCCCCATAATCCTTTGCCTGGACTCATCATAAATGATGGCATTCAGCTGTTCCTCATTACCTAATCAGTCTCAGCCTATTTAAACCATGTTCACAGCCTTATTCGGATGGTAACTGTTTCTCATTGGGTTGTATGGTATTTTCAACATTGACAGGGGTTAGTTGGTGATTTTATTGCCGTCCAAATCCAGAATGTCAGCGTTTTTCTCCAACCACCTGCGTAAAAATCCCCAGCCGAATTACCTACTGTTTTTTGACAAACACCAAGGATTTCTTGCCTGTTTTTGGATTACCCTTTTGCCTGTGTTTCCTGCCTTGTTTGCTTGTTTGGATTGCCTGCCTGGTTATTGACCTGTTGCCTGTATTTTAGATTACAGTCTGGATTGTCCCTCTAATAAAAGCTGCGTTTGGATCTCCAACCTTTCGTGTCTCGGAGCAGTTTGTACAAATATTGTGAAATATTATAACAATTTAAAATAACTGTTTTGAATATATTTAAAAATCAATCTATTCATGTGATAGCAAACCTGAATTTTCATGTTCAGTGTCACATGATCCTTCAGAAATCATATTTGCTGATTTATAATCACAAATCATAATATGCTGATTTGCTCAAGAAACATTTATTATTACCATCATTGTGCTCCATAATAATTTTCTGGAAACAATTATATATTTTACAGGATTCTTTGATGAATAGAAAGTTCGAAATAACTGTTCAGCATTAATTTGAAATAGAAATATTTTGTAACATTAAAGATGTATTTACTGTCACTTTTTGATCAATTTAATGCATCCTTGCTTAATAACAGTATTATTTTCTTTTAAAAATATCTTACTAACCTCAAACTTTTGAACAGTAGTGTTATGTCTGTGAGTGTATTTATTTACCATAGAAAGCCAGAATGACCCTGGTGTTGAGTAAAAGCCACAGTGTAGAGGACTGGGTTGAGATGGAATGTAAAGAGGAGGCAGTTCCACTTCTTCCTCATCTTCTTCTTCCTCTTTCTCCTGTAGTTCCTCCTCTGTGGCATCTGGCTTCTGCTCCAACAGTTTCTTCAAGCGTTCCTCCCTTTCTTTCTTTTTCTTCTCTTTTCTGGCCTGCCTGAGTGCTACCTCTGCATCTCTCTGAAAACACACATGCATCCAATTATAGCAGCAGAATAGACAGTATTACAGACCATTGCTATGATTTTAATCATTTTGTTTGTATCATCACTGTGCATATAAATAATTATTAATTTTAATAATATAAATCCCAATCAATAGAATTCAAATTAAATGTAGAAAAATAGTTTAAAAAAATAATAAATTAAAGTTTTTTTTTAAATAATACATTTTAAAAGTAAATAAAATATGAATGAAAGCTGAATACAACAAAATAAAACAACAATACAAACTTAAAGAGAAATAGAGAGAGAATGGCAAAGAGAGAGTCAGTGGATAACCTTAATTCGGGACTTGATGCTTCTGAAGCAGAAATGCATTGTGGGAAGTCCTGAAAGCTGGAAGGTGTTTCCACCAGTCTGTGCTCCAGGATCAGGACATTGAACTTCCACCACGTGACCATTTTGACAGAAGATCAGCAAAGTGTTTTTTTCCTTTAAACACATACACAAAGCTTCAGTGCGCTACAATAAATCATATGATACAGGATTTGGAGTAAAATCAACCTACCGTCCTTTGCACCATGACCTCGAGCCAAACACCCCAACCCCCCCCCCCAGAAGCCTTTTTTCCCTTGACCGAACATTATTAAAGGTAGAGCTTATTTAGAGATATCAGCCGAACGACACCCATTTCCAGGAATGCATTAATATTTTGTTGGTAGTACCAGTTTGCAACAATTATTAGTTAACACTAAGTTGTCAACACTTCGGAAAAAATAATAATTTGTCGTTACACTACATCCTTATGCATCACTTTCTGCCAGGACTTTTGCGTGCTTTTCCCAAATAACGGAAGTGACCTCGACGTCCCGGTTAGCGGTAGCATAAGCCATCAGGCAAGTGTTATTTAAATGAACTCCTGATGTACTTACAAACTTTCCAATGCCTTGTTCTGAGTACAGAACCTATTTGTACTACTGTAGAAGTTTGGTACCATTCTGGGCATTATTAGTGGGGTAATTTACGAGATACATCCTTGGATCCATTAGCGCCTGCACTAAGCCATTCGGCTGATATCTCTAAATAACCTCTAACTTTAATAATGTTCGACCAAGGGAAAAAAGGCTTCTGGGGGGGTGTTTGGCTCGAGGTCATGGTGCAAAGGACCCTAGGTTGATTTTACTCTGAACCATCCCTTTAACTATCATCATCACTCACATGTGACTGAGGTGACCACTCCAGGCCTTGCACAGGCCCTGGGACAGTAACAAACCCAATTGGCTCATATCTTTCTCCCACCGCAAAGAAGAAAACAGTGCTGTCTGCGCTCTAAAGACAGAGAGAGCAAAAGAATATAATATTAACACAGTAGAATATTCTGACACAAATCATGCTCACTCACTCAACCCTTACCCCAGTAGCCATGATCTTTCTACTTCTCTCATTAGCGATGGCAGTGACAGGTGCATTGTGGGGCTTGAGAGCTTGTCTAAGGCGGAGTTCGGCATCTCCAGAGTGTGTGCGCCCTGCAACCGTGTGCAGACTCTGAGGGTTATACAGCTCTAAGAGACGTACCACACCATCATCAAACCCGACAACCAGCAGTCCCCCAGCACTGTTCAGCTGCGGAGACAGACACACTCTCCATCATTATCCAATATGCACACATCCTGGTACTATACTGCTTATCGGCCAATATTAGAGACTTTTAAATGTATCTGTATTGTTTGATATTGGATATTTATTTGTGAAAGCCCTATTTTTACATATAAGTTACCTTTACTGTGATCAAACACTCACTTAAAGTTTATCTTTAAAAACACTAATAATTTATATCACTGATAAATGTTTCTAAGAGGTTCATTTACATTACCGTGTCTGAGGCCCAGGTGAGCGTTGTCCCTCCTTGATTGAAGCGACTTATCGTGAGCTCTTTCTTTGAAAGAAAGTCAAACACCCTGACAGAGGCTGGGTAGGATAAAAAGGTATTTGTTATTATTTACAGAAGCACATTATGTAGGTATGTGGGTATATGTTTGGTCAATGCAACATTTTTTCTTACAGTCCAAGGCTGTAGTAGCCATGAGGTGGCTACTTTCAGAAACATCCATGCCCTGAATGGCACCAGCATGAAATGAAAAGAGACACTTTGGATCTTGGGTCTGCAAAACAAAAGACCAGAAAAAATGCTAATAGGATCCACCATGAAAAAAAAACAGATTCATCTTTTAACCTGTTTAACTTGACTCACAATGTTGGAGAATGAGAGATCCAGTTTCCAAATACTGCCTTTAGAATCCTGTTAAAAATCAAACCCACACACACACACACACACACAGACACAAATATTCAGACTAGGTCCTGGATCGTTAAAAAAAAAAGGTCATTGTAAAAAAAAAATACACACATACATAAATACACACATACATACATACATACATACATAAATACATTCATTCATACATAAAGCAAGTTCCACATCTAAAAGAAAAAGATTTCATACCTGAGCAAACCAGTTGGAGGTTTCTGGGATAGAGCTCTTGACCATAGAGTACAAGCTGACATTACGGCCTACTGTTATCTCATTCATGGGCTCAGTCTCAAACAGTCCACTGTCATCAACTGCATCTGCCGTGTCTATGGTCTCCAAATTCCAGCTCTGAGGAAGAAGATGGAGAAATTGCTTTAAAAGCTTTAAAAAAAAAAAAAAAAAAAAAAAAATCCTCTCCATGAAATGAATTTGTTTCAAATAAGTTTACACTTTTTAGCAACAGCAAAAACCAGTAAAGTAGCATAATCTCACTAAGTAACCTGTACTTACTCTGACGACACCATCAGATCCTATAGTCATTAGTTCTCCCTCATCCATATTAAACTGGTAAATGGTTCCGCTATGACACGTGCGTCTACCTTTACGGCATATTTCCACCTTTATCAGACCCCCCTCCCAAAGGAGCATATTACCCCACTCTGATCCTGACACAACCTGGGAGAGAGAGAAAGAAAGAATCCATTTCTTCAAGAAATTGAAGAACTTTTACTTTTAATTTCATTTAAAAGTCTGTAGGTTTGTGCGTGTGAACATGCAAAATGTAAGAAGGTGCTGAAAAAACCTTTCCATCAGGAAGCTCCACATATCCTTCTATATCTGTTACAGTTGTTTTTCCAAAACTTCCAAGCAACCCTTGCAACTTTAAACCAGTGAAGGTACTGGCCATTTTCCAGAATCTAAAAAACATTAAACCCAAAATCTCTAAGCACATATATAGACTGTTCGAACGTTTAGGGTCGGTAAGATCTTATTGAAAAAGTCTCTTTTGCTCACTAAGGCTGCATTTATTTGGTCAGAAACACAGTAAAAACAGTAATATTGTGTAATACTATTTTATAATAACTGTTTTCTTTTTTCTTTTTAATCCTGTAATGGCAAATCAGAATTTTCAGCATCATTACTCCAGTCTTCAGTGTCACATGACCCTTCAGAAATCATTCTAATGCTGATTTGCTGCTCAAGAAACCTTTGTTTTTATTCTCACTGTTGAAAGCAGGAGTGTAACAATGATCCTGACACAACAATGTCTTTGAATTCATTTTAAAGTAAGCAAAAAGTACAAATAAAAAAAAATGTACTGACCCCAAACCCTTGAACGGTAGTGTATAAATATTATTTCTTAACATACAAAAAGCATCTTTTAAAAAGATGTTTTTAAAAAATGTTTTAAATGCAAATTCATAAGTGGATAAATTATAGTAATACAGACCTAATGTGCCCAGAGCCAGAAGTAGTGAGCTGTCCGACACAGTCGGGCGAAAAGGTGGCCCTGTAGACGTCCTGAGCAAAAGCTTTATTGCACAGCGTCACTTGTTCTTGCCTCCAGTCCCAGAGTGTAAGCATGTAGTCTGGAGCACCACCCACACTGGCCAGTAGAGAGCCATCCCGATTAAAATCCACATAGCTATATGTGCTGCCTGTGCCACCTTCATATTAAACACAACAAACTAAAATGATGTATGTATGATTCTGTCTCAAATCACATCTTGTTCAAATTTAAGTTCTACTTTTGTAAGACATTTGACCTGCCACTGATGACCTACCTCTGAGGATCCTGTAAGGCCGCAAGGATGGGTACTCATATATGATGATATTAGGCTGACGGCCTTTCTCTGCCACTGCGAAATATTGCTTACTTGGATGAGTCTTTGAAGAGACAAAAGGAGATATTAGGTCTTCAGGTCCACACAAATCTGTAGGCTATATAACCCCATAATTGTGCATAATAATCTACGTGCATACAATAGAGTGTAAAATGAATGATGAATAAATGTGTCTGAGCCTGTAAAAAGTAAGAGCTATGACTTTCCTCATGTTGCTCATATGTCAAGGCCATTCTTTGTTGTTGTTGGTATTTGGTATTTAGGGGTTCAAGCGCATAGTTGGTGTACTTGGCGTTATGACATGCAAAAAACATAAAAATGTCATGCTCTGTCTTTGTCCAAGGTGCCAAGACTGCCTTTGAGGACATTCACGTATCTCGAAAAACGCGGTTGGCGGCGGCCAATGAATTTTGAGCAGCTATCAGACAAGGTTAACGGAGGCCGATTCAGATCTAAACTCGCTGGGCCTGTTTGACTCACGACCCTAGAGGCCTGTAAGAAATTTGAAAGAAATCGGCCACTGGGGCCCTGTCCCAAATGGCACCCTAAGCACTCGCGATCATCCTCTGAGTCTGCACTTTCGTGACGTAACGGCGCTTTGACTGTCAGAAGAAGTCTACTGCGGAGCTCACATCAGTGCGGGCTTGGCAAAAGTGCACATCGAGGGCGCAAATCGAGGTGCTCGTGAGCACCCTTCTGAGACCTAAAATGACAAATGGAACACCCTACGGTCTCATGGACTTAACGGACATGTGCACGCAGCAGCCATTGTAAGTCCACAAGACTGAAAGTGCATATGAAGTGTGCCATTTGGGACAGGGCCTAGGAGGGGTGCCTTTACGCTTTTCACGTGCCTAAGGGATTGTATACCACGAGATTTTTCGCCCACGCCCACGACATTCATACCGCATGGTAGAACTCCTCATTCTGAGCAACTTTGCCTTTAGAACCGCCGCTGTCAATAGAATTGTTCGTTAAATACCTGTATTGGAGATTATTTCAAAAAACAACTTTCGTGAACTAGTCCTAGGTTTTTGGCTCAACCTCAATAAAACCACTGTGGCACAATTTACGGAACTCTCTAGGTCAATAGTGATCAAAAAAATGTGAACTTTGGCCTTTGGATAGCTATAGCTGGGTCCTTAAGAAAACAGGCATGGCAGTACGTCTCGGTTACGTATGTAACCCTCGTTCCCTGAGTAGGGAACGGAGACGTTACGTCGGATGACGACGAATGGGGTTTCGCTTAGAAAGCCTATCATCTTCGAGTATATAAAACGAGCCAATGGCAATGAAATGCCATGGGTCTGCGGAATTTGCATAGCGTATCTCCGCCCCATCCTGGGGGTATATAAGGAAGTACGCCGGCAACATGCAGATATGTTTCTTCGCTGAGGAGCCGAGACTGAACTCAGGCGTTCCAGCGGTACAGCGGAAGTGGCAGGGAGACGTAACGTCTCCGTTCCCTACTCAGGGAACGAGGGTTACATACGTAACCGAGACGTTCCCTTTCGTTGTCACTCCGAGTTACGTCGGATGACGACGAATGGGGTTCCCAGTGTAATCACGCCACCTCTCGACTGTCTTCCAGTGCCCTGCGTAAGTCTGAGCTCCCTGTCGTGAGACTGGCACGGACGAAGGACTCCTACTTAACACAGGAATACCAAGGTACACTGGGAAGCATATCACAGTGGAAATATGCAATCATGCCCAACCCGAAGGGGGGGACTTGGAATACACATATGACCCGAAGGGCTGCATACGGAGTAACACTGGGGTGTCCAGCCGCAGGTGGAATATTTCAACCCCAGGGGTGGCAAGGTGGCTTGCCAAGGGAAAGACACATGCTCAAGAGGCTTACAGTGGAAATACACATGTGGGGGTCGCCCGGAGGGGAACCATGCACATAGAGGCACCTAGCCAAGCGCGAAAGCTGCCGGTGGCATAACTCTGGCGTTGACGTCGTCAGTGCTGGAGGAGACTCAGGGCTTATTAGGCTCACCTGAGGAAATATCGCACGTATCCCGTCCGTAGAGAGGAATGGCGAGCAAGCGAAGACACCTGAGCAGAATCTAGTACCGGCTAGTTGAGGCGAGTACATGAGAAGAAACTGGCTCCACTCGGAGATTGTAGAATCTCGCGAATGTGTTAGGTGTCGCCCAGCCTGCAGCTCTGCAGATGTCTGTTAGCGAGGCGCCATGCGCTAGAGCCCAAGAGGATGCCACACTCCGAGTGGAGTGGGCCGTCACACCAAGGGGGCATGGTCGACCTTGCTGCTGGTAAGCCAAAGCAATGGCGTTCACTATCCAGTGAGACAACCTTTGTTTGGAGAGAGTCTTTCCCTTCAGCTTCCCACCATGACAGACAAAGAGCTGGTCTGAGGTCCTGAAACACTGCGTTCTGTCTACGTAAGCACGGAGTGCGCGTACTGGACAGAGCAGTGCCAAGGCTGGGTCTGCCTCCTCCAAAGGCAGCGCTTACAGGTTCACCACCTGGTCTCGAAAGGGTGTGGTGGGAACCTTGGGCACATATCCAGGCCGGGGTCTCAGGATCATGTGAGAGTTAGCCGGCCCGAATTCCAGGCACGCTTCGTCAACCGAAAATGCCTGCAGGTCCCCTACCCTCTTGATGGAGGCCAATGCAACCAGGAGCGCTGTCTTCATTGACAGAAACTTAAGCTCCACTGATTGCAGAGGCTCAAAGGGAGCACTCTGCAGGGCAGTTAAAACCACTGAGAGGTCCCAAGAGGGTACGAGGGGAGGACGAGGAGGATTCAGTCTCCTCGCTCCCCTCAGGAACCTGACGATCAGGTCGTACTTTCCCAAGGACTTACCATCAACTGCGTCGTGATGTGCGGCGATGGCGGCAACATACACTTTCAGGGTGGAGGGAGACAGCCTTCGCTCCAACCCTTCTTGCAGGAAGGAAAGCACGACACTGATGGGGCATTTCGTGGGTTCTAGATTTTTAGAAGAACACCAGTTGACGAAGAGGTTCCACTTCAACGCATAGACATGTCTCGTGGACGATGCTCTAGCGGAAGTGATGGTAGCCACCACCGCTGGTGGTAGGGTACTCAAACCTACCTCGTCCCGTCCAGGAGCCACACGTGGAGGTTCCACAGATCGGGACGAGGGTGCCATAAGGTGCCCCGTCCCTAAGAAAGCAGGTCCTTCCTCAGGGGAATAGGCCAGGGAGGTGCTGTCGCGAGGAGTACTAGTTCTGGGAACCAGGTGCGGTTGTGCCCCGCGGCCAGCTGTGCGCCAGTGCATCCGTGCCGAGCGTGCCCTCGGTCAGGGAATAAAACAGGTCGCAGTGGGACGAGTCATGGGAGGCAAACAGGTCTACCTGTGCGTCCCCGAACTGATCCCAAATCAGCTGAACCGTCTGGGGATGGAGTCTCCATTCTCCAGCGAGAGGTCGAAGCCGAGACAGCTTGTCGGCTGCCTGGTTCAGGTCTCCCGGGATATAAATGGCTCGAAGCGACCTCGGATGCGTCTGACTCCATATGAGGAGGTGGCGGGCGATTTGCGACATACGGCGGGAGCGTAGACCACCTTGACGGTTGATGTACGCTACTGTGGCGGTATTGTCTGATCGGACTAGTACGTGTTGACCCCTGAGCAACGCACGAAAGCGGTGCAGGGCAAGGCGTACAGCCAGCAACTCGAGGCAATTGACATGCCAAAGGCGCTGGGGTCCTGTCCAGGAGCCCGCGGCAGCATGTCCATTGCACATGGCACCCCAACCCGTGGCGGAGGCATCTGTTGATACAACAACATGCCTGGAAGCTCGTTCTAAGGGAACTCCGGCCCGTAGAAAATTGAGGTTCGACCACGGGGGGAAGTCTGACGGCAGGTCGGAGTCACTGGGACTCGGAGCGTGCCGTGTTGCCATGCCCACCTCGGGACTCGATCGCGAAGCCAAAGCTGAAGCGGTCTCATATGAAGCAAACCGAGCGGCGTTACTGCGGCTGCGGATGCCATATGCCCCAGGAGCCTCTGAAAAAGTTTCAGTGGGACCGCACTCTTGCCCTCGACCTGACGAAGACAAGTCAGCAGTGACTGCACGCGCTCGCTCGTAAGCTGCGCGCACATGGCGACCGAGTCGATTTCCATACCGAGAAAAGAGATCCTCTGCACTGGGCAGAGTTTGCTCTTCTCCCAGTTGACCCGAAGGCCCAGACGAGCTAGGTGCCGGAGCACAAGGTCCCTGTGTTCGCAAACCTGGTCTCGAGAGTGAGATAGGATCAGCCAGTCTCGTAGGGGAACAAGGGCTGCCTCGACGACCTTCGTGAAGACGCGAGGAGACAGGGCTAGCCCGAAAGGGAGAACCGCGTACTGGTATGCCTGCCCCTCGAAAGCAAACCGAAGAAACGGTCTGTGTCGAGGAAGAATGGAGACATGGAAGTAGGCGTCCTTCAGGTCGATCGCTGCAAACCAATCCTGTGGCCGTACGCATTCGAAAAGGCGTTTGGCCGTGAGCATCTTGAACGGCAGCCTGTGAAGGGAGCGGTTCAAGACGTGCAGGTCCAGGATAGGTCGTAACCCACCGGATTTCTTCGGTACAATGATAGGTCGTAACCCACCGGATTTCTTCGGTACAATGAAGTAAGGGCTGTAGAAGCCGGACCTCATTTCGGCTGGAGGGACAGTCTCGATCGCACCCTTCGCCAGTAGGGTGGCGACCTCCGCTCTCATGACAGGGGCATTGCCACCGACCATTGTGAAGCGGACTCCCCTGAAGCGGGGAGGAGACCACGCGAACTGAATCGCGTAGCCGAGCCTGATGGTCCTCGCGACCCAGCGGGACAGAGGCATGGGTGGCATAGCGGCCCGGTGCGGGGGCACGGTCATTAGCCGCGTCCTGCCAGAGGAGGCCAGGGGAGGACCAGCGTCCCACGGGGGCGTGCTCTGGCAGGGGTCTGGCGACAGAGGGGGACGAGAGTGGCGGGGCTCATGAGCGGCGCGCACTGTCATCTGAGAACTCTGTGTGCTCAGAGATGGGAGAGTGAGTTCTTTCTTTAACCATTTTAGGGTGCTGCCCGTCGTGGGACGAGCAGCGGGAATGGGACAACCAAGGATTCTCCCCCGGCCCTCCACCGGGGGAAGGAGCGGCCCTGCTACCGTCTCCTGAAAAGAACTCAGTGCCATCTCTGAGCAGCCCGTCTCAGGAGCGCCGCTTGGCCTGGCGTTTAGCGGGGCGCGGGGCGGGAGAGGGCTGTGGCGCCTTCCTGCGGCTTCCTCCACGACGCGGGCCGGAGGCAGATGACTGCTGAGGCCGGTCGGGAGGGGCGGGAGCCACAGGAAGGCGCCCTCGGCGGCAAGCAGGCTGAGGCACCTGTGCCGACGACTGCGCTGCCGAAGCAGCGGGCCGCCGGGGCAGGACATGTTTTAGAGCCTCAGTCTGCTTCTGGGCAGTCGAGAACTGCTGGGCAAAGTCCTCGACTGCGCCGCCGAAGAGGCCAGCCTGGGATATGGGGGTGTCGAGGAACCGGGTCCGCTCGGCCTCCCGCATATCAGCCAGGTTAAGCCAAAGGTGTCGTTCCTGGACCACACATGTGGACATCACCTGACCCAGCGAGCGTGCGGTCACCTTCGTCGCCCGGAGAGTGAGGTCGGTGGCGGCACGCAACTCATCGAAGAGTGCTGGGTCAGTCCTCCCCTCGTGCATGTCACGTAAAAACTGGGCCTGGTAGACCTGCAGTGTCGCCATGGCATGCAGTGAGGAGGCTGCCTGCCCCGCAGCTCTGTAGGCCTTCGCCACGAGGGTGGAGGAGAACCTACAGGCCTTGGAGGGGTGCTTTGGGTTGCCACGGGAAGAAGCACTCTGAGGACACAGTTGCATCGCAACAGAGCGTTCAACCTGGGGAACCCCAGTGCACCCTTTGGCAGCCCCCTGATCGAGAGGAGGAAAGGCGGAGGAGGTCGCCGAGCGATCACGGGAAGACAATGGTGCCTTCCAGGACCTCGTGACCTCCTCATGCACATCCGGGAAGAAAGGTATTGGGGTTGGGCGGCGACGAGGGTCAGCGGCCGCTCCCAAAAACCAATCATCCAGCCGCGAGCGCACCGGACCAGGTGGCGGGGACCACTCAAGACCAATGGCCGCGGCTGCCCGGGAAAGCATGGCCGTCAACTCGGGATCAGACTCGGGCCATGCTGGCACACCCAAGGGTGGCAGCACAGCCGAATCGTCACTTCCCAAGGACTCCTGCCCACCTTGTGATGCAGCGATCGACATACGGTCCTCCTCTGGAGTGCCAAATGAGACATGCGGCAAGTCAGTGGACTGTACTGCAGGCTCATTTGGAACACTCGCGGGTTGCACAGTGCTAGAGGGCGGTGTGGAGCGTGGAATAGTCGGCGCTTTGTTCCACACCGTAACCCTCAGGTCACCCTGGCCGCCAGCCGAAGTACCAGCTCTCGTGGAGCTCGTAGATCGGGGTGCGGGTGAGGGGACTCTACCACGAAGGTCATTGAGTCTCGACCGCAACCGTGCGATGGGCATGTTCCCGCAATGGGAACATGACTCATCCACAAACGCTGCCTTAGCGTGCTCGACACCCAGACACACAAGGCAGCGATTGTGCCCATCAGAGTCAGACACATATAGACCGCAACCAGAAATACACGGGCGAGGCATCTTTAAAAAGACGTGCCGCGTGCAATGCTCTTTTGTGAAAGGAGATTTCTCCACAAATGCTGAAGCGACCAGGGAGAGAACACACACACTCTGGCAAATCACTGCACAGATAAGCAGGGAATGTGCACTCGCTGGAACTCGCTGTCACACCAACACTTGGAGAGAGGCTCGTCTCGAAGAGAATGAAGAGATAACTCAGAATTTGGCTGTGGAGTGAAGAATCAACTTGGCTCCTCAGCGAAAACATATCTGCATGTTGCCGGCGTACTTCCTTATATACCCCCAGGATGGGGCGGAGATACGCTATGCAAATTCCACAGACCCATGGCATTTCATTGCCATTGGCTCGTTTTATATACTCGAAGATGATAGGCTTTCTAAGCGAAACCCCATTCGTCGTCATCCGACGTAACTCGGAGTGACAACGAAAGGGAACTCTGCATTAGGTGAGCACATGTGGCACATGATTCTAAAGTAGCATGCAAACTTTTATGGAGATCGGCCCATAGGTGGGGCCATAACTGTTGAAAAGCTTTAAAAACCATATATTTAGTATGGTAAATTGCCTGTATTGGCTGTAAATGGCCTTTTTCATCTATGATTGAGATGGTTACAGGCTTGCTAAATGAAACTTAATACCTTTTTTACGCATATGATTAAAGGCCTTTTGGCAATTGGCAATTGAACCCCGATAATTGCTGCTCGCAGCTATATTGACTTCTCCCTTTTGACTCCAAATCAATCTGGATTTAGACCTAATCACTCTACAACAACTGCCCTTACAACATTTACCAATGATATTTTTTCTGCACAAGACAACAATAGGTCTACTGGTGCAATTTTTATTGACCTCACTAAGGCATTTGACATGGTTAATCATTATATTCTTCTAGACAAACTATATGCTATTGGTCTTTCCAAATCAGCTGTTCTCTGGTTCAATTCATATCTTCATTACAGACGTCAATGTGTGTATCTGAATGTTTCTTTTTCAAAACCTAGAATAATGGAAACGGGTGTCCCTCAGGGTTCTTCTCTAGGGCCACTTTTATTTTCCATTTTCATAAATGAGCTCCCTAAATTTAGCTTAGACTGTCAGATTCATCTATATGCAGATGATACAGTTATATACACATCCAAACCCGATATATCCGAGATTCAAACCTCACTTCAATTTGATTTTAATCGTATCCAAACATGGTTCTCTTCTAATCTGCTTCTGTTGAATAAAAAGAAGTCTTATAGCATGCTTTTCGCAACCAGATCCACACACCATAAACAAAATAATTCTCTTGAGGTTCAATTCCTAGATGGTACACCTCTAGAGAATGTTGAGGAGTTTAAATATCTGGGCCTTTGGCTCGACTCCCAACTTACCTTTAGACCACATATTGATTCCATTATAAAAAAAAAAACTGTAGATTAAGACTGTTATACCGTTCAATTAATTGTTTTACAAAACAGATCAGATTAAAAATTATTACTCAACTAATATTGCCTATAATTGACTATGCGGATGTTGTTTACCAGAACACAGCCAAAACCAACCTCAAATCTTTGGATGTGTCTTATAATAGTCTCTGCAGATTTATTTTAAGGTGTCCATTTAGAACCCATCACTGCCAAATGTATATGTCACTGAACCTTCTTTCATTAAATGCGAGACGACAGTTTCACTGGTTGCAGTTTGTACATAAATGTATTTTTTCAAACTACCCATCTTATCTGAAACAACACTTGATTCTTTATCAATCATCTTACAGCTTAAGAGACACTGACCATCTTTTCTTTTTTGTACCACATATATCCAAAGAAATTGGGAGGAGAGCTTTTAAATTTAAGGCACCATCCGACTGGAATAGTTTACCTGGGTCTCTAAGATCTATCTCCTCCTTTCATCAATTCAAGATGTCTCTCCTTAACTACTTGTATACAAGCTGCAACTGTTTTTCTCTTGCCTAATATTTTCTCATATGTGCATGTACAGTATATGTTTATGTATGTATATATGTATGTATATGTATATGAGTGTATGTTTATATGGGAACATATATATATATATATATATGTATGTCTATACGAAAGTCCTTAACTGTTGAATACCTAGTGGTTGGTATTGGGAGGGTATGGGTGGTTTTGGTGTGAGGGAGAGCTTTTGTATTTTGTATCTTGTCTTTTGTTTGTCTGTATGTATGTATACCTGTTAAGTATGTTTTTCTTTTCTTTCTGAGGCCCCCTCGAAAACGAGATGTTACATCTCAAGGGGTTTCCTCTTAATAATAATAATAATATTTTAACTTGCTCTTGCATTTCTATTCACATACAGTCACCGAAATAACAGTATTAATGTACCATGATGGCACCAATGCCGCCCCCGCTGCTAGAGCGGATATAACACTGCTCTTTGGTGTGCACATCCAATAGGATGAGCAGATTTCCGGCTATGAAGGCCAACGTATGCTCATCCAATAGCTGTAGGTTTCCTCTCCGCCCACAGTCATAGCCAAACGAATGTCTGGGCTCAGTTTAAGAAGCAAATTAAATGAACAGATAGTCTTCCCGAGACAACAAACTTTTTATATATATAATAATCAAGATTTGAAATTTTTTAAAGAAGTCTCTTAAACTTACCAAGGCTGCATTTATTTGATCAATTATTCCTGTGATGGCAAAGCTGAAATTTCAGCAGCCATTACTTACATAGTCTTTAGTGTCACACAATCCTTCAGAAATGATCAATTATTACTCGTGCTCAATTATTATTAATGGTTCTTATAATTATTAACACTAAAAAGTTTTTGCTGCATAATATTTTTTTAGAAACTGAATGAATAGAATGTTCAATGTATAGAAAGTTCAATGAATAGCATTTATTTTAAATAAAAATCTTTCATAACACATTATAAATATCTACTGTCGCATTTAATCAATTGAATTTGTCCTTGGTGAATAAAAGTATACTTTTTTTTTATCTTACTTACCCAATACTTTTGAATGGTAGTGTACTGCGGTTTCCACAAAAATATTAAGCAGTTCCAACTGCTTTCAGCATTGATAATAATAAGAAATGTTTCTTGAGCAGCAAATCAGCACATTAGAATGATTTCTGAAGGATCGTTTCACACTGAAGACTGGAGTAATGATGCTGAAAATTCAGATTTGTCATCACAGGAATAAATTACATTTTAAAAACACATTCAAATAGATTATATATATATATATATATATAATATTTCACAATATTACTGTTTTTACAGCATTTTAATCAAATAATGCAGCCTCGGTGTGGAGAAACGTTTTTCAAAAACATTTAAAAAATCGTAATTATTTCACACTTTTGACTGGTAGCATAAATAGTAATATAGTATATATTTTATTTAGTGTTAATTGCTGTGGATACGAGAGGTGCAGTAGGTTCTGTGGGATGTTGGAGTCTGCAGTGATGAAGGGTCTGGAGCACAGTTCCTCATAGCTGTAATACATATCATGTGGTATTAACTCCTTGTGCTCTTCCTCGTTGTTTCCATCACACTCTTCAACCACCAAAACATCTGCCTGCTCTGAAATTAAAATGCCAGTAAACATGAAAATGTAAATTGTGTTTTGGTCACACTGAGAAAATATGCATGATGAATGTTCTAATATGTCTGCATGAAATTTTGCTAAACAATTTTTATATTTTTTTTACATGACAATAGCCTAATTGTTTGTTACTGTTAGGCAAACAGCTGTCAAGTTTGTTTACTGCTGAGTGATAACCTAAAGTTAAAGAGTTGTTTTTTTAATCAAAATTACATAAGAATTGCGTTTAAACGACAAACGAACAATACGCGTTTCGCAAACACATGGTTTTGTGTCAAAATGAAGCATTAAAAGTGTTATTTCACCTTGTAAAGTAACATCACGTAGCGTCTCAGAAGCGTCCATCTTCGTGTGACGGCGTTGCTAAGCAACCGTACACTCCGTGCAATTTTAACTGGGAATTGTAGTCCATTGTAATTGCAACGAGGCCAAGTAGGTTTCCGTTGTGACAACTTGTGAACGTCACCGTATTAATCATATATATATTTTAATAATAGTGGAAGTGTTAGCCGTTAGTCTCTCTTTCTCTTCTACAAACCAGTGTGTTTATGATTAGGATACAAATATTATCACAAATAACAAAAAAAAAATGCAATATCAAGCAGCATAATAACAGCTAAAATAACTGCGATGAGAACTGAAACCTCGACACAATCAAGATACACTGGCCGCGCCTCCTCTTACGTAGAAAATTCTGCAGAGATGCCACTAGATGGCAGTACAGCACAGTGGTCAGCTCTACTAGACTAGGTCATGAGATAAGGCGCTACAGCAGACTAATAGGATCATGTATGTTGATACAAGATTGATTGAAATTGACGCATAAACAATGTCTGAAATACAATGAAAGAAAGGCAAAAAAGCTGGCATACAAGCACACTCTTTTAAAATATGAGCAAACTCACCTGCTCATACAAAAACTGTTCATCACTCAGCAGTGACTTACAAGCCTGAACACACTCACATAAACATACTGTCCCCATTTCTAACAGCCATAAACAATCCACCCACGCACATCTCTCACACACTACTAGGACAACACCTGAACCGGCCTTCGTACACATTTGCTTCTTTAATTTAATCCCTCTTGTTGCTCCTAAAGTAGAATGACAGGAAGTCAGCATCACATGACAGACCCCTTTGTATGTGAGTGCATTTACTTAAAGACAAGAAACAGCACATCTTTGAAAGACTGCAAACACACATAAACAAAAGAAATAACTGGAAAATGGCCAGTAAAATCTACTACAGAGGGGTAGTTTAATCTTAAAGTCACCATGAAATCAAGTTCCGCCCTACATTTTTTCTTGTTTGAGAAGCTGTTTCACTCAGGCTGCATCACTATAGGGAAGAAAAGACTATCACTTCTTTCATGGTGGCATTAAAGGGATAGTTCACACAAAATGAACATTCTCTCATCATTTGCTCACCCTCATGTACATACAACTGTTTTTAGCTATAAAGGTGTTCTGAAACCATATGATAGTTGTGTAAGGAAGGAACAGACTGAAAATATCACTTGATGACCACCATTTACACATGCACAGTATAAAATTCAGTATTTAAAATTAGGTAGCCTATACATTTTTATATTTTTTTATTTATTTATCCTTTATTTATATAGTGAATAATACTAGGCCTATTATAATGTATTAGGCCTAACTGTGCTGGACAATAATATATACATATATATTATGACTATAATATATAAGTATAGTCTATGAGACCTTATTCGCCAGAGAAACAAGGGCACAGCCATTTTTAGAATATTGTCTTTGAACTTCCATTTTTGCGGTCGCTCTGTATATTTCTATGGCATTACTGTCCAGGAGTAATTAGCTTTTGAAGCGGATTTACTTAGTGTAAAGTTAACGAAAGTGATCATGAGGTTTGTAATGTTTAAAGCAGATGTCTTAAAATGTCAGTAGACCGGGAAGATTTTAAAACGAGCCGTTCATTCATAAATAAGCAAGATCACTGTGAAAATACAGACCGGAAGACAAAAGACAACGATCGAAGCGCTGAAAAGGGGCGGGGCTACATAAGGTCCATTGACTGAGCAGCTCCGCCCACAAAAAACGTCACCATGTTTACCAACTGAAAGAGGCCTATTTATATATAAAAAAAATAAAATAAAAAAAGAGTATTACAAATATTGTTCTAACTCAATGAAGAACAAAGAATGCAATTTGCTATTTTAATTTTTTATTTACCTATTATTATTATTATTATTATTATTATTATTATTTTACCATAAACTACGTTGCATCCGTTGTTTCCACCATGTTTGACACACCCCAATTTAGAATCTCGGGGCTCAATGGAAATCAGACGATCCAATGTTGTTGTTTTTTGCGACAAGATTTTTCTTTCGGTTCTATCAGGGTCAGGGTGGAGCAACAGTTTGAAGAAAATATTGTTGAGCAAGTTAAGTAAAGTGAATATATATATATATACACTCACCTAAAGGATTATTAGGAACACCTGTTCAATTTCTCATTAATGCAATTATCTAATCAACCAATCACATGGCAGTTGCTTCAATGCATTTAGGGGTGTGGTCCTGGTCAAGACAATCTCCTGAACTCCAAACTGAATGTCAGAATGGGAAAGAAAGGTGATTTAAGCAATTTTGAGCGTGGCATGGTTGTTGGTGCCAGACGGGCCGGTCTGAGTATTTCACAATCTGCTCAGTTACTGGGATTTTCACGCACAACCATTTCTAGGGTTTACAAAGAATGGTGTGAAAAGGTAAAAAAAAAACAAGTATGCAGCAGTCCTGTGGGCGAAAATGCCTTGTTGATGCTAGAGGTCAGAGGAGAATGGGCCGACTGATTCAAGCTGATAGAAGAGCAACTTTGACTGAAATAACCACTCGTTACAACCGAGGTATGCAGCAAAGCATTTGTGAAGCCACAACACGCACAACCTTGAGGCGGATGGGCTACAACAGCAGAAGACCCCACTGGGTACAACTCATCTCCACTACAAATAGGAAAAAGAGGCTACAATTTGCACGAGCTCACCAAAATTTGACAGTTGAAGACTGGAAATATGTTGCCTGGTCTGATGAGTCTCGATTTCTGTTGAGACATTCAGATGGTAGAGTCAGAATTTGGCGTAAACAGAATGAGAACATGGATCCATCATGCCTTGTTACCACTGTGCAGGCTATATATATATTCACTTTATATATTCGTCAGATTTCCATCGAGCCCCAAGATTCTATTTGGATTCTTAACTTGCTCAACAATATTTTCTTCAAACTGTTGCTCCACCCTGACCCTAAAAAAAACTCAAATGCATATATATTTTTTTTAAGGCCTGATCAACAACGCATGTTCCAACGGACATTGATTGGTAGTGCAAGCGCTCACGTCTGTGCTCACGTATTTGCATTGGACAAAATAATGAATTTTCTTTTTTTGGGTGAACTAGCTCTTTTTACCCGATACGTGGGAACGTATGCGTGGGTGTTAGTGGCAGCACGTGTGGGTTTACTCATACATTCTTTTATCCAAAGTCAAGAGGACATTCTCTCCCCTCCCTCACCTCCTGCATGACCTCACTCACTGTTATCTGCAGGTGAGTCACCTGCCAGCCCGTTTTGTGAAGCCTATGTATCTAACAGTACACATATGGAAACACATTTCCGCCATATAAGAAAAAAAAAATCATGCTTTTGTAGGCCTAGATCATAATCATGACATAAAAAGTCGAAATTATGTCATACTAAATTATATTAATATGATGAAAAGTCGAAGTTATGACATGGCTTCTAAGTCAAAATATGACGTCATAAGTATGACATAAAAAGTTAAAATATTCAACTTTTATCTCAAAATTTAAACTTTCTAATCTCAGTTATGATTTAGTCAATCATATATTAGTCATAATTTATGATTGAGTATATCATATTTGTAACTTTTTATCTCATAATTATGAATTAGTATATCAATATTATGACTTGAAATAATTGAAATAAAGTCAGTTAGGACATAAAACGTCAAAATGGTCATAGTATGTTATAATATAAACTTGTCATAATTTTGCCTTAATATTCTCATAATTATGATTTAGTATGTCATAATTATCATTTAGTATGTCATACACAAAAAATCAATTATGACAAAATGCAATCTCGTAATAATGATTTTTATCTCATAATTTAAACTTAAATTTCATAATTTCGACATGTGTAATAATTGTGACTTTTTGTCATAAATAGGATTCACCAAAGCATTTTTTTTTCTTATATGTCTTACTTGAGCTGTCTAATTTGCTGGGATTAAACAGCATTCATGAGGTTCCCAAAGAAAAATGAATTTCAATAGGAAAAGCAGTCTGAAGACATCTATACTCAAGTGAAAATCCAAGTTACCCACTGAGTGATTTAAAATACTAGTTTTATAGCAAAGTTTGAGATATCTTTCAGGAAATGAAAATGTTTTGAAAGGAAATGTTTTGCAGACAGAATTAAGCTCTCGCTTAACAGTCCAGTCCAAATCATCTATAGCACATCTCTGTGAATAAATATGCAAATGATGTTATTGTGCGGCGAGTTTAATTTCCTCTTTGTCAAAATTAATGGTTCTTACAGCTCCGCCCCCTGCTGTGAAACTTAATTAGTATTTGTACTGCCTGTGCCCACACTGTCACTCAAATTGCACACAATTATTTATGGAAAAGACTTAAAAGTAGAATGTGAATGTATATGTGTGTGTGTGTGTGTGTGTGCTGGGAAAGAGGCTAGCCTGTGAAAAATTCATTCCCTTGTCTGCTTGCTCTAACTATGCACAGCAGGAATCGTGCTTTGATATGTCTCTTATTTGAAAAAAAAACTAACAATTGTACGTGCAAAACATGCAATTGTCACAATGCGACAATCCATTGACAGTTCGCACTTGGACTATTTTAAGCCTTAATTCAGCACTCCCTATACAGTGCTGTCTCTCTGTCAGTGTACAAACGTCATGAAGCATCTGTGTATGTGCTCATATGAAGGTTTGGGCATAGATGAGGGCAAAGCAAGAGTCTAAGTATATATGTGCGTGTTTTGTGAGTTAGTCTGGGTAGCGCAGGGCATTGATGATGTGCTCTGCGGGGGGTAAGCCGTCTCATAAATCTCTGGATTTTTGCTCTTTCATGGAGGGTCTGCAACAGGAATGATAATGAAACATAAGAGACGATGTCCCTGTCTATCATACGAACACATGCGCACACACATACTCAAATATCTAGTTTAGACATCTCTCGAACAGCCGAGTAGAAATTGTGTTGTGGATGTGCAGGCCAAGGTTGCAAACGCAAAAGTTGCTATGTGCAAATTTTGCAGTATGCAATAAGCATTTCAATTCAGATATCATGTTGTCTTTATGGCTTATCATATTCTGTTTGGGGTCTCGGACAGTTTATTTTAATAGCACAAAATGTACATATTGAAATATCAGGTTGCTGATGCTTGAAGGGATGGTTAAATTTTTGTTGTCATTTTACTGACTTGCTTTTGTAGAGCACAAAATATTATATTTTGAAGACTATTTCAATTGTTTTTGTCCATATAATGACTAGAACATTAGACCCTATTTATATGAATTTTATGGACAAAATATCTTCATTTGTGTTCCACAAAATAAAGAAATGCTTGGAACTTCATGAGGGTGATTAATGATAACATAATTGGCAAACATCCCTAATTAGTTTTGAAAACTGATTATAAGCAAAATTTCAACATTTATTTGCTTTTGTAATTCAGCGCTCTCCATGTTACATATGTTTGGGATCTCAGACCTCTATATTTTTGCACGGGTCAAAACAGAAACAACGCAACTGATTACCGTTCTCAAAAGTGTATACTTGCTTTTGCTTCAAACAGATGGTTAAAGCTTCAATAACATCTGTCTGATGGCTTTAGATTTAGGTTAGAAGAAAAATTCAATTGCGATTGGATTATTAACATAAAATTATACATTTTAATTTAAACTTGAACTGCCTTACAAGTAAACATCTGTCTGTTGAGCTGTTAAGTAATACAATGTGTTTGGTTTATTTTGAATGAATATTTACATGGCAGCATGTGTTAGATTATATTCTTTGTATGTTAGTTTGTTGTCACATTAACATTAAACATAAGTATCCATACTTATGTGGAGAGTGATTAGGCTACTTGTAGTTCAATAGCCTGAGTGATCACTACACAGTTATCTGATCTCCATATAGATATCTTAAAACACAATCCAAATCTAAAACAGTAGGTCTTGAACCAGTAGAATAAGCTTTGAAGCTGTTTGAAATCATATGGAAGAGGTCACCAATGAGCCTGCTGCAGTATGTGCATTTAAAGGCCTTAGTAGGCCATGCCTATATTACTTTGTACCTCATTTCAAGCTGTATTGCTCATTTAGGCCTTCTGTATAGTTTTGCAAATGACCAACAAATGAGATGTTTCTGGCCATGCTATTTTTGGAAAACAGCCTGTTATGTCAAACATATGGCAAAACAGCAAGCCACGGAACTGTGTGCTGCATTCCCTGTACCTCCTATTGCATCCCATTAGTAAATATGTATATGTATTCTAGGCCAATAAATCCATAAATAAGAATCTTTTTCCATTTATATATAAAATGAATGACATGAAACTAGCCAGTCAGCTTTATGGGTTGCAAAAAATAAATAAAAACAGAAATAACATGAATCCATGAGGGGTTAAGACTGGTGTATTGCTCTGCACTCAAATTTTAAAATGTAAACTCTCTCAAATATTAAACTGAAGAATTTTATTACTGTTGTATTTTGTAAGTTTAATTATATATTGTATGTTTTATTGTTTTATTTTAATTTATGAATATATCCTTTGATTCTAATATGAATTACAAAATTGAATAATCTTTAAACAATCTTGCTTTAAGAATTTTAACAAAGTTTTTGGTAACATTGCAATGAATATCGTTACAGGCTACGATAAAGGACAAAACATCGATAAATGCAAAGCAAAAAAGAAAAAAAAAAAAGAAAAAAAAAGGAAGCTGGAGGTGGACAAAGGCAGGAGCGTCTGGCTGCAGAGAGAAAGAAAACAAGAAAGACTCTTTTGTGAGGAGAGGGTGCGGAGCTTTGCAGAGGTGAGTCAAAGTGACAGCCGAATGAGAGAGTGTCAGTCTGGGCCTGTGTGTGTGCGGGGTAAACCCTTTAGTCCTGCGACCCCGCTCTGCACAGGGACCACAGCATTCACTAATCCACCCGCACTAAAGTGACCGACCAGCTACTCGCAAGCCCCATTATGCAAGGCAGCCTTTAGGCACAGGGTCATTAACATGATATTAGGTGCCAGACATAGACTAGAGAGTGTGTATTTGTGTGTTTGTGTTCATGTTGGTTTAGCCAGTGTGTAAGCTGCACTGGTCCTTTCATTGCCTTCTCAGTCTGAATAGACCGAATGTGACAGTCTGACTGCATGGGGATATACTTTGCTAATATATTGTGTGTTAGAGCAGTAAAGCAATACTGAGCATACATAACATTAAAAAAAATTGTTTCTAGCCCTAACAACACATCTTAACTGTTACAATGATTTGTAAATATCAATTAAACAACAGAAAAAGCATAAAATACATCAAATGTTTAGGTTGATAAAAGTCAAATAGATTTTTTTAAACATTACACATAAAATTAGGTGTTTGTGTTCACATGCCTTTCGGTCATTTAATTAAATTATAAAGTAATGTTATG
The DNA here is from genome assembly GCF_949319135.1 of Squalius cephalus. Classification (NCBI taxonomy): domain Eukaryota; kingdom Metazoa; phylum Chordata; class Actinopteri; order Cypriniformes; family Leuciscidae; genus Squalius; species Squalius cephalus. The sequence continues at coordinate 29,839,865 of NC_137129.1, forward strand.
TAAAATATAGTGTGTGAAATAGTATGCGTCTTTATCTTTTAGGATTGCTCAAGTGGATTCTCCAATAAGTCTACTAAATATTTCTATGGTATTCTGATATAAATTTTCTCTTTACACAATATATCGTTCTCTGTGTTAAGTGGGTCTGTTTCTGGCTTTCCCAGCTCCAGGCCCATGCTGTGCACAGTTGGGGGGCCTGAAGCTCCAGCAGCCACTTCTTTAGGGAAAGAAAAGCGAAATCTTCAGTGTTCCAGCCTCACTTTCTTCTTACAAAGCCACAGAGGACTGAACACGGACTTGGTCTCCATATTAATTTACCTTAATTTTCTTTTTACACCATTTTATGTCTTTCTGGACCCAGACTTCAACCCTGGATCAGGAGATTCCAGTTTATCGAGTTAATCGACCTGCAAAAATTCCAGCCATTTGACAACTAGCTGGGAATAACACATAGTTCTGAGCAGAAGGTTCTCACAAAAGATCTGAGGTATGTAAAAGTTAGGGTTATATTTGGTCATACAGTTCTGTGTAATGGAACGCTATTCTAGCAAGACACTGAGTTGCTAATGCTTGAATATTCCCTTTCACACTATAGAAGCATAATGATGGCAGGTTATGATTTAATGAGAGGTTTGAGGAGATGTGTCATAATTCGATCGATACGGTACCTGAGGTAGAATCCTACAACTTTTAGGAGCTGATCAATATTTGGCTCACCTCTCCAGGTGTGCAGTATAAGAGGAGATTTGTGGTCAAATATCATTTAAAGTCAGCATATGCTCATATTTTCAGATTCTGCTCTGTGATAGTATTGGCTTGACTTCAAATTCTTGCCGTAGTGGAGAGTCTAGGATGTTTGGTTTGGTGGGAAGCCAATGCTGAAAATGTCATAATAGTTACTGCGGGCCTAGCAGCAACTAAACTTACGACCTATTCGAAATTTTACATTTCTCTAGTCTAAATCTGTGATTAAAAAAACAGCTCTGAAAAACAGCACACTTTCCTCAGGTGGATGAACTGTATAAAATGGAAACATGAAAAAGAACTGATTGTTACTGCATGTCACCCTCCTGTTTGCAATATACTCAAAGTGTACATGTAAGTCATTTCAGTATCTTTGTGCTGTTAGATTTAACTCGAGCGAGGGCTTGAAATGGGCTGTTTTGCTTAGGATGATTTCAAGGATTTAGTAGATGAGGTGAGAAGTGCAAACTGTTATTAGATGAAAGACAATTTATAATCCCTTGTATCCATCCAGAAGGAACATAAGAACACTGGTATTAGACAGATTCACATGAAACACATGCCTAAAATGGAGCTCTATGGGTATTAAACTGTAAATTGTCGCATATCCCTTTCAGAACAATATGTCTTTATTTTGTGTAATGTAAACAATTGTAACATAACTGATTACCATCTTGATGTAATCTGCTTGTTAACTGATCAAATCAGAATGCATTGTTCTATGGAAGAAAATGCCTTAAAAGATGTTTAAAACCTCTTTACCCTTTAGGGTTTTATAATAATATTTTGTATTAATTTTACACTGTTTACATTCTAAATATATCTTGCTTTTTTAAAATTCCTATTACATCCATCACCTGTAATCCCTTATGAGATTACCGTGGTCTGTTATTATAAATGTAAAAAGCAGTTTAAAAGCACAATAAATTAGTACATTTAGAATAACTCTGCATTATACTGTAGGCTATATTTAGTGTTTGAAATATACAACAATTTGTCATATATATTTTTCTGGCTCATTTTATTTGCCTGTTTAAAACTGTGCATTGTTCTATATCTAAGACCTAGTTGCTATAAAACTATTTATGAGACAAAACCTGAACATTGTTAAGGCATGTACAGAAGTGTGTAATAATACTTAAATAATTTTAGATTTTTAATGGAATAAATTGCTATTTCTGTGTGACAAAGAGCACCTTTCTGGAATAATTTGAATGTTCATGCACACTGAAAATTTCTTCATAATTTCTTTAGGTTTTTTTTTTCCCCCCTGATGCAAAACTCAAACACAGCCAGAGCATTGACTGAATTACTACTAATAAAAATAAATTCAATTACATTGCTGCATATGAAAATAGACATCATTATACTGGGAGTCTACATACTGTGATTTTAAATTTAAAAAGATCACAACTTTGATCTCTGCAATTTTCTCATTTTAAAGCACACAGTGTACTTCACCTACAGCTCTGAATCATGTATTCATTTCTCAAACCAATGTTGTAGCGAATCAGAAACGGTTATTTTGTGTTCATGTGATGTACTACCCAATCACAGATGAGGAAGGGTGACTGAAATTGTGCTGGCTTGTAAGAGGTGCAATTTGAAATATAATCACCAGGGCTGCGTTCTCCGAAACTACCTTAACGCTACGTCGTTCTTAAGTTGTACCTTAAGAAGTAGGCTACCTTATCGTTAATACGTGGTTTCCGAAACCTTCTTAGTTAAGTATACCTTCTGTAAGTCATACGTTCGTAAGGTTGGTCTGGAGCGCTCTTATACCTTATCGCTGCTGACGGTTCATACCGCTAGTGGCCACCACTACGCAAAAAGCTTTTTTACATCGCAGTTTACAGTTTTTGCCCGTTGCTTGAACACATTTTGCAAAACTTCGCTCATTGTGCCAAAACTCTACACACAAGTAAACATGACACAACACTGGGAAATATACCATTCACATCTGTGTCACATTGAAACTCTACTATCAAAACCTAAACTCTGCTATCAAAACCTAACATTCATTTGCCAAAATTTAACTCTGATGACAAAATGACACATACTTGCATCATATGCATACACTTTCAGATCAGGGGGAACACACTAGTCTACTTTATATAAAACACTGCAGTCTTTGATTTTCACTGTTTATTCAGAAGGCACATTTTCAGGAGGCACATTTTCAAACAACCAAAAATTGTGAAAAAAAAAAAAAATTGTCCAAAATTGCCCTTTGGCCAATTACATTACTACCCCGTCGTCTTGTTTTGCTCAGGTCGAATTCAGCTTCATCAATGACAATGAATTCATGAGGCTGTGCAGCTCCATCCATGGCCAAGATTCTCTGTAACAAAAAAACAAACATATTACTGTACTACAGTGCTACACATACAGAACCCTCACCCCATCACACAGGTACCCGTGTAGCTCTCCGAATGGATCCATGTGGTACTGATATGGTACAGTACATATTCAGCTGCTACTGGATTTCACCAATACTGTATTGTAAATGTAAAGGACAGTTACACTTACCCGTACATATTCAGCTCGAAGTCCTTTGACCCTGACACTGTTCCTCTCAAATGGGACCCTGTAGAGCTGCTTCATGGTGATGTTGTGTTTTCCCAAGATGCGTCTGATGGTGGTGATGCTCACATGGTTGATGTTGTTGAACACTTGCCTGTCTGCAAGTATTTTCTGTAGTAGCTGGTGGAGACGGATGGCATTGTCTGCCCTCACTAGGGCCACAACGGCAAGTTCCTGCTGTTGTGTGAACAGGCGTTTGCGTCCTCCCCCAGAAGGTCTTCTAGTCATTCTAGAGAAATACAACCACAAATTGTCCTCGGTTTGCTTCTTTTTCTTACAGTACTTTACTGTATATACTGTATCATCCACTGTACTGAAACATCTCAATATAAGTAATCATGGTATGTTTCACAAAAACTACCACTTTGGCTGCAAAAGGAGCATTAGCACCCTGCAATACCCTGTTGTTTTACATGATGTGGTAATGTGATATACTGTAGTACAGTGCTGTAAATACCATCTGAGTAGAGTAGAAGTGCCACTGTGAAGCGGCTTAGATGTGGGTGGACTCTCTGCCCAGCTTCCCTCATAGTCAGGCCATGGTTGATGACATGGTCCACCAAAGTTGCTCTTATATCATCAGAAATAGGGGTGGGTGCATGGCCTCTTCGACCTTGACCTTGACCTTGTCCTCCTCATCATCCTCGTCCTCCTCGTCCTTCTCATCCTCCTCATCATCCTCGTCCTCCTCGTCCTCCTCGTCCTTCTCATCCTCCTCATCCTCCTCATCATCCTCGTCCTCCTCATCCTCCACATCTTCCTCTTCCTCTTGCTCTCCCTCCATCCATGCTTGCAAAGTTCTTGAAATGGCTAAACTGAGGGCTTTTTGTAGCTGGCTGATTGGTGTTCAGTTTTGCAAGTAAGTGTCTTCATGTGTGTATTTGAGTGGTTGCAATTACGCGATGTGTTTTGTATTTTGGATACATGTGTTTTCCAAATGGCACCCTGAGATTTAATTTTTGAACGAAGTGTCTTATGTATAAAATAGAGTGTAGTATGCAGGACCAAGTGTGTTGCATAAAGGAGTAAGTGTGTTGCAGAATTGCAACTAGAGTGCAAAGCAGCGCTTTTGTCTAAGGTATGGGTACATGTGTTTGAGGTATGGTAACAAAAGCTTCAAGTTGTGTTACTTTAGTCTAAGCATGGGTCTATAGTGTTCAAGCAATGGGCAAAAACTGTAATTACACATAGACAATTTTATATGAACATTTAATATAAAATCTGATTTAGTATTAAAATTACATTTTTACTTTACTTTAAAATTTTACACATAAAATACTTAAGTTGTTATAGCCTACACCCAGTGTATGGAAGTGTTTTCATTAATAAAGTTTCCATACACTAATGGTTGTTAGCTTTTTTAATTACTATCCTAAGGCACATCAGCTGGCGAACCATTTGACAGAAAAGGCTTAGGAGTCTATATAAAGAAAGATGAGTTTACACAAACTTTATAGCTATGGCAGCAAGACAGCGAGTACTTGTTTTAAATCAAAGACGGCGCCGTCCGCGGAGCCAGTTAGTGTATGTCAACTACATGGCTGGTGGATAATCAGCATACGTTGTGGAGAACATTAACACACTTATGGCCGTGAGGGTTTGGGATTGCACACTTGCTAAATTATAAACACATACTCATATTTATTTCTGCATGTAGCCTACATATTTCAATGAGCCCCGATAAATGCAGTTTGTACTATTTCTAAAACGCTTCTTTATAAAGAACATTGTTTTCTCAATACTTTACCTATACCGCTGTGAAGGAAAGAGCGCACAATCGATCATCGAGGCATCGATATCAACCTATTCAGCGCCTCCACCATGGACAGCGCCTGCTAAGGTCGAACTTAAGAAGGTTTACCTTAAGCAACATCCTAAGGTATAGTTCGGAGAACACACGTAGGAAAGGTATACCTGTAGTTAAGGTGTAGCCTACCTTTTGAGTCTTCGTAGCGCGCTAAGAGACAACGTTATCGGAGAACGCAGCCCAGCAGAGTAATTAAAACAAATTAGCTTGTTTTGTACCACAGGTTATGCAACCCATTTGAAACATACAATTTAAGATTAAGAAAAACATAGCTCTAATTGAATAATACCAGTCTAAACAGCATATTTATTCTAAAAGTAGAGTTCTGCTGTACAGGGGAAACTATCCATCCAAACTGATCCTCACTGAACTATTGTCCTGGGGTGCGTTCTCCGAAACTACCTTAACGCTACGTCGTTCTTAAGTTGTACCTTAAGAAGTACCTTATCGTTAATACGTGGTTTCCGAAACCTTCTTAGTTAAGTATACCTTCTGTAAGTCATACGTTCGTAAGGTTGGTCTGGAGCGCTCTTAGCTATACCTTATCGCTGCTGACGGTTCATACCGCTAGTGGCCACTACGCAAAAAGCTTTTTTACATCGCAGTTTAATTACACATAGAACATTTTATATGAACATTTAATATAAAATCTGATTTAGTATTAAAATTACATTTTTACTTTACTTTAAAATTTTACACATAAAATACTTAAGTTGTTATAGCCTACACCCAGTGTATATGGAAGTGTTTTCATTAATAAAGTTTCCATACACTAATGGTTGTTAGCTTTTTTAATCCTAAGGCACATCAGCTGGCGAACCATTTGACAGAAAATGCTTAGGAGTCTATATAAAGAAAGATGAATTGCACAAACTTTATAGCTATGGCAGCGAGACAGCGAGTACTTGTTTTAAATCAAAGACGGCGCCGTCCGCGGAGCCAGTTAGTGTAGGCTATGTCAACTACATGGCTGGTGGATAATCAGCATACGTTGTGGAGAACATTAACACACTTATGGCCGTGAGGGTTTGGGATTGCACACTTGCTAAATTATAAACACATACTCATATTTATTTCTGCATGTACATATTTCAATGAGCCCCGATAAATGCAGTTTGTACTATTTCTAAAACGCTTCTTTATAAAGAACATTGTTTTCTCAATACTTTACCTATACCGCTGTGAAGGAAAGAGCGCACAATCGATCATCGAGGCATCGATATCAACCTATTCAGCGCCTCCACCATGGACAGCGCCTGCTAAGGTCGAACTTAAGAAGGTTTACCTTAAGCAACATCCTAAGGTATAGTTCGGAGAACACACGTAGGAAAGGTATACCTGTAGTTAAGGTGTACCTTTCGAGTCTTCGTAGCGCGCTAAGAGACAACGTTATCGGAGAACGCACCCCTGGGCTGCGTTCTCCGAAACTACCTTAACGCTACGTCGTTTTTAAGTTGTACCTTAAGAAGTACCTTATCGTTAATACGTGTTTTCCGAAACCTTCTTAGTTAAGTATACCTTCTGTAAGTCATACGTTCGTAAGGTTGGTCTGGAGCGCTCTTAGCTAGGCTATACCTTATCGCTGCTGACGGTTCATACCGCTAGTGGCCACCACAACGCAAAAAGCTTTTTTACATCGCAGTTTAATTACACATAGAAAATTTTATATGAACATTTAATATAAAATCTGATTTAGTATTAAAATTACATTTTTACTTTACTTTAAAATTTTACACATAAAATAGGCTACTTAAGTTGTTATAGCCTACACCCAGTGTATGGAAGTGTTTTCATTAATAAAGTTTCCATACACTAATTTAGCTTTTTAGCGCAATTTTTAAATTGCGATTGTTAACTCATGATTTCTGTTCTGTCTGTGCGCACCAAACTTGTACTTCTATCTACTCCTCAACCAGACCACCTAGAGACTTCGGGTTTTCGGCATTATGTTAAGGAAGGTCTAATCTCGGGAACGCACAAAAAAAATCCAGGAAAAGATTTACTATCTCTTACGCCGCCTTCACACTGGCAGTTGAAATCAGCTCCGTAATACGCCATACGCCCCCACCGGACGTCGTACACAACGGTGAAAAGCGTCGGAAGCACTGATCTATATAGAATGACATTATATATATATATATTTGTGATATTCTTGTAGGGTATAATACAATCTGAAAAGGTATAGACATAAATTTTCACATATTTTCCACCCCTTTTTTTCTGAGCATGTTGACGCTAGATGAAGGTCATCATTCCAGCAGCGGCTAAGAATGCTCATGTATGTTGAAGATGTGTATTGGGTTTTATAGGCATGTCTTGATGTCAAGGTTCTGCTGACAGCATATATAAGTGTGTGAGTGAGGAGTGTATGTGTTCGTGTTTTTAGCTTCACCTTGTACGTCTTTAATCAATACTCACATTAGAGAAGGATAATTTCCAATATAATCTGTTTGGCATTCCATGGAAGCTTACGATGAGTGCCTGATCTCTAAAATAAGCCTTCAGATACTCACATTTATTGTGTGTGTGTGTGTGTGTGTGTGTGTGTGTGTGTGTGTGTGTGTTAAAATTGCATATTGTGCAGCTTAGCTCAAGAACATACAGTATTTTCACATTTTATTTGCCTTAACTATAAAAATGCATCTGTCCTTTATTAGAGTCTATAAATAATGCAAAGTGCAGCATCTGTCACAGGATGATGTCCTATTTCTTGACGCACAGTCACACATATACAAGTATTGAGAAAACCGACAGTGATGGTGTGAATGATGCTGATCGGAGGGAGAAAATCTATGCTGAAGTGAAGCAAAATGGACATTACAAACATTATCTTCACTTGTATTGTATCACTCTCTCAGACAGAAATACATATGCACATTTTAGATCTAATTCTGGATATGATTATATTTGGGGATGAGGAGAAAGATGTGAAATGAAGAGAAATTAGACTCCCAAAAATGTATTGCTATGGTTTCAGCAATGTGTTGTTGGAAACGCGTAGCTTTCACAATGCACATTCACCCTCTCTCACTCTCAAACACATAAAGTCTATTCCAGGAAATGAATTAGTGCTACTGTATGCTTTTAATTACCAACATAACTGTTTATGGCTTATTGAAGGGAAATTAAAATAAGCAAATATGTGTCAAATTCATAACTATACTGACACTGCTAAAAATATATTTCATAAAACCGCAGTACATGACGATACAGTTTACTGTAAGTTGCATAAAGCCAACACACCTAATTATGCGTCATTTCTAAGATATTTGCACACAGTGTGTCAGAAATATTGGCCCATATTTGGTTTCTCTGAAAATCTGTGCTTTGTGTTGTTCAAACCTGTTTTTATTTCTATTCTTCTTAACACTTTACTATGAAGTCTACCATAATTGGGTTTTAGTGATCTATTAAAAAAGAAAAAGGGTACCAAATTTAATACTTTTTTGTTTTGTTTTTGGTTTGATTAAAGGGTTAGTTCACCCAAAAATGAAAATTCTGCCAGTAATTACTCACCCTCATGTTGTTCCAACCCCGTAAGACTTTCGTTCATCTTCTGAACACAAATTAAGATATTTTTGATGAAATCTGAGTGCTGTCTCACTCTGCCAGCCCAGAAAAGTGAGTAAAGACATCGTTAAAATAGTCCAAGTGACTACAGTGGCTCAACCTTAAGGTTATCAAGCGACGAGAATACTTTTTGTGCGCAAAAAAACTAAAATTACGACTTTATTCAACTATTCATTTTCTTCTGTGTGGGCCTCTGACGTGAGTTCACAAGATCGCATGCGCAAGAACTGAGAAGATATTCATAGAAGAAATTCATAAAAGAAAGAAGGGCAGATGGCATTAGAACAACACCAGGGTGAGTAAATGATGGATTAACTTTCATTTTAGGATGAACTATCCCTTTAAATGAAGTTCAAATTTTAAAAACATGCCATTTATCAATGCTGCGGTTCTGCAGTTGAATACTATTGTGTGGCATGGTGCATTTTTAAAACAACAAAAAATGGCTCCAAACAGGCGATTCGCACAAAAGGCGGTTTTGCGTTTTATTTCTCTGCATGTTTTTAAATGCTATTTTTATGTAAACATCCACTGGATGACATTTTAACCATTGCTCCGCTTTCTCAGCGTCTCACGCATGAGCACCGATGTTTCAGAATTGTTACCTCTTTTACGTTTTTAAATGCAAGAACACTCTCTGTGTGAACAAACCCCTAAGAGGCCTATAATATTATGAATCAGGTCTAGGACAGAGTGCACATTTGTTTGTAGGCAAAATATGGATAGAGAATAATAGATAAACATAATGGAAAGAGACTGCTGAATGGAAGTATTGTAGCACCAGGCTCCTTATCCAAGCAAAATCCTGCATCCTTTTCTGGCCAAATGTCCCGCTGTTCATTTGAAGAGCTGAGATGCCAACTCACTTCTCATCTCACACATTACCAAAACTCCAGGGTTGTGTCATTTGCTGAAAAGCACAAGTAAAAAGCAAAAAAAAAAATAAAAAAAAAAAATATATATATATATATATATATATTTCTTTTGTGCCAAGTCCTCGTACTCTTTTCATGCTGGCCACCAAACCATGCCTAATGGCTCCTGGGGAGAGGAGGCCCAGATTGCAGCGTCTTTTCCCCACAAAAAGAGCTTAGAAAACTAGGCTTAAAATTTCAGGGTGCCACCCCCGCGAACCCACCCCTCCTGGAGCGCGCATATGCCCCTTCTATTCCAGGAGAAACGAGAGATGTACTCAGAAATGGATGCGAACGTTGAAAGCAAGCAATCTCAGTCACTCTCAGATTCTCTCTTTTTTTGGCCATATACTGTAAAGTAAATTTAAATAGAAACTTGCTTTTTTATAACGCAGGTGAATATCTGGATTAGTATGCAAATCTGCCCCTTCAGGAGTGGAGGAAGTTACATTTTATATGGGTAAGATTTAGCTTGAATTCATTTGACTATGCTAATGTTTTCCTATTGTGGGTTTGGAGTAGAAATTAATGATGAAGACATTATTCAGGCTCATTACAGTGTTCAAGAGATGACAGTGAAAGGAATGCAGGATACACTGTCGAAACCAAGATGGCAAAATAGTTGTACTATGATGATAATGGATACGGTATGTATGTGTATATAATGTAATGAAATGGATTATAAAGAGAGCAATTTGGTTGATTATTTTGAGTGTTTATGCAGTTTTACTATCACTGTTTTTGAATGAATATTTTCAGATGGGTCAGATGCTCAAATGGAACCGGTGGCAGTAAAACCTGAAATTACCTACATTGTGTTAATTTTAGCTTGTGTTTCCCACGAGAAAAACAGCTTAATAAACAAACTAATGCATGTTTTAATTAAAATGTACAAAATGTAATTTTGTTAAAGAGGTAACAATGGTAAATGTGTTGATATAGTGCACTTCCATGAGGAATCCTTAGTGGGAGAATACATGACAAAAAAGGAGAGATTTTTAAACCAAGCTGCATTTATTTGTTCATTTAAATACCCTATGTTATGTTAACAAGTGTGGCACAATATTACATGAATAATATTTGAAGCAACCGTACATGAGAGTTTATTTGCAGAGAATTGTCAAAGCTGTATTATGAGGCAGCCGATTCCTTACATCTGTTCGGCTATTTAAACACACACACACACATACACACACGCACACTTTTAAGGCAAGGAGATGAGAGTTGATTGATTTTCTGCTTGGTTTAAGGTGTGCTCTGGTTTTTAAGAAGATCCCTCAAAAAAGGTGAAAGACAAACACAGTTCTGTGAAAGCAGAATAAGATATGGAGTCTGCATTAAGATGACTCAAGAACCCTTTCCTCGGTTTTTGTGGCATTTACAATGTAAATGAAAATGACATGAAATGAAAAAGGAGAAACTACCATGGGCATCAATATGAATCATTTCTCTCCCTTGATTCTATACCATCTGCAATCGATCTGTACTTGCTAATCTTCAGTACAAAGGCCTCAGTCTCACTGATTTCCTCAGGATACACATGTCAATGTGGGACTGTGTCATTTGTATTAAATAGAAAAAAGAATGTGATGAGAATAAAGATAAGAAAAATATCAGCCTCTTTTGATCATTTTTGTGCAATATTTCTTTAACAAACCAAATCGAGAACATTTTAAATGTATTTTTTAATTCTTTAATTTAAGACAAACAAATAAAGTGTTTTTTATTGTTTTATTGTCACCTTATTAGTTATAGAAAATAAATATGTTTGCAGCAATCATCATTTTTTACTTAAAAATGAAAAGGGTTAATTGTTGTCATACCATTTTATGATGGTTATTTGGTTTAGATTTACATTTCACATTTAAATGTATACGTTTGATTAGGTTTTTAAAATCTTTTTCAGAGTCCAAAATTAATTTTATAATTGTCCTTTAATGCTGAAATTTTTAATGCTAAAGAAGGCAACAGATCCACTCCAATATAAAACCAAAAACAATATTATTCCCCCTAAAACGCTCAAAGCAGAATTGTAAGATGGAACAAAATCAATATTTTTAAGGTATTGTTTTAAATCTGCCTGTAAAAGTAGGATGAAGACAGATATGACAGACAGATTCTGCAGGCCGTGGTAAATGTGGCGAGAAATAAAATAAGGAACAGGAGGAGGTTATTAAAATATGACTGTTTGAGTTTTGGTTGACCTCACACCTGGTAGCTCTCAGCATGAACTCAAAGGGAGGTGTACCTCTTGCCAAAAGACAAAACAGGTTAGATAAAAGACAAATTGGTAGATTTCTGTTTATTCCTTTTTATTATTATAAAACTGCATGGATTTTTTAAATATAATTTACATTCTATTATATAACAGAATCATAACAAATATTAATAAATAAAAATGGGTGGTAATGATTTCATTTTCAAAGTGAAAATCTTTTCTTTTTTTTTTAGATGAACAGGCCCATAATATAAGAGATCCTATCTCTTTTGATGTGGGTCATGGGGGTTGGCCTGATGAAAGGCATAAAGCACTTAAATTTGTTAAGGACACTCCCACCATTCAGAAACTTTGTGGCCACTGCCCAAAATGTGCATGCACAATTACCATTGGAGTGTGATACGGAAACACACACACAAGCACTTATAAACACCAATTTGGGATGTCAAATGGCTTTAATAATAAACTGATGATGTTTTGTTACAACATTTCAACATGAGGAATTAGGCCTACACCTAATTCAAGAATAATATTGTGCTAACACAAATTAAGTGCATGCATCTAAAACTGTGTGATCTGGTAAATTGCATCATTCCTGAATCATGTATGTAAACAGTGGTTTTTAAAAGTTTGTATCGTCAAATTAAAATGATGAATAACATGTTTACATTTTTTTTTTTGTTCTCGAAGAAATTGATGCTCACTTGTCCGAAGTGCTTAACAAATTATTGCTTATTTTTCCCTTTTTTTAAAAAACCTCTGCATACTGACTGTTGAATTTATAGTGACATGAATGAGGATCATACACACACACACACACACACACACACACACACACACACACACACACACACGCACACACACACACGACCCTAATATCTGCAGAATACTTACTGACGAAAACCTGCTCCCCTCATCACTGTTCTCATTGACAACTGCTGTATATGTGTCAATTATTATCTGAATTAATGTGTATGTCTCATCTGGAATCTACTGCTGTATGTCTTCCTTATTGTACACCAGTCATATTCAAATCATCTGACATTTTAATTTATCAATTTTTGAACATGATACATGCATTTTAGATAGACTTGAATTTTATTTTTTATCTTTGATCGTTAAAATAAAAAATGTATTTGTAATATTTACAGCATTTGTGCTTGCTTTCTTTTTGTCTTTATTTGTGTTGTGCTATTTGGATATGAAAATATGTTGTGCTATTTTGATATGAAGTGTTAAATGCATTTACAGTAAATCACATTATTTTGATTATTATTTTTAAGCAAACCCACAAAAGGAAAAAATAAGTGTCAAAACAAACAGCAAATTTTGCAGAAGTAAAAAGACTAGTTTTTTTTTTCTTCCAGAATTTATGATTATTCCAGTTAAATTACATTTTTTTAACCACAAAAATATATATACAGTGACAAGACCTGAAGGGCTAGAAGATGAAGGTCCATTGCATGAGCAAAATTATTAGCCTTCAGACAGTGTTCAGTGCTGGTTAGGTCCTATGATTTAAGACATTATAGCCTAAAAGATAAACCCAGTACCTCTACAAAAAAGTTACAAACTATTTAGTAATAATACAAAAAAGAAAAGAAAAAAAAAATGTGTAAATTAAGTTAACCATCCTGCAGCAGCAGTGTTTCCTGTATCCCTAATACAAATGTTACCTTTGTATAGCTGCTCCCGACCTCCCATTCAAAACACCCACATTCCAACCTAATGGACGCACCTCGCCCTTCCTGTAGCTGCTATATTACTCCGCGCATACCACATTCCTGGTGTCGACTTAAAAACATCCAGACCTCAGACAAGGTACTCTGAATATGATACAGTATTTATTGATTATCACCTGTCAACGTATACATACAATACTAACGCTTAGTTTCATACTGGACGAGCCGCTGCTGCGCCCTAGTTTTTCACGTGCGGTAGGATACATGAACTGCATTCCTTGTATAAGAGCTGCGTCTTAGCGACGCCATTTTAAGGTCTAGATTTACATCAGCGCGGAAGGTTTGCAGCACATCTAACGCAGGAGAACAGCTACCCGTCCGGGAATTTCACCGGCTGGCTTGGCTGTTTCGTTTCCTATTTGAATAACAACGCGTTGGTCATCCTTCGCCGACCAAAAAAAGGGGTTCGTCGTTTTAATTTCAGGTAAGCTTTTTAAATGAGGATTGATTAAACTCCAAGTAGTTTGATTGGAGGAGCGGGAGGATCTTCCCAGGTTTTTCCATGCGAGACTTGGGGTTGGATTTACCTTCCGCGATCTGGGCATTTAAAAAAGCTTGGTTTAGATTTTTACTTTTTGTTTTATACTGGTTTTAGCAGGAATTTGCAGGTTTATACTCGACGCACATTTACTCTTGTGTTTGTTTACGGTAGCTTCGCAAACACTGGCTAACGTTAGCGTCATTCAGTTCTAACGTTATTGCTCGAGCAGCGAGCTAACAGCAAACCAGCAGATCTCAATCGATAAACTAGAATTAATAATAAATACGCGTATGATTTCACCAGGGACTCCACATGTTGTTTTTCTATGCACATAATCTAACGTTACCCATTTTTTTCTTAACCACATCATGATTTTAGTTTCCTCTCCTTCAACGGTTTAACCTATGTTGTCAGGCATACCGGGGAGTTTTTAACTTAACGTTAAGTTACTTTTTTTGTCTTTTGCGAATATTTTCAAATTAGTAAAAACTTAGCCGATCCGTTATGTTGTAACGTTAGTTTGTAAGATTAAGGTAAGGTAGTCGGGTAAAATTATGTCAGCTAGAAATGCGCTTGTTTTATCAGGTGAGAATGAAGATCCCCCCGTATTTTTATTTATTTTATTTTTAAAAATTGTCTTCTTTTTTTGCTCTATCGCACACCTCAATTTACGTGTATTCAGTTTGAAGAAGTGCAGTGTAAAACTTCTGAATCTCTCTAAAACTGAGATTGCTGGGCATTTTATTCAAAAGTGGATTGTTGGGTTGAATTTAGTTATGTTCATTAAAATTGCTGTCTTGACAACCCATCCAGCAACACGTACGTATGTGTAACTTACGTGGATATCCACGATGGACTTGTTGGGGGGAAAAGGGAGTTTTGGCTAGAAAAAGAACTATCGTGGCTTTGTCTTCAAGGTGTTGTGATGTTATAGTTGGTCACATTTCGGTGTCATCCGATAGGCAAGTTTGCGAATGGGAAACTGAGTCAAAACATTTCAGGGTTCATTGCTATTTCTCGAAACAAAGGCACCGATGGCCGAATTCCTGCGTGCTTTTAGGAGGGGCTCGGGTTTCTCGGCTCCCAGAGCCCGGAACAGCTGTTTCTCACACTTTAGTTAGACGTACCCACCTTGAGAGGCTCAGCAGAACTGACCTTAGATCAGCCCGTCCGTGCGCGTCTCCGCTGGAGGAAGTGTGGGCGGGGCTAAAGTCTATCGGCAGCATGCGCTGTGGAAACTGAAGAGGTCGAAACTTTTCCACGATTGCGCGTGTGTGGTCGCTTTGTCTAGCGGAGAACGAATCTCGGGTTTCGTACCTGTGCGGGAAATACCCGCAGTAGTCTGTTTAAAAACAACCTGTTTCCCATAACACGCAGACAATGGTGGTTTTATGGAAGAACCTGTGGAAATGGTCTTTGAAAATAATTGACTGTGGATGTAGTCTATTTAATGTTGCAAAAATATAGTTCTAATTTTTTTTTTTTGACTCGTTTACTTTTGTAAATTATAATCACTTTCCTCAACAAAACATAATTTAAGAAGATAGCTAACCAAAAATCTAAATTGCCACTTCTCACCTTAATGTTGCAAATGTGTATGATGTTGATTAAAGTAGGATGATCAGTTTTATTGTATTGAAAAGATTCAGTGAAGCTGAATGGTGGCAAAAGGTTCTGTTTATAAGCGTGCGCTGCTATGTTGTTTTCCTGATTTAAAGGGTTAGTTCACCCAAAAAAATGTCCCATAAATTACTCTCCCTCAAGCTATCGTAGTAGGCATGACTTTCTTCTTTCAGACAGCCAAACACAATCAGAGTTATATTAAAATATCCTGGCTCTTCCAAGCTTTATAATCTCTATGTGCTGCCGTCTTGACCAGGTCTCCCTAGAAGAAGAGATGGTAATATCTCAATGGGATCTTCCTGGTTAAATAAAGGATAGGCTAAATAAAATAATGGGAGTGAATAGTACTTGAGATTGAGCTGTATTACTTATGATGGATGTGCTTTTTTGGGGCTGCTCGATTAATTGAAATTAAAACGGTAATATCGCGGTATAGTGCGATTTATAAAATCCCAAAGGCTGCATGCGTTTCTGCGTGAGGGCGGCCTCTGGGCTTCCAGTGTGAATTTGGGCTGGGAGAAAAAAATGCGGGTTTTCTGTCATGCGTTTTCTCAGATCGGATAGTTCTCTCTGATTTATCAATATGAACAATGAACACATAAATGTGTTTTTGCAAAACGGATATGAATCCGAACTTCAAATCCCGCGCTATAGACCTTATGTAGCTCCGCCCCTTTTCAGCGCTGCGCTCATTGTCTTTTGACTTCCGGTCTGTATTTTCACAGCGTTTTGCGTGTTTATTAATGAACGGCTCGTTTTAAAATCTTCCCGGTCGATTTACATTTGTTAAGTCATCTGCTTTAAACATTACAGTCCTCATGATAACTTTCGTTAACTTTACATTAAGTAAATCCACTTAAAAAGCTAATTACTCCTGGACAGAAATGCCATATAAATATACAGAGCGACCGCAAAACGGAAGTTAAAAGACAATTTTCCAAAGATGGCGGCGCCCTTGTTTCTCTGGTGCATAAGGTCTATAGGCAGATGTAATGGAGTGCACGTCACTAGCAACAGATAAGCTGCATTTTACTGATCGTCAGCTAAAATTTCTAAATCAAAGACCGCAATAAGAGAGCGGCAACAGCCCTGGTAAGATCATTTCGGTTCTTTACTTTTAATGAAGTTGATTGTGTGTTAAAGCATCTGCGACCCACTTTCACTTTGATTTGCGATAGTTTGCACGTTGGCTTGATGAATAGATGCTGATCTGCGGTGACGCGTGCTGTAAGCGTCGTCATATCTGGCTATAACATGATATAGCCTAAAACACGCTCTCACACGGTTATTTTTTTAGCATTTTTGGGCGAAATACAATACTCTTATTTTAGAGCGCAGAACAGCGGAGTTTGTATGGGCAGAAGTGCATGCCTGAGCTTGTAGGCTATAAGCTGCGTTGCTTTGACATTGTGGAAATAGAATAGAAAGAATATATTAGCCTACCCTTTACTGTGTCAGTAATTACTGTGCTGCTGATTTCTGATTTGAGTTATTTGTTACTCAGAAAAATATTAGGCTGTGTTTTGTATCACTAGTGCAGTGTCCGTTCTCGGAGCCCTGCGCGTGAGGCGCGCGCGCGCTTCCCGCTCGCGCTGTTCTGTATTAAAAGTTTATTAATTCTGAACGTGTCACGTCTCGCGTGTCTATTGCACCAAATGTGACACTGCACTCGTGAAGTCGATTGGATGAACGGTTCTAAATGCAAGATAAATAATCTAAATGCAAACAGACAGACGCATAGAGATTCCTGCCTTTATTAGAGAGAAGAATATGTTCAGCCCCCTCCCTCCGAAGCTTCGAATATTCGATGTTAATTCCTATCGAAGCTTCGAAGCTCAAAAAATGGTATTTGGACCAGCCCTAGTGTTGAGTGATGTAATTTCCCAAGTGGACGAATGGAAGAGACGTGAGACTGAAAGCACTGAAAATCCCTCGCGCCGGCGCTTCTCATATGCTGAGAGAGATAAGACAATAGAGCTGCACGTTTCATCTATAGGGATCTCCCAGTCACGTGACCCCTAGCCGCGTGTCAGCCATTTTGACGGAATACATCCGTGAGCTACTCAGCGGCAATGGATCTATAGGCTAATTATAAAATGATCTGTTTTAATTTCGGGTTATAGGGCTGTGACGGTGGCAGTTTTTTACCACTGCGGTGGTAATGGACCAACTACCTGCGGTGGTTGGGGGGTTGTTTTGAAAATTGAAATAAAAATGTATTGTTTATTTGAGCAAAAAAAGTGTTTATTTGAGCAATTCCGTCAAAGAAGCAACACACTAAGGCCTGTAAAGCATTGAAATAAATATCATTAAATATTGGAAACTTAAATAATAGAATAAGTTAAATCTATTTAAAAAAAAAAGTTTGTTTAATAAATTCCACACAAAGACGCGTATTCCACATGAAGCCTACCGCTCTGCGCTTTGAGAGGGATGTGGGACACAAGGAGGATATCTTCATGTTTTCCACAAGGGCAAGACATTTAGGCTAAGCTATGTTTGATGTTGCGCTGCCAGAGAAAGCGAAAATAAAAATCACCCGTGTGTGTGAAACACGCTTTACAAATAAACTTGACGCGCCTTACATGTCTAATAATAACAAGCACAAACTGTTAAAATGAATCTGACGTGCAAGTAAAAATGTAGGCTATCTGTCCTACAACGTTTTTCTACTTTACCACAGTAAAGAATATGAATAGGCCTAATTAAAAGCGAACCTAGGAGTACGTTTATAATCCCCTTCGAAAATCGAGACGTGAGTGAAGATTTGGGGGGAAAAACAAGAGATTACATGCAGAGATGAGTCACGATTTTTTAATATTCGATTAGTTTATTTAATTATAGAATTACTATAGAATATCGAATAGGTTGTGCAATTATTCTCTAAAATAAAAAAATAAAAATGTTTTTGGTGCTAATGCGGTGGTAACGCGTTCACATAATTAGGCCCTACGTTCTGTAATAGGGCTTGGCAACCGACGTCACTGCGCAGTGCATTCTGGGACGTAAACAATAGGGCGCCGCCATTTTGTGAGGCCACATCGGGCGAGACGTTTATATACTGTCTATGCTTAAAACAACCACTTACTACACGAAAACAATGTTGAAAAGTCGATTAAAAGAACGAAATGTACTATACAGAGACAAACTTCTACCTGACGCAAGAAAACGGTACATGGAAAAGATGTCATTGATCGGAAATATGGATCCGTATGAGGTGCCTGCAAGAGAATATAACGTTACTGGAGACCCCGACGATTTACCTCCTCTGACATTTCCAGATATTTTGTATATTTAGTCTGTGGTGTGAGTGCATATTTCGAGGCTCAGTTTTGTAATTATAAATCTATGGAAGCCCACGTTCAGTTCACAAATGGCTGGGTCCATGACTTGGAAGCCTACAAACCGCTGAGTTGTGAAAACCCTCGTTCGTACAAAGGTGCGTAATTTATCCCTGTATGATGAAAGCATAGATGCCAGTGACCTGCGACAAGCACATGAATGCTGTAAAGTGTCTGACGAGCAGGCAGCAGCTGTAGAAGAGTACACCAGGCAACAACATCTGTCATCTGCGTGGTATGATTACAGAAGCGGAAGAATTACAGCTTCAAAATCCCAAAATGCATGCCGTATATAAAATTTGTTACATGAAATTCAATGTTTTAAAGTAGTTCAACACAAGATGCACAAGAAACTTGAATTTTTTTATTAAAAAAGTTTTTAATTATCAAATTGTCATCTATTTTCATTTGAAGTATTTAATGTACAAATAGTATACCATGTTCATTCTAAGGAAGGTACACACACACAAAACAAACATGTTCAATCTCAGGAAGGTACCACATTTCACACACACCAAATAAAAACCAAAAATGTATTTTTACCATTCAACATGCGCACTTTTGTTTCATCTGGCCTTACAACACTTGTATACGTGTTAACTAGAAAACAGCAAAACATTGACTATCTTATCAAGAAGGGTAAATTCTTCATCTTTACAGGGAAGCAACAAACTAAATGGTATTGTGTTATGTAATAGTGTGTACTTATTGTGCAAGCTAGCTATTACCCTTTCAACATGTATCCTAAGGTGTGCTATAACGTGTCTTCCACATTTAACACTAAATCGCCAGGCAACAGTTTGTTAAGAAGCATAACAGTAGTAATCATTGACAACAAATTTGCAAAACATGGAAGTCCTGTTTAATATCGAATCTTCTCTGTATTTTCTTTGAAAAACTCTTCATCCATATTCAACTTGTTTAACTCAGACTTAAACTACATATTTTCCTGCAAAAGACGGGTTAGTTCTGCACTGCTTTGCTCACAGAACTGAGCAAAGAAACAGTTTGTCTGTTTCTGTCTGTTCTCTATCTATTCCTCTTCCACGGCTCCTGCCTCTGCTTGATCCCCATGCTCTTCTTCTTCTTCTGCCTCTGCTTGGACTCCATCTCTCTCATCTTCGTTCATGTTGTCTTGTTCATTTTGGCCTCCTCCCTCAGATTCACTTAAATTATGTCTACATTGTCTGCGGCCATGCCGATCTGACACTGTGGCTGTTGACTTCAAAGTGACCGATGTGAAGGGTTGGAGCCCAGTCTGGATGAGACTCATCCATCTCATATGCTGGTTTACCTTTGGGGAGACAAAAGTATCCATATTAAAACAAATTATTGCAAGCAACAATGGGAATACTATACACTCATATACTATAATACTAGGGAACACTATACAATAACACGTACACACACACACACACACATATAAGAGTTCAGATGCATAAGCCTCTAAGTGCCATCTGAAATTTTCTTCTAAAATGATAATTTTTATCAAGCTCGTATATTTAAGTTCAGTAATTTCACGGAAATGACAATAGGTCATTTTCATTGCCATTTAAGTGAAATTACTGAACTTAAATATACAAGCTTGATAAAAATGATCATTTTAGAAGAAAATTTCAGATGGCACTTAGAGGCTTTTGCATCTGAACTCTTCATATATATATATACATATTATATATATATATATATGTATATGTGTGTGTTTGTTATTGTATAGTATTCCCTAGTATTATAGTATATGAGTGTATAGTACACGTCTGTGTGCATATATAGTATATGAGTGTATAATGCACGTGTGTATATATATATATATATATATACACACACACACACACACACACACACACACACACACACACACACACACACACACACACACACACACACACACACACACACACACACACACACACACACACACACACACACACACACACACACACACACACACACACACACACACACACACTTTACACTTCAGTTCCAGTTGAACTCATGTGGCAAATGTACTTACAAGTGTTATAAAGAGAATTTCTCGTGCTTCAGTCACAGTGATAAAAAATAACTCTCTAGTTCAGGCTGGGTTACTCCTCGGAATATCTGAGTGGCTCAGCGGAGTGCTTTGTTGATCACATGATTCATTCAGCGCACTTTATTAGCCTAAATTAGCTTGCTCACTGCCGCAAAGTCGACAGAATAGTGCTAAGTTAGAAAATGCAGATGAACCTATGTCTACTACTCTCGGGAAAAAAACACATAATCATTTGCTAAGTGAAATTCATACACTTACCCGAATGAAAATGCCTGGAACACACTTTCAATGATCTTGGGATGTTTACGAATGTATGTCCGTGCGTCTTATGGCGGATATCCAGGCCATCCATCTCCGCTTGGTCACATCGGACACATGACTCATTCATTCTGTTTCCAGGCCGGGAAACAATAAAAAAGTCCGCTGTCTAATTTTATGCCCCGTCGATCGTGTGACTGTGAACGAACATTACATCCAAAAACAACTAGAACTTCCTCGGCGCCTCGGCGTGCGAGTGGCCTCACAAAATGGCGATTTTTCCCATCAGCCACCGCGGCGCTAGAGCCGTGACGTCACGTCACGTCGCCAAGCCCTATAAGGTCCTGTGTCCTGAAAGATATTCCTTTTGTATGATCACGTATCCGATCGCATCCAACTGCACAGCATCGCTCGGGCATGATAGGAATATTTCGCGACGAGTTGTAGTATCACCGGCGGTTTAGCATTTTCTATTCCGTCAAGATGGCTGCTCCAAGTGGCATGACGTCACGCGGGACGTCCCTATAATAGACTGTGATCTCGATTCATACACCCACACGATCTTTCAATTCGTCTGTCTATTAAACTTTGACAAAATCATATCGCAACATTCAAAGCTGTGTTGCCGCTGACCCGGATAGAGTTGTCATGAAACGGCTTCACAAACTTCTCAACCTCATAGTATCATCATTTCTGTGATGCAATAGTTAATTATCATAGAAGTACTTGGATAAAAGTTTAAAGTTCAAATATGAACACTGTCTACGATAGCGATCAAAATCAGCTTTTGATAGAAACTTTGTGCTTAAAATAACGTATTTATCGATTACATTGTTTGGCCACTAAGTGACTTAAATTTATTTATTGAATCATTTATTCAAGAGAATGTAGTATTGTATGATGCTTCTGAAATAAAATTCAGAAAGATGTGGTGGTTTGTTTTTTGTAAATATGACTCCGCTTATACATGTACAGTCTATGTAAGTATATGACTTAACTTTTCCCCATGGTCTAGTGTTAAAAAAATTGCAATATCGAATCGCAATACTTTTAGAATAGCAATTCTTAAAAAAAATCGCAATATAGCCTATAGTATCGGCACCCAAGTATCGTGATAGTATCGAATCGGGAGATAGGTGTATCGTCCCAGCCCTAGTATGAATCAAACAGACTTGTGTTTGGTGCTCAGTTAATGCTTACTTCATCCTATTTTGGGTAAAAAAATATTATTTTTCTGGTTAAAATTGTGATTTCCAACTGAATTTGAATTGAATTTGAAGTTAACCAGGGTGTGGAAACCCTGCCCCCCACCCATCCCCCAAACAAATCGTGCAGCTGTAGTATGGATTTGCCTATTCTCACAATTAGAAATGAGTATTAAAACTTTATAGTTATAGTCTTTGAGGCTGTCAGTTTTGCCTAAAATCGCCTACTTTCTGTCATCAAATAATAGGCTACATAGCCTAAGTGTTTGGAGCAACTTGAAAGACCAATTTATTCATAGTATAGCTTTTTGACTAGCTAACCTAAACTTGCTTTGTTTGCACTGGCCCTGTGCAGCAGCAACATCTCTGCTTGTGTTAACAGGATACAGTGAATAAACTTTAAACAAGCCCATTAAAAGTGCTAATCAGGCAGCCTTCCGTTACTTTGAAGGTTCGGTTTCCAAATCCGTCCCATAATAACACAGTGATTCGTCTGCACGTCCGCCTCCCGTGCGTCTGTGTGGAATGCTGACTGGTGCCGCAAGGAAAACCCTGTGAGTTTGCGTCTGACTTCCTTCTGTGTTTATTGTCTGGTAAATTAATTCCAGGTCTGTCTCACCACTGTGGATGATGATGCATTTTGCATAAACTATTACAGCTACCTCTATTTGCTCTTGATTCAAACCATCTCCCTTCACACGCACCCTCGCCCACTGTCGCGAATTTGCAACAAACCCCTTCCATTCAGACTGCAGGCGAGATAGCGTGTGTTTTCCCCCAATGCCTGTTTGTGCACATTCGATACATACCTAGGAACATTTTGCACGCACTGGTTTCTCGTAGGAGCGGTCGGAGTGGGAACTACATCCGGTTCACCGAAGCTAATATTTTGGTTTGCAAAATCCGCATATCAAGGGCGCAAATGTGGAGAAATTGCCCAAAATGAGTTAAGTTGTGCTAAGATAAAAATATGTACCAGCTTATTGATTGCTTCTATAGCTATGTTATTCATATAGACTTGATGTGACGAATATTTTTTACATACTTTGTAGATTTCTGTTTGTAGCAAATTTGCGACATTGGTCCATAACGGCTGGATTGGGCTAATGGCTACATATTATAACAGGGTTTCCCATACATTCATTAATTTGTGGCGGCCCGCCACAATATCAACGCTGACTGCCACGGATTGATTCCGATTTTTTTTTTTTTTTTTTTTTTTTTTTTAATAGGTAAAATTTTATTTTATTGTAGAGCTGTGCGCTGCTTGTTCCCTCTCTCTCTCACAAACTGACAACGGAGGCACGACTAGCCCCTCCTCTTCGAGCACGATCTGAATCAAAACATGAGCATGCGTTAGTTAGAGGACGGATTGTTGCCGGTGCGTAATGCTTATTCCCCCAGCGAAGATTCCAGAATCAATCCGGAGTTGAATGGTTAGTAATGAACACTGTTGCTCTCGACAAAACTCGGACAGACAGTCATGGTCAGATACACTTTTCCCAGCGTGACGGTTCTGTTGCGGTTACCGCTTGTGTCCATTTTCAAAACTACGCTACGCGGATAATCCGCGGGTCGGGCGGGCCAAGTAATAAAAAATATTCCATTCCAATTAATCGAGGGTGGATGACAGATAAATCATTATAATGTGTTGAGTTTAATAAAGACACGGAACTCTCATCACGGTAAAACGCAATGAACGTGCGTGACTCTTTTACTTTCGTTTTCAACAACGTAATTCTCTTCAGGGAAAACAAATCAAGGAAAACATATCAGGGCTCGACAATAACGCTTGTCCGGGACAATAGACTGTGTCCGGGACACGTGTGTTTTTTTTTGTGTGTGTTTTTTTTTGAAGGGAAAAGTGAGAGAGAATTGTAGCCAATCCGGACAAATGCCCTGATTAAAACAAGTTTTAATATAAAATTAAAAATAACTAGGGAATCACCGAAACCGTGAGGATGATTCTGTTTTATTTCATTTAATGTAAGTGGCGATTGATAGCCTATAGTTGATAATAATATAGTCCTACCTAATGTACTGACGGTAACAAAGTTGCACTGTTGAGGCTCACGCAGTTATTTATATAACATATTATAGTTAAAGCTACACTGTGTGATTTTTACCCCCATCTAGCGGTGAAATTGTATATGACTACCCAGTGAATATTAGTTTCTGTTCCTCTCAATTCCAAGGGCGTTTTAACTCCTACGGTGGCCGTATTATTCCAAGATTAACATGGCTTCCAGTTATCACTTCGTCCATGACAATAATAAACAATACGTCTAAAATGAATAAAACTACAGGACAGATGTCAGGAGGTAAACGTCACCCTTGGAATCGGCTATCCCAGCATAATCAGATTAGGCTAACGTTACAATGTGTACAAAGTAAAAGCAATTAAAAATAACTAAAATTTACAGTGTCCTTATATAGCTTAAAAAATTGCGCCTTTAAAACTATTCATTACCTGTGATCCGTCGCAGCACATATTTATGTTACAAGGTAAACAATACTTTTTCACCATTGACGCGAGGATGAAGTTATACTAGAGGTCGTTCTGGCATTATGCACAACCATGCTATGGTTAGACAAGCAACTATAAAACTTCGAATTTACACAAATGAATTACAACAGGCTTTCTACCTGTCGAGAAGAAAGCAGGCAACCTCGGCGTCCGTTTTAAAATCTTTTCTCCTCATGAGCTCTTTCCATCTGGGAAAAGTTACTCCAATATTGACTATGGTCTTGCTGATTTGTCTGTCGCGTTGACGTTTTAATTCTCTCTTTCAAATGCGAGTACGCACGCACACACACACACACACCACACTATCTTTCAAATCTGCCGGCGCTCGCGAGTAATCTCCCCCTCGCATTCGTCACGGTGTCACTGAGTGAAAAACGCAAAAGGCGAAGCTTGAATTTACAGGCATGTCCCTCTTTGGCTAATGTAGTTTCAAGATGGAGGGGCAACATGGCGACCGGCATTCGAACCCCTCACCCGTATGTACTTTCAATGGCAGATTATAAACTTACGAGAATACTTTATTACTTGAAAGAAGTAAATATACATTAATGAGCACATATATTTTTGAAAGAACTAAGTGTTTTTTGCTAAGAATCAACTAAAAAAGTTACACAGTGTAGCTTTAAGAAACTTTAGCTGTGTCCCAATGTGAAGGCTGCATCCTTCGAAGGACTGAAGACTTCAAGGATGCAGCCTATTCGTCCTCCGAAGGACGCACCATGTAGCCTCCGTAGGATTTCCTAATTGCGCAGCCAGGTGTTCCCGATTACCGCTCCAGGCGTCAAGCAACGGTGCGAGAGTATGCTGCCATCCTGACAATTCATTTGATATGCTATGGAGCCAGAACTGGCTATTGTCATTTTTATGTTTTATATTTTACTGGAGGACATGGTATTAAGGATGTTTCAGGTCATACTTTCGGCTTAGCCAAAGATTCAAATGTTTATTTATATCTTACCTTGATGCGATTTTGTAGGCTAGTGTATTCTTTTTATTATGCACATAAATGGACCATGGTAAATATATTTACACATATTTTTAACCCCATTTGAATATAAAACCCATTTGAATATAAACAGTCGAGTGCGAATGTTACTCCCGCTCGTCATCGGCAGCTGTCAGTCACTGTTGCTAGGCGACAAGAACAATCCTCCGTAGGCTAGACCGTTCCGAGCGCTTCAGGTGCGCCCTTTGAAATGGGACGAAGCTGTAGTTAGCAACAATTTGTTAATATTGTGACAATAGGCCTACATTTTGTTACTTTAATTTTCAAAATAACCAGTGGTGGCATGTAAGGAACTACATACTTCGTTAATACTCGAAGTAATTTTCCCACACGGGACAGCAACACTATAAAACTGTTATTTTACAATATGATGCATTGTTTTACATTAAACTACACAAAAGTATATAGTTTAAATGTATCAACCTTGAAAATATTCTGAAGTAAAATGCAACATGCAGTAATAGAAATGCAGAATTCCTTTACTTTTACTCTTGATGCCTTAAGTACATTAGAGTATGCAAGATAATGAAAAAATATTGCTTAACTAAGGTTTAAAATATATGACTTGTAGTTTTTCGCCAATTTGGTATTAGTGGTTATTAAAAGTACTTTAGTGTAATAAAGTATCTCAATATTTATTCCATGAGTCAGCCCAGCAAACCTGTTGGTAGACAACTTAGTGGATAGTGAAAATATGCAGTCAAACACTCTGGAGACCATCCCAGATGATGTCCCACCAGCAGGAGGCCTTACCAGGGTCTCTATTGTGGAGCCCATCCCGGTCCAGCAGCACACCAGGGTCTCCCACTCAGCTGAATAAAAGTCTACATCATTTTTCTTATTTTATGTACTGTAAATTTAAATGTTTATGTTGAATTTGATATGTTTAACGTATGTTGTAAATAGTTGGGGGAAAAAAGGTATAGAAGAATTTGTTTCATGTAGAAATTATGACTATCATTACAAAAATAAACAATGTCCAGAGCAATGAATTCTCTTTTATTTACACATTTAAAGTTGCATAAAAATAAATGTACAGATTTTTTTTTCCTTTTAAAAAATATAGGTGAAAAAAAAGTTAAACAAGAATATATTTCTCAATCATTCTTTCAAGAAGAGAAAACAGCCTGTCCATCCTCTCCCTACTCTCCAGTGCTCTCCTCGCCTCTGCAGTCCCATGTCTTCTCTAATCAAGTCCAAAAACTCGTCCTCTCCGTCTCGCCTTCTTCATGGTGCTGGTGCGGGTGCTGGTGCGGGTGCTGGTGCTGGTGCTGGTGCTGGTGCTGATGCTGCTGGTGCGGGTGCTGGTGCTGGTGCTGGTGCTGGTGCTGATGCTGCTGGTGCGGGTGCTGGTGCTGGTGCTGGTGCTGGTGCCGGTGCTGCTGCTGCTGCTGCCTCTGGCTCCTCCTCTTCTTGTCACACACTGCTGAACTCGGCCCTGGTGTGTCCTCAGGGATTGAGGCCATGAGGACAGCGGGGTTGGTGCAATGCCTCTGTCCCAACACCTCATCCATGAGGACAAACCAGGGCCAAGTTTCAGCAGTGGGTTTCCCACTCACACCCTCACCTGTCCCAGGACACGTGCAATCTAAGGCAGAGCAAATTAACCACGGCTTGTTAACAACAACAGCACAATACAACAGCACAATAGATTTCAGCAAAGATGTGTGTATTAATTTTCTTATATATATAAAACTATATACCCATATAAAAATGGGTCTGGGGAATGTAACTCCCATACAGGCACAAAATAATACATATATATTATTTTGTGCCTGTATGGGAGTTAGATTCCCCAGACCCATTTTTCACTGAACTGTTCTAAAAAAGCAGAAAAGTGTAACGTTACTTAACACAGGGGTGCAATCTTAAGTGCATTGTTAACACTGCAAATTATGACACATCAATACCAATTTAGACCAACAGTAAAAACCAAATTTGGGGGTTGGTTGTTTTAGGCTTTATAGGGTGAGTGATATTTCTTATAATACACAAGTGAGATAGACTAGTGCAAATATTACAAATAGGTCGTTAACTTTATTACCACAAGTTTTGCCTAAAACTACCTGACAAATGAAGCCATACAATGATGACGAAGGAGTTAAGATAAAGTTTATAATAAACTTTAACTGTGGTTTCGCTAGCTATTTGAGTAAATGAAAACATAATACTTACATTTAAATGTGAATTTGCTGTCCACCACCGATCTCTAGTCTCGGCCGCCGGCCTGTCGTCAACGGCGCGCAATGACTTATGGGGTAGAATAGGCTGCTAAGTGTCCATTTATGTATCCTTCTTTTCACGGGGAAACGAAGGGCGCATTTGGCGTCGCTTTTGAATCAGGGTAGCCTTCGTCGCGGCGCGATGACGCAACCGTCCTTCGAATACGGCCTTCGCAGGAATTGGGACAGCCTTCATCGAGCCGCGGTGACGCAATCGGCCTTCAAATGCGACCTTCCAAGGATGCAGCCTTTGAATTGGGACGTCCTTCGTCGCGCCGCTGTGACGTTTTGTCTCGCCGCGGTGACGCAATCGGCCTTCAAATACGGCCATCCGGCCTTCAAATACGGCCTTCGAAGGACGCAGCCTTCACTTTGGGACACAGCTTATATATAGCCTAGGGCTTAGGCTACACACGACCAGAGAGCTGTTTTCCTGAATGCCATCAAGATTGAAACAGAGACTGATTTCATAACAGTTCAATAAACATAGTTAAAATTAAGTCACTTACATTTGAGACGCAATGACTGCTTTTGTTCTGTTTCAGCAGCGAAAATAGTTCCAAACAAAGATCACAGCAGAACCACCGCGCATCTCACAGCAACACTCAGCCGTGTTTCATTACTGAATGATTCAGCGTTTAACGAATCGGTTGAGTCAAAGATTCAATTACCCATTCATAAACTGCCTCATTCTGAATAAATCAGCCTTTTGAACGAATCGTTGAATGAATGACTCAATGACTCGCTCATTAAGACGGTCGCCTGCTGCCTCCTACTGGCGGTTTAGTTTCATAAAGTATCATTCTTTTCAACATTCCTTATTTGTATATTCAAAAGTATTTAAAATAATCTCATTTAATACAGTTATAATTTTTCAATGTAAATTATTTAATTTGATTGGTAACAGCCTAGTGTCTTATTATTTTAATTGAATATATTGATCAAATTTAAGACTTTGAAAGATGGAGCAAACATTTAGGGAAAAAAATGCCTTTTATAAAGGTACAAAAAATTATTCCGAGTGTTTTCAAACAGTGATGTAATGAAACATTGACAATTTAAGTTTGAAGGGAGTAAAGTCTCTGTTTAGGCTATTAAGGAAATGCAATTTTGGCAAAAGAAGAACTTTTATTTTAAATAAATATTCTTTTTTAATTAGCCAACTTCAATGTGATATGTTACCATATTATCATGCTTAACACTGAGAATGTGAATAATTGTAATGTGATGAT
The DNA here is from genome assembly GCF_949319135.1 of Squalius cephalus. Classification (NCBI taxonomy): domain Eukaryota; kingdom Metazoa; phylum Chordata; class Actinopteri; order Cypriniformes; family Leuciscidae; genus Squalius; species Squalius cephalus. The sequence continues at coordinate 29,869,370 of NC_137129.1, forward strand.
CAGATGCAGATATCTAAATCAAAGAATATGGGCGGTTTGCGGGTGGATTATGTATTTATAATAGTGGATTCGGGTGACTCAAAGTGCACCAGATTAATGAATTTATCTTTAAAATGTACAAAATTTTCTTCCGGGGGGACATGCCCCCGGACCCCCCTAGAGGTACCAGGCTACACCCACAAAAATGATGTGGGAAACACATTAGGCTATATGATGATCTATGAAAAATACTAATTTAATTACCTTATTATTCAAATACATTATTAGGATTTTACCACCTCCGCCTCATTTTGAGCCAAGAAAAACCCTGTATTATATATATATATATATATATATATATATATATATATATATATTTAACTTAATCACCCCCCCCCCCCCCCCCCCCCAAACACCACACCACCGCAAATAGAATCTAATTCTGTGGGAAACACTGTATAATAATGCTGTATTTAGATGGTTTCAGCCAAAAAAAAAATTTTTTTTTTTTTTTTCACAAAAAATAGCATGTTAGGATATAACATTATAAGAATATATAATGTATGTACTGGAGAAACAAGGAAAGAGTTAAACAGAGTGTAACATGGAATGTATAAAAACTACTGTCAATGTTAGGGAGTAGGAGAGTGTTTTGTTTCTTGCTGTTGTCAAGATTCATTAATTTGTCAATTTAAAGTTTATAAGTTCTAACAACTTTGTGCCATGAATAAAATCTACATACCTGAGATGGGAAAATGTGTTTTATTAATTTTACCATTTTGTAAAAAAAATTACCCTAAATGCCTGTTGTCGCAAATTTGCAACATACCAAAATTTCTATTTATTTGTTGTGCAAAAGTGAAATTGATTATCTCAACATTATTTACCATCTACTTAAAGGCAAAAACACACATAATTTTCTTTTTTTATATACAGCTATATAAATTCAGGCGTTAAGGGGTTAAAAAGCCTAATTTATTAACATTGGCACGGCTTCACAGCACTGTTTTTCCCGCTAGCAGGGTCTTTCAGTGCATGCCTGTATTTGAAATGCTGTATCTTGTGTCATGCAGACATACACAGACAGGAGAGGAATGACCAGTTCTGACTCCAGGATGTTGTCATAAGGTTTCCCATTAATGCCTGTATGTGAAAGCAGCTCTTGTGTTGATGTTATATTTTGGAGGTCATTCAAATTCTGCTACACTAGTGCTATAGATTTGTGTATGTACCATGTTGTTTTCTTCTTTTTTCTTTTTTCTTTTGTGGCTGGGTGAAGGATAACATTGTGATTCAACAGCTTCCCCATCATTAAGAGCTGTTCTCTCTCAGCTTTATGTTCTCAGACAGCCTGGATACTCACCCAGCTGAGAACCAGCACTTAACCTAGTTGCACAGGTTTGCAATTTAGCTGAAGAGCTCTGGAGTGCATGTGACTTGAGCAGTGTTCTCATTCAGTCTCTCTTCACCCATGACCATGGAACAGCTGTAGAAGTTCAGTTCTTTTGACTGTTCATTTGGGATACCTGCAACGTCATCAAATGTCAGATTTTTACATTATACATAACGGTATAGGCTATTGGTATGCAGATATATCACCAACAAATGGTTTCAAGATTGTAATAAAGCATTTGTTCAACAAAAAACAGGTTTTCATTAATTTAACGGTAATTTTAACTGATAATAGGCCTAATAATTGATTGTTTAATACTGAGAAACCGTGATATTTTCTGAGACTGTTATACCGGGAAAATCTCATACTGTTAACAACCCTAGGTTAGGAAGGTGTTTTTTTTTTTTTTTTCATGTACTGATAGGTCTCAAAAACAAGTAGGCCTACTTGGGGGCAGGATGGGGTGTGTCCAATAATGTTGATATTTTTAGTAAAACCGTTACGAAACTTAATGTTGACACATAAATGTCTTGCAAAATATGAAAATGCTGATAGATTACCAAAAATGCATCAATGTTTTTGAAAAAGAAACCTCTCTAAAAGGAATAGCTGCATCAGGTGAAGTTGAAGAGTGAATGAACGCCAGTAAACTGATCCATTCTATAAGATCCATTCTATAAGATACATTCTACATGTTAATCAGATTTCCTATATACACAACATAGGCTAAACGTTACTTTACCACCGTCTTCACAAAAGGACGCAAGATATGCAAGTGAACTTGACCCAAGTTACGTGCTAGCCAGAAAGTGTTACTCTTCCTGTAACACCGTGCTGAAATTCACATTCTATAGTTCTCATTATAATGGTATGTAGCCAAAATGGCAGATTGGCGCTGCACATCTTGCACATAACTGTATTTTCATCTACTTTATAAAGTGATTCTAGACATCCCTGCACATTTTCGAAGCCATGATAAAGTATTTTAATTAAAATCCTGTTTAAAAATGGCATCATGGTGTTATGGATTATTAATATTAATGTTTTGAAAGAAGTATCTGAAAAGACTCTTCAATAGTCAATGTTGGGCATTTGCTGTTTGAGCTGATGCTGAAGAATGAATGAACAACGGTAAACTGAAATGCTTTGATAGTGGTAATATTACACCTTACACAAATCACCCTGCACATGTACATGAATGCTTTCTGAATTCTCAGATCAAAGTTATACACATTTGCACAGGGATCCACCAAAATTAGATTTTTTAAATATCTTATTTTAAATTTCCTTATTTTTGTATAGGCCTAATTATATTAATATTAGACTTTTTTTGTGCAGTCCTAAGTTCTTCTCTGTGCTGCGGCTGTCTGTCATTCTTCATTTAAATGGTGCCTCGCATTCGGTTACAAAAGTCAGCACAGTAAGACGTTCTCCAAGATCATTCAATGTTCCCATCATTATACACTTTATTTGTAAATAAAGGTCTTTGGTTTTTTTATCTTGCTGGAGTTTATTGCCGTTTCTAAATCATGTTCCTTGCGTCGGGCTGTCTGTTAAGCCTGGAACACACCAAGCCGACGCTGACGAAAGCCGACTCTGTTGTCGCCTGCGTTGGGGGAAAAAAGCTGCACTTGAACACACCGAGAGAAATGCAGGCGACTGTCAGCTAGAATGTGTGTTCTGCACCTGCGTGTAAATAGGACAACTGTCTAACATTGACGTAACATTAGAACAGCCTTCTATCTGTACTTCTTTGCTTGCTGTTTTGCTATTCTCATGCACTGACTTGTTCACTAAGCTGAACAGCCAATCAGAGTTCTCTCTCACCAACGGCCCGACGCCAATTCAACATGTCGAATCGGTGCGGAACACACTGAGAAAACTTAGTCGGCCGACGCACAAACTGCCCTATGGCCGACCGTCGGCTTGGTGTGTTCCAGGCTTTAGATCACAACACTGGACTATGAATTGTTCTACGCGTGCACAGTAACAAATTTCAAAACTTACAATAAAAGGCTCAAACTGTTGCATAAATATAAAACGCTACGCATCAATATCTCTTCTGTGTTCTTTGAACTTAAATGCGAAGAGCTGTTCATATTGAATGCAGTCTTTCACTGATCTCCCCTGCCACATGATGCTCTTCCTTTCCATGGCACCAAATCAGTGCTTAGATGACGCTTGCTTGCGGTTGGATTAACCACATTGATTGTTGCTGAATGTCTAGTTTAGTTGGAAATGAAGCTGTCGGTTTCTTGCCATGTTGTAGCCTACTTTTGCATTTAACCCCGATATCATGACGCATATCAGATATTTTTAAAGCCTGCAAGATGTGAGAGCTGATGTTGTTCTTCAGTGCAGCAGGAAGCCAGATTGTCAACGTGTCAGTTTCAAATGCTTGTCCGCTTCCTTGATGCTATGTGAAAAATGTCTACTATTAAGGCTATTCACTAACCTGTTTATACAGAAGTTTAATCTGATGGTGATTTATACTTAAGGATGTTTAGACATATTTTATTAGTTTCTTTTCTTTGAGCTGAGGAGGGATGTTAGACTCATTTTCATTCAGTTTAATTGCTGCTTGGCGCATTGAAGACTCGTGCAGGAAGGAAGACTGGCCCTGAAGCAGACGTGAGCAGTTTCCTATGGAAATATAACTCACTCTCTGGTTTGAGGCCAGTGTGAGGAAACTTTTCACATTCTGAACGCTTGACAGCTTTCCTTTCGTTGCAACATCTTTTCACGCTAAATATGTCCTTCCCCATGAACTGGCATCACTAGCCTGAGGCTCTGCGCAAGACTAAGGTTTACAGAGGTCATTACAGCACTGTGACTTAACTTCAAACACTTATATCAACTGTAGTAAATGCATAACCTACTGTTTGTAAATATGATTTAAACACTACCATTTAAAAGTTTGTGGTCAGTAAGATATTTTATACATATGATTTTTGAAAGGTTTTTACGTTATATAGGCTAATGTTGCCGTTATTTGCACGCTTGAGTATCTTGCAAATAAGGTTGCATTTTTAGACTGTTTCCCTGTCCCAAATGGCACTTCATATGCACTTTTGGTCTTGTGGACTACAATGGCTGTCGCGTGCACGTCCGCTAAGTCCAGGAGACCATAGGGTGTCCCATTTGTCATTTTAGGTCACTTTTTGTCAAAATGTGCCCTTGATGCGCACTTTTGCCGAGCTGCACTGAAGCGAGCTCCTCAGCAGACTTCTTCCCAACAGTTAAAGCTGCGTTACGTCACGAAAGTGCAGACTCGTAGGAAGAACGCAAGTGTTTAGGGTGCCGTTTAGGGTGCCTTTTTGGGACAGGGCCAGTGTTTACAGTTAAAAATAGTCCATTCTGTTGCGCTCCATCCAGCTGCTTTTAACTTTTGAACAAGAATGTGTCTTGTGTGAGTACCCATTAAAAGTGTACTTGGAGATTAGTGTTAATTTTGTCGACTTTTTTTAAATATAGGCTTGGTCTTAGTTATGTGTGAAATTTACCTTTTTTAGTTTTTATCATATTTGGTAATAAATCAGAGAATGTCAACCCATAGACATGGTTCTCGCTTAGTTTCCTGATTTACTGTAGGCTGTTTATCATATAGGCATACTGGTAAAACTAGAAACTTAAAATAGTTTAAAATGGAGAAAATCCTAGTAATCCAATAATTCCAAATTACTTTAATGTTTTAAAACAACAGCGAAAGACTTTATAGTCACACAGAGCGTAAGTGCATTTATTCAGCATCCACCATTCTTTTCTTTTTTTTTCATGATTTAGGTGATTTGTCAAGTTTTTAACTACATTTGTCTCGTCTTTTTCGTTAACTATATTGCTTGTTGATGGTCACATTTATTTAATGACATTGGTGTCATCTCTTCATTGTAACACAGTCTCTTGCTAGTTAAAGTATCTGTTTCTGTAGTGATCTAAACCAGGTTGAAGATTTTTAGCTTGTCACCTATAAATGAATGGCTGACTAATTATAACCTAAAAATTTCAACAATAAAATGTAACAAAATTGTCAAAGAAAACACTTAATGCTTGTTTTCTTGTCAGTTTGGGTAACTATCGGCAAACTATCCTAGAATAATAGTGTGCAAACCTATATTCAAATTTGCCACCCTTGCAGGGTAACAAGTAAATTTGATTTTCATTAGGTTAAGATCCTAATAAGCAACAGTGTTTATTTCATGTCCTCTGGCTCTTTATAATCACATAATTTGAGATGCTTTATGCTGTATTGTTCTCATCAGCTTTGGATGAATGATGCTGACTAACCCTCTCAGCGTGTTTTTACTGGTATTGCCAGGATGACTCACCGTCCCGTCTCCTACTCTCGACTTCTCGCGTGACACCCTACAGTTTAAATGAGGGGAGTTTCCCCACCATTTACACTACCTTTAGGGTCTGTAATGTAGATTGAAACCTCTTTCTCGCTTGTAAAAAAGCAGCTGGTGTCTGAGGGGAATAGCCAAATGTTACTGCTAGTTTGTAAAATGGAGCATTTTCTTGACCTTTATATGCTTGACCTGTTTTATTCCTATCCTAATTGGCTTTTCTTTTTTTTTCTACAGGTTTGGAAGTCGCTCAGGCTGAGGGATTGACACAACGATGGCTACCCAGTGTGAGTAGTTTTCCAAAGTAACCAGTCAGTTTCAGCATGCTTGCCTGATGACTGTTTCTTGGCGCAGACACACAAACACAGATAAGCTGATAAAGAACTGGTTTATTTACTTAATGATTTCAGTTAGCCTAACCCTCAGAGAGCCAATATATTAAACACAAAGTAAATGCCCCTTTTTATTAAATGTACTAATTGTATCAAATTTAGTGATAGTATTCAAATGCTAAACTTTATTTTTTTTTAAACTTCAGTCATAGGACAACTATGCAAATATAACATACAGCAAATAATATTTTCTAACTTGAAGGTTATATGTAGTTACTGTTATGTTGCAAGTTTTTCCCCCTACATGAATGTAGGCTTTGCAGGTATGGCAAAGTAGCAGAAAAATGCAATTTCACATACTCCACTGCCAGTTCAGTGAGATGTAAGACTATTGTGTGCTCCTGAATCTTGAGTGTACTAGGGCTGTCAAAATGGCTGAAACTAAATTCGAATTTGTGCTTTAAATATTACTAATATTTGAATTATATTAAAATTTAAAAGACATAATTTCAGGTGGGGGAAAAAAGCTTTTGGCTTGTCTCCTGAGGCCACAAGAAGGCACAATGAGCAAAATATGAATGCACTGCAAAGCAAGGAAAAAACAAGGAAAATGCAGTCAAAACAAAGACTGTCTGTAAAAAAAAAAAAAGTGATTTTTATAGCATTTATAAGTCAGATATAATTTCATAAATTTCATAAAAACAATTATGAACTAACAGCATGCATGCATAGTTTAATACAAAGCCGAAGCACTCAGTGAGTTGCACAGTTTTGAAAACGAAAGTTAAGGGTTGTTTTAAGGACATGTTCGTGCATGCCGTAGCCAGACACTCTGAAGCAGTCAAAGGCGATTCTAAGTTGAGACAGGACCCATCGTCAAAATTTCTGTCCACCACTATAGTTCCTCCAAAACAAACCAGAAAAGAGACTCAAAGTGCTAAATGCCGGAATTATCCTTTAACTTTACATGGCTTTCTAAACATGTGGCTGTCGTGTGAAACGAGTGCAACGGTCAAATATGTCCGTCTAGCGCATGCTTGCATGAAAAAGAATGGAAAAGCACCACTCTGTGAATGGCTTGGTTGTGGTTTTGACGCAACCAGTATCTTAGCTGCATGGAGCTTCTCTATTTCTGCAATATTTTGAATGAACAATGCAGGGCTGCGTTCTCCGAAACTACCTTAACGCTACGTCGTTCTTAAGTTGTACCTTAAGAAGTACCTTATCGTTAATACGTGGTTTCCGAAACCACCTTAGTTAAGTATACCTTCTGTAAGTCATACGTTCGTAAGGTTGGTCTGGAGCGCTCTTAGCTATACCTTATCGCTGCTGACGGTTCATACCGCTAGTGGCCACCACTACGCAAAAGCTTTTTTACATCGTAGTTTAATTACACATAAACAATTTTATATGAACATTTAATATAAAATCTGATTTAGTATTAAAATTACATTTTTACTTTACTTTAAAATTTTACACATAAAATACTTGTTGTTATAGCCTACACCCAGTGTATGGAAGTGTTTTCATTAATAAAGTTTCCATACACTAATGGTTGTTAGCTTTTTTAATTACTATCCTAAGGCACATCAGCTGGCGAACCATTTGACAGAAAAGGCTTAGGAGTCTATATAAAGAAAGATGAGTTTACACAAACTTTATAGCTATGGCAGCAAGACAGCGAGTACTTGTTTTAAATCAAAGACGGCGCCGTCCGCGGAGCCAGTTAGTGTATGTCAACTACATGGCTGGTGGATAATCAGCATACGTTGTGGAGAACATTAACACACTTATGGCCGTAAGGGTTTGGGATTGCACACTTGCTAAATTATAAACACATACTCATATTTATTTCTGCATGTACATATTTCAATGAGCCCCGATAAATGCAGTTTGTACTATTTCTAAAACGCTTCTTTATAAAGAACATTGTTTTCTCAATACTTTACCTATACCGCTGTGAAGGAAAGAGCGCACAATCGATCATCGAGGCATCGATATCAACCTATTCAGCGCCTCCACCATGGACAGCGCCTGCTAAGGTCGAACTTAAGAAGGTTTACCTTAAGCAACATCCTAAGGTATAGTTCGGAGAACACACGTAGGAAAGGTATACCTGTAGTTAAGGTGTACCTTTTGAGTCTTCGTAGCGCGCTAAGAGACAACGTTATCGGAGAACGCAGCCCAGTTCATTCTAGTCTAGTCAAAAACTAGTCTAGTCTTAAAAACATTAAAACGCAACAACGACTCTTACATCGTTGTGCATGATGCTCACCTACATAATATTTTTGTGGATTTAAATTTAAATTTGATATTCTAAATTCGTATTTTAATTTGACAGTCCTATAGTGTAGCAGAGGACTGCTGAGGAGAACCCATCTAAAAATGTATGTGGAACATTAAATTTATGTCTTTGTATTGATCTCCTGTAGCTGACCTTATGGAGCTTGATATGGCCATGGAGCAGGATCGTAAAGTTGCTGTGAGTCACTGGCAACAGCAGTCCTACCTGGATTCAGGTATTCACTCTGGGGCCACCACCACAGCGCCATCTCTCTCAGGCAAAGGCAACCCTGAAGAGGAGGATCTGGACAACCAGGTGCTCTATGAGTGGGAGCAGGGCTTCAACCAGCCCTTCACACCTGAGCAGGTGACGGGTATGTGGCTGTATTTGCTTCCAACACCCTTTGATTCCTGTATTAGTCTAAAAATAAATATGGAAGCCCTTCTGCCTGGATATTTTCAGTCTTGCCATTTTCCTACCTGCCTCCTGTCTGGCTAAATCACATCACAAACTTCCTCTCTTAGACCTGGATGGGCAGTATGCCATGACCCGTGCACAGCGTGTCCGTGCAGCCATGTTTCCTGAGACTCTTGATGAGGGCATGCAGATCGCTTCTACCCAGTTTAACTCTGCCCACCCTACCAACGTGCAGCGGCTGGCTGAACCTTCCCAAATGCTTAAACATGCTGTTGTCAATCTCATTAACTACCAGGATGATGCTGAGCTGGCCACCAGAGCCATTCCTGAGCTCACCAAACTTCTCAATGATGAGGACCAGGTTAGGAATGTTCCAATACTTAATGTTTGTTTCCTAAGGTGTTAAGCCATCAGAATTGCAATTTCCTTTGACAAGACATTTCTGCTCCTGGGAATGTTTATTTGCAGCTGAAGCTAAAAATGGAAGCTCTTTTAGCAAGAGCCTTCATTAAGATTATTTTTAGCCATATAGTGAAAATTTGAAGCAGTGACAATGCTTTCTGAATCACCTGAAGTTTTGCTTTTGGATGTCGTTGTCAATTTCATAAGGTAATGTTTTCCTATTTGTGGATGTGAGGTTGGAAGAGCGAGTCAATAGTTTGAGGTGACCCTTGAAAGTTTTTTGCATTTGACAAGCAAATTAGTCACTTCAATCCAGGTTTCTCTGGTTGATCGGTGTCTGCAGTTGTTCTATTAAAGCTCACTGATAAATGACAAGTTGTCAAATTCCAGTAGTTTCAAATTCACTCCATCTCGATTACCCTTAAACACTCACACTTGCTGTCCAGGTGGTGGTGAACAAAGCCGCAGTGATGGTGCACCAGCTCTCCAAGAAAGAGGCCTCTCGCCACGCCATTATGCGCTCCCCCCAGATGGTGTCGGCCATCGTGAGGACCATGCAGAACACCAATGATGTGGAGACTGCCCGTTGCACTGCCGGCACCTTGCACAACCTGTCCCACCATAGAGAGGGTCTTCTCGCCATCTTTAAGTCAGGAGGAATCCCTGCACTCGTCAAAATGCTGGGGTAAGAGCAAAGGCGGCAGGTTTTAGAGAGCCTTGAGTAGAGCTCCATGGAAACTTCTTAGACTGTGAAGATCCTAAACAAAGGCACTTAAATCTTGATTTTGATTACATGATTGTTTTTCCAGGTCCCCCGTGGACAGTGTGCTGTTCTATGCCATCACAACCCTGCACAACCTCCTACTCCATCAGGAAGGTGCTAAAATGGCTGTCCGTCTAGCTGGAGGACTTCAGAAGATGGTGGCCCTACTCAACAAAACTAACGTCAAATTCCTCGCCATCACCACAGACTGCTTACAGATCCTGGCATATGGCAACCAGGAGAGCAAGGCAAGTACTGCATTGGTCTTGCTAAATGGGGAATAAAAATACACAGATGTTATTTATTTATGCTCTTATCTAAACTCTTACTGCCACAGTTGATCATCCTGGCCAGTGGAGGACCTCAGGCTCTGGTCAACATCATGAGAACATACACGTATGAGAAACTGCTCTGGACCACAAGTCGTGTGCTCAAAGTGTTGTCCGTCTGCTCCAGCAATAAACCTGCCATTGTTGAGGCTGGTACGTACTTGCCTGGTTGTGCCAGTAAAGTGTTCATTCATGCATGTGATGTCAGTGTCTCATCTTTTGCTTCCTTGTGTGGTTCAGGTGGTATGCAGGCTCTCGGCCTTCACTTGACAGATCCCAGTCAGCGTCTTGTTCAAAACTGCCTCTGGACCCTCAGAAACTTGTCAGATGCTGCCACAAAGCAGGTACATGCTTGGACTGAAGCGCTAACAAAATGTGTAGACAAGTTTATGGAACTGCTGGCACCTATTTTTAAATTTCCCATTTTCTCATGGGTTGTAGGAAGGGATGGAAGGACTTCTTGGCACTCTAGTTCAGCTTCTTGCTTCTGATGACATCAATGTGGTCACCTGTGCTGCCGGCATACTATCCAACCTCACATGTAACAACTACAAGAATAAGATGATGGTTTGCCAAGTTGGTGGAATCGAGGCCCTGGTCCGCACTGTTCTCAGGGCTGGTGACAGAGAGGATATCACTGAACCTGCCGTATGCGCACTACGCCATCTTACCTCCAGACACCAAGATGCTGAGATGGCCCAGAATGCTGTGCGTCTTCACTATGGCCTACCTGTAGTGGTCAAACTGCTGCACCCACCCTCACACTGGCCGTTAATTAAGGTGAATGTGCTAGATAGCGTCTAGTTTTTCTTCATTTTCTGAAATGATTGCACATTCTAACAAGTCTTTCCACATCCTCGTAGGCCACGGTCGGTCTGATCCGTAATCTGGCACTATGCCCAGCCAATCATGCACCACTCCGTGAGCAGGGTGCAATTCCTCGATTGGTCCAACTGCTGGTGAGGGCACACCAGGACACCCAGAGACGCACTTCAATGGGTGGCACACAACAACAGTTTGTGGTGAGGTTGTTGTTTTTTGTGTAATAGTGGGAAGGCATTTGGAAAAACAAATGTTTTATACTAATTGTCTGATTTGTAATATTCAGGAGGGAGTTCGTATGGAGGAGATTGTGGAAGGCTGCACTGGAGCACTTCACATCCTGGCCAGAGATGTGCACAACAGAATCGTCATCAGGGGGCTCAACACCATCCCCTTATTTGTACAAGTATGACTTGACTTGCTCATTGTCTTCATGTGCACACATTCACCACCTAATTACTTCCCTACAAAATCAACATGCAAGATGGCTGCCATCTTTAATCTAGTAAACCCTGTGATTTTTGTTTCTCTTGCTCTGTAGCTGCTTTATTCGCCCATTGAGAATATCCAGCGGGTAGCAGCAGGAGTGTTGTGTGAGCTGGCTCAGGATAAGGAGGCGGCAGAGGCCATTGAAGCAGAAGGAGCCACTGCTCCTCTCACAGAGCTGTTACACTCCAGAAATGAGGGAGTGGGTGAGTGACTGCCCCCTATTGACTGTCTCATACTGTACATTACAGTAAATAAAAAAAATGTAAAAAACGCTTTTTATATCTGTGGGCACATATTTTACAATTTCTTTGTTGTGGATTGTGCTACCAGCTAAAGGGTGGAAGGGGCCTAAGACACAAAAGCTTTCCATTTAATCTAGACTGTCATGTACTTTTCTCTATATAGCCACATATGCCGCAGCAGTGCTGTTCCGCATGTCTGAGGATAAGCCTCAGGACTACAAGAAACGTCTTTCTGTGGAACTTACCAGCTCTCTTTTCAGAACGGAGCCCATGTCCTGGAATGAGGTACGAACTTTCATCTGCACACTGATGGAGAAATGGTCTCAATCACTCTATAAATCCATGTTTATGGACTTTTTTTTTTAAAATGTCTTAGACTGGTGACCTAGGTCTTGATGTTGGTGCTCAGGGAGAGCCTCTTGGATACAGACCGGATGGTAAGACACTTTTCATGGCACTTTATTTAAACATATATTTTTATTTAATAAAAAAAAATCTGCAGATGTAATTGTTTTAAAAAATATATATATTTAAATGATTTTGATCTGAACACATTTACACTACTCATGGTTTTTTTCGTATCCCTTTTAGACCCCAGCTATCGTTCTTTCCACTCTGGCTATGGTCAGGATGGTCTAGGTATGGATGGCATGCTGGAGCATGAGATGGGAGGCCACCATCCTGTAGCAGAGTACCCAGTAGAGGGACTGCCTGACTTGGGCCATGCTCAGGACCTGATGGATGGCCTTCCCCCTACAGACTCCAATCAGCTGGCGTGGTTTGACACGGACCTCTAATGGTCTAAAAGTATTGAAGGTAAGATGACTTTCAAAAACTCATTGCATTCTGCTTACATTTTAATATAAATGTTAATGTACTTCTGTTTTTTCCACAGGTGTATGTTGAATGAATCTGCATTGTGATTTGAAGAGTCGTGGAAGGTTTGCAAGAGGGTGGGCCAGTGTTTCAGAAAGTGCCTGACGCACAACACGCTTGTCACAGACGAAAGGGAGATGTCTAACAGGAAATTTTGGATGTCGGTCTCCTTAATTGCTATGACCCCTTTTTTTATTTTTGCCCTGGATGGAAAAGTGCAAGTACAAGAGGGATTGTGATGTGGATACTGACGAGTGCACATGAAAAGGATCTTTTATGATGGAACTTTTTTTTTTTTTTTTTTTTTTTTTTTTTTTTTTTTAAATCAACCTTTTCATGGTACTGACCCCTAGCTTTGTTTTAAACCTGGCTATTTTTTTTTCTACCATACATTTGTATTCAATATTTTTCTTTCTTTTTTTTTTTAAATGTCTTCTATAGTGTTAAGTTGTAGTGGACTTGCCTCATTGGTTTCTGGATCTTTATCACATGCTAGTAAACAACACTAATCTCAGTTTCTATGTAATCTGACTGAAAGTGTAACAATGTGTAGCTTTTTATATGATCAATTAAAATGGTGGTTGTTGGGAGTTCAAAAAAATTATATGCATTCTTACAAAATGCTTAATGTTAAGCAAGGAGAAGCAGTTTTCAATGTCACGATTGTTCCAAAAAGGGTGTGGGTGCAGCGTGGGTGGGGGGGGGGGGGGGGGGGTTGTAGATTGGGTTTATGAGGTATACACAGAGACAGAAATCTTTTCTATGCTATCTGGAGGTAGTCTCTATTGAAGCAATGTCATTGTTAGCCTGTGCGGCTCTTTTTTTGGGATCGTGGATAATGACATGGCTAATCAATAAAAGACTTTTATTCCATTTGTGTGTGTTTGATTACATAAATGTAGAAGGCACTTATTTTGAATTTTAAAACCTGTTTAGGTCACATTACTATACATAATTCAATGTTAATTCTAATGCACCTTCCTTGCCCTCAAAGTGCTACAAGCAATGCTTTATTTAGCACTTTTCACTCTTCCCGTTATCTTGATGTTTAGTCAGTAGTTGTTTTCTTTTTTTCATAATGCAAGAACATTTTAACGGCTCTAGAAATACATGAGTGTATATATAAATAAAATGTTTTGTGCCCTGTCTTGTTTTTAAAGGCAGGCTTTTTTAGTTTTTGTTATTCTGGTTGAAACTCTTCACATCCTGATACCAATCAATAATAGAAGTGGCTGATCCGAATGCAATGATAGAATGTCTTATCTGACCGTCAACCTGTGTATTTGCATACCTCTGCGCACACATCAGCTTGTTCCATAAAGCCATGCAGAGTTATAGGCTGTCTCAATTCGAAGACCGCATCCTTCAAAGGACTCAGACTTCAAAGAGCATGCCTTTGAAGGACTTTTTTTGAAAGTTATATTAGTGTCTGAAAACAAAACAGGGATTGCATACTGTCTAAATATGTTCAGTGGTCCATTTCTGTATAATAAAGAGTATAAACTATATAATATCTTAGTAAGATGTCAGCATTTGAACTGCTTTAAAGAGTTTTTTTTTTTTTTTTTTTACATTTTTATCATTAGATATTTAAGTGGAAACCTAATACTTGTGTTTAAAAGTGCAATTTCTCTCAAAATATTGTGTCATCACTGGTGCGCAATGAATTCAGGGGTAGGCAAGGCCGCGAAGGATCCATCTGTTTTATCGATTTCACGAGAAACAAAGGACGCATTTGGAGGCCACATTTGAAAGAGCCTTTGAATTGGGACAGCCTTCGTCGCACTGCGTGACGCAATTGGCCTTCGAAGGATGCAGCCTCTGAATTGGGAGGCAGCATTCATCAGACTGTCACCGAGCACTGCAAACAGACAGCAGCCACCTTTTACAGTTTTTCCTGAATCAAAACCACAAACATGCTGCGTTCATGCCATGATTTGCATTTCTATGGCAACATTATCAACGCTGAAATGAATCTGCAGGTGGTACAAGTCTGAGCTCTAAGTCACGTTCATTAATATTGTTATTGTTATGTGCTTTGAGACATGAAGTAATTTAACGTCGTCTCTCGTGACGCTTTGCAGAATCTGCTCTGGGGGTTATTTCAGAAAGCAGGTTATGTGTTAAGGGTAAGCAAGCGGATAACCTCAACACTCGGTTCCAAAAACGGAGGTAACTTTAGGGTAAGTAGCCATAGCACAAGGTAATGTATGTCTATATTCTATGCTAATGTATTTCTATAATTAAAAAAACATACCTTTCAAGCAATGTGGAAGCAATATGACTACAAAAAAATAAACATTATTTTGCAAGCACTGTTATTTAGTTAATCAGTCTTTATTTTTAATATATAATTAGCATCAAACAAATAATAGGCTATATTCACAATATATTTAATATTCACAGTGATTAAAAAATGATTAAACGAAAATATTGAAAAATGATTGCGCAGCCACCAAATAGGTGGTGATATGCACTAAATATATAAATCACCAATAAACAAAAGAAGAAGAAAGAAGTATGGCGCGCTTTTAACAGAGTTTCGCTGCGTCCAAAAACTCATAAATGCTGCCATCGGAGGACACATTCCAAGGTTGGAAGGCATCAAGGCACATCCTAATGCAATGTTAGTTTCACTTCCTATCTCCTGAAATACCTTCATCTGATCGATTTTTGAAGGCACCAGATGTATCCTTCGCTGCCTTTGATATCCCACAATCCTGTGCTTTCCATTCTGTGACAGCTGAGCTAGAAAAATAAAGATGGCATCTGAAAGTTGCGGCTGGTCGTCAGTTTGTGAGAAATTACTATTGTAGTAACTATTGTACTATTGTATCATTAAATATTCTCTTAGTTTTCACCAAAGCTTGTTCTATTTTGCTGTTACGATGCCTCAGAATTCTGTCCGAAATCAGTTCTGTGAGGTGCCTTTGTGCGTAAATGCTGCCTGCAAAGTCATTGCCTGATAGGGCAGTAAGGCAACAAGTCAGCTGCCTAAGTTTTCGGACTCAGCCATTGTCTTATTATAAAGTCGAGCAGATATGACATAATTTCGTAGACCAATCAGCAGTTAGCGTAACACTGAACTTCCCTCAACAAAAACCCAATAGGATTTTTCCATAGGCTTTTGGATTATCACAACAACAAAAAAACAAGCTCTGTGATCAACAAAAGTTTATGATCCTTACACGTTTTGTCCATCAAGATCATTTTCACAGATGAACAGCTTTTATGAATTTGAAGCCTAAAGGCCCGTTTACATAAGGACATAAGGATAACTATAAAGATAATGTAAGCCCGTCTAAATCGGTCCAATGGCGGTATCCGATAGAATGGGTGACGGTCCCTGCGTGTTACTGTCTTTACTTTCACGCAACACAACAAGATTAAATTAAATACATTTTCTCATATGTATTACCTCGTTATTTCATCTGACTCCATAAATGAAAAAAGGTTTTAATTATATCTGAGCATCATTAAATAATTATTTAATGTTTGATTATTCCTTTTAACTCTTTACTTATATTTTACCTGTTCATATTAGGATGCTATGTCGCTCTGAGGTCCTCACGCCTTCTGTTTAACACAGGTCTCACGATCACAAGCTCGTCAGTTTTAGTCATTAAACAGAGGTAATTGGCTATATACCTGAGATGGTCACAATTCACGCTTACACAATCAAAGATACTTTGGTATAGCCCCTGTGGTTTCACATACACTTGAATTTAATGTAACGTTTACTTCAGGCAGAGGTATGGCCACTACTACAGATATAAGTTGACCAACATTACTAGGCTACTCTTATAATAGCTTTGGAATGGCCATGCCGTGGTTTCCCACGTACACTTATCTAAAGTAACATTAAATTAAAACCACCCAAATTTAGATGGGTCAAACAGCATTTTTACTGTTCTAAACGGAAATTCACTTCTTGTCTTTGTGAACCAAGTACACTTGAATTAATGCCAAATATTAGTCTTCACTAATCTGACGCAGATTTTGCGGTAACGTACAAATCCGTTTAATCTACTTGGGAAAACAGTTTCAGAGTCAGTCAGAATAAAATTAAATGTAACAATTTATTATGTCAGGTAAATGTATCATGCTAATCAGTCCAAAGATAATCAATATAATAACATTAAATGCTCAAAGATAAAGAGTAAAAAGATGTAGGCTAAACCCAACATTTAGAAAAATACATAATGCTGAAGTCTTTGAGGTCCTTCAACATTATGGTATGATCTGAGTTACAGAATCGCCCTGAGCCTCTTTTTGCATTTCTTTATATAGACAGAAACTTCTTTCACACGGAAACATTTAATAACAATGGGAATTTGCATTCAGAGTTAACACCTTTTGGGAGCAGAATGCCATTTGTCTGGAAGACACACCCTCAATGCAAGATGCAAGTTATCTCTTAACCCTTAAAAACTTTATTACTTTTTGGTTTACTTCTTTGGGAATGAGACATTTGTATTAGTCGCACTGAGACATTTCAAATGATACCAAACATGTATAATATAAGATAATTATTCACATTAACCATATAGATATTTGGGTGAATATCTGGTGGTCTCAGCATGAGAGGGAGACAACATGATTGACTCAGGGTGATTGACTCAGGGATGCTAGTGTCTAAAGAGAGAGTCAAATGTTAATTTCAAGAAAGGTCCTTTGTCTTCTCGGGGAGTGGTCGTTCCCCAGACTGCCCGGCATTTTCTAATTTCTCAGTTCTTACAATAACAATAAAGATATTTCTAAAATGAATGAAATAGTTATTTTGAATGACATATGGCTATATGGCAGATCTAAGTATTTCTCTGAGCAAATTACTAAAAACTCAAGTTGTTCAAGGGCGTTGTTCAATATTGAACTGAGACGAATCCAACAAATAACATCTATCTTTCTGAATATTTTTTTTGGAGTGAAAACTTTCTTAATTTTTTTGTTGATAAAATAACGGTTATCAGGCAGTCCATTGTATCTACTTTTGAATCGTTACCTCTCTTCGACTACTACTGAGTTTTTAGATTTTTTTGAGCCAGTTACTATGCCCTGTTTATTGGATATAGTTTCTAAGTTGAAGACTACAACTTCCTCTTTAGATAATGTTCCTACACATTTTTTCAAACATATTTTTGACTGCTTTGGGACATGGGTCTTAGAAATTGTTAATAAGAGTTTTCTTACTGGGTTTGTTCCATATTTTTGCAAACATGCCTTGGTGAGACCAGTCTTGAAAAAGCCCAATTTGGACACAACTGTCTTATCTAATTTTAGACCCATTTCTAACTTGCCTTTTATAGCAAAAATCTTAGAGAAATCAGTATTAGTGCAATTGCAAACATTTCTGGACACAAATAGTATTTTTGAGACATTTCAGGACATTTTAGGATAAATCATAGTACTGAGTCTGCCGTACTAAGAGTATTAAATGATATCCTAGTATCAGTTGATAATGGGGATTCAGTTATTCTGGTTTTACTCGACCTGAGTGCTGTATTTGATACAGTTGATCACACTATTCTTATTTCGACACGTCTTGAACAGTGTGTGGGCATCCGAGGCCTTGCCCTAAGCTGGTTTAAATCTTTTTTGTGTGACAGAACTTTTTCAGTGGGCATAGGAAACTCTGTTTCATCAGTTGCCACCTTGACTTGTGGTGTTCCCCAAGGGTCCATTCTAGCACCAACACTGTTTTCTTTGTATATGCTCCCATTAGGAAATATACTTAGGAAGCATGGAGTGTCATTTCACTTTTATGCAGATGATATACAAACATATCTGCCTCTGAAGCAAAAAGACATGAAAGGGCTATAGGAAAATTGTTTGCATGTCCAGAGGACATTATACCTTGGCTAACTTCACATTTTTTTATGCTTAAATTCTGGCAAAACCGAAGTTATTGTGTTTGGGCCTCAAGTTAAAAAGGCTAATGTAAACCTTAATCTTGGCTATCTGAACAACTGCATCAAACCAACAGTAAGATATTTGGGATTCCTTTTAGATTTCTCCCTAAAATTTGATCAACAAATTAATACAGTAGTGAGGTCATGTTTTTTCCAATTAAAACTTCACTCATAGAGTCAAGTCTTAGTTATCTTTTAAAGATATGCCTTTGTTTTATCGCGCCTGGATTACTGTAACTCTTTACATGTTGATCTACCTCAGTCTTCATTATCACGACTCCAGATGGTCCAAAATGCTGCAGCCAGGTTTTTAACTGGGACTTGTAAGCGAGAGCTACTCCAATCTTAAAATCTTTAAACTGGCTGCCAGTGTGTTATAAAATTTATTTGAAGATATTGGTCTTTGTTTTTAAATCCATAAATGATCTGTCACCCTCTTATTTGTCTGACTTATTAAAAGAAAATAATCCAACAAGATGTCTCAGGTCCACAGAAAACTGTCTCAGCCTAGATCACGTTAAAGGCAATAGTGGGGCCTAGGATATGGAACAGTCTCCCCTTATCTGTGAAAACGTCAAATTCTGTTTATGAGTTTAAATATAAATTGAAATCTTATTTTTTTTACTTTGGCTTTTTAAACTTTGTATGTTAAATTTGCTGATTTTATTTTGTATTGTTTCCTTTTATATTTGTTTCCTTTGATTGTTTTAACTTATTTGTACAGCACTATAGTTCAACTGCTGTTGTGTTTATTGGTGCTTAATAAATACAAATACAATACAAAAATCTTTCTCAGTATTAAAGAATAGCAGAGTTCACATCACAGCTATAACGATAATGGCACAGAGAAACAATATCGTTAGAATCACTTTCAGAACGATTTTATCCAGCTTATGAACGATAAAAACATTGACAGCCAATCAGAATCCATCCTGCTGCAATGAGCTCGAGCATTTAAAGTGACAGACAAGCACATGCATGGAATAAACAGAACAATATCGCCCGTTGATGTGGATGCTAATATAGTTATCTTTATAGTTATCGTTCTTAGTGTGAACGATAAATGCAGCTGCCAGAATTAAAAAGCTAAAGGTAGGCTATAAACGAACTACACCACGGTCCCACGACTTTAAAAGGATTTTTTTCCCAGAACCTAAGAGTTAGAATAGTTTCTAAGAGCACAATTATAAGCATAACAAGGCTGTAAAAGCGGACTGAGTTTACCTGTTCGGCGTGATGACTTTTAAGCTCCTCGACAGCCTGGTGGTAATGCCGTAAATGAGTCCTACCTGTCGCGAAATTCCCTACTCTGCCTTCTAATTACATTTTTCTCACAGTAAAATCTACACATAGTTCCCAACAAAAGTATTGTTTAGTGTAAAACATGTTAAAGATTAGTGGACAGGCAGTCGATTCATTAAATGATAAGCTATTTCTAAAATACCACCCTGGCTGTGTGCGTTCATTTGTTTTGAAAGATATGTGGCTTGGGAGACGTTCTGAAGGGAGAGTGGGATCTAATGCTTTCAAAGCTAGCTTGCTGTTGCTAGCCTCTCCGAGTCCGAAATTTCCTACCCTACCTTTAACTTGGTTTTAAGTGACTGTGCAGTTACGTCAAATAATTTCTTTTCTCTCCTGCCTGTCATTCTTTTACAGTCCTGTCTGTGTGAAATCAAAGTTTAAGGATCATTATCAATAAATCAGCCTTGGAAGAGTGAAGATTTCCTTTTTCTTATCTGAATGTAGAGACGAGGGTAGGCGATGAAAATCTACACTTGTGCACTATAGGGGTGTGTTAGCTACCCCCTTTTTCTAAATCGGATCCATATGAGCCTCTGATCAGACAGCAGGTTTATCTTAACGGATGTCAAGTCAGTTGGGTTTAACTCAAACAGACAGCTGTTCTGAATCTGATCTGATCATTAATCACATGTTTGGCAAGCTTTGCAATTGATTTGTTGAAGTCACATCATGTCTGTTGTCCCCAATAGAGTTATCATTCATTTTTAAATTTGAGGTTGAATTTAAGGCTCTGCAGCCTGCATAATTGTTGTTTTCACGAAAATATATTCTTACAAATATTGATTGTTTTACCAATAAATGAGCTGTTTAGAACCAGCATTTTAGAGTGCGCTTGGAAAGTTTTATGAACGTTTCCATTTTCTGCCTCCACCTCTTTTTTTTTCGTCAGGAGAGGAATTTCACTGAGGCCTTGCCAAACGGCGGCTGCAGTTTGAAGTGTTGCCAGAGAGCTTTGTGCTGAGCAGCCCTCACAGTCACCGCCTCCACAAAAACACTCATCCCCCTCTTCAGATAGAAAAAAAGGCAGGGGGGTTGGTGTTGCCCAGTTTGGACAGGGGGCAGGGCAACATGTCTATACATTGGACTTATATGTGAGCCTGGAAATTGCACAAACCAGAAACATTTCTTCAACTTCAGTCACTGTGACGGGTTGATTTTTTTTTTTTTTTATTCAAATGGATTTCAACTTTTTTCTTTTTGTTAAATGATTTAATAATGATCACATAAAATGTCTTTGAAACTTTTTTTGTTACATGTTTATTGTTTAATTTTCTTTTACTTTTCAAATGCATGTTATATTTTTGCTGTTTTACCCTTGTCCCAGGCTCATCCTGCATTTTTTCAGGATTCTTTGAAGAATAGAAATATCAAAAGAACATTTATTTGAAATAGAATATTTTTGTAATATTATAAATGTCTTTACTGCCACTTTTTGATTAATAAAGTGTGTCATGTATAATCATATTGTGTATTTAAAGCACATAGCCTAAAATGCTATAGTTAAAATTAGCCTTAACAAGAGCAAGGGGCCATTTTAATCCACAAATGTTTAAAATGTAATTTTATAATTTTCATCAGACAATGCTATCAAAGGCCTATAATGATATTGTGGTGGAAATAAAGTTTCAGAAAAATTACACAAAATAAAATCCTGCGATGGATTTCCACTATTTGACATTGTGTGTTTTGAGTGAGATTGAGTACAAAGGAAAAAACTGCCCATAGTTGAAGAAAAACCCATAGACACAGAAATGCATAGTAAAATATTTTCTTAGAGGTCACATCGTCAGATACCAGAAAGAGAAGGAGAGACAGAATACAGGATATTTCGGCTGCCCTGGAGAGAGAGAAAGACAACACAAGAACTCTCTGACCTTCCCTCCCACATATTCTCTTACCTCGAGGCAACACACCTGTGAGGACGTCTGTGTGTTTGAAAGAGACAGTCAACGAGATCAAAGCTCATAGACGGATCATGATCTAGTGTCTGTCAGTCCCCGCGCTGTGAAGATGGGAAGTGTCAGAGTAGAGAATAGTTTACTGCAGTTCATATTTCTTTCTCTGGAGCTATATGAGGTGTGGGAGGCATGTTCGATATTATTATTATTACTGAATTCACTTTAGAGTGCAATAGTCATTAAAACAGCACAAACGTGAAAGGATGATAACTAAAACTATAAAGATTATAATTTTAAATATTGTTCTTAATGTAAAAGAACAGCAGAGTCCACATCACAACATTAACCATAATGGCACAGAGGAACGATATCGTTGGAATCACTTTTCAGAACAATTTTTTCAGCTGTTCCAGAATCCATTCAACTTCAAAGAGCTTGAGCATTTAAATCGGAAGATACATAACTGGACTTATGATATTGTTCTGTTTTTTATGTGGACGCTAATATAGTTCTCGTTATAGTATCTCTTAATATTTTTGTTCTGTGAGCAGAAGGCCAGAATCACTGTTACTTTTGCTCATACTAAAGTATTAAGCTTAGCTTGACCATGCAGCTAAGACCAGCCTGGTCAGCTAAAACAAAGTGTCCAAAACCCCTCTAAAACCAGCCTGGGAGACCCTTTAAAACTAGCCAACTAATAATAATAATAATAATAATTTGTTACATTTATATAGCGCTTTTTCTGAGACCTCAAAGCGCTTTACATAGATGGGGGAATCTCCTCAACCACCACCAATGTGCAGCATCCACTTGGATGATGCGACGGCAGCCATATTGCGCCAGAACGCCCACCACACACCAGCTTACTGGTGGAGAGGAGACAGTGATGAAGCCAATCAGTATATGGGGATGATTAGGAGGCCATGATGGACAGGGGCCAATGGGCAAATTTGGCCAGGATGCCGGGGTTACACCCCTACTCTTTCAACTAGTTTTTAGCTGTTTTTCAGCAGGGACTCATCAGTCAAAAAGATTCATGAAACAGCCTCATTCATCAGTTAGACCTTGTCCCAAATGTTACACCTCATGTGCACTTGGGTGTTCTGCTTGTCACGTAGTCATGTTGGAAAGGTGACATGTGACATAGGCGGAAGTACCGACCCAGTTTGGAGAAGGAGGTTTTTCCAATGTTAAAATTGTCCGACATCGTTGTTTTACAAATTTTTTTTTTTTTTTTTGTAAAGGGCATTTGACCTAGTCTTTGCACTTTCGCTTTGTAAACACTGGGTCAGTACTTCCGCTTTCCGCGTGACCTTTCCAGCATGATTACGTAATGCATGAAGTTGTGGAAACTCATTCCTTATTCCTCGGCTGGGTTCGTGTAGAGCCCTCTGAAGCTTGAAACTGCAATTTGGACCTTCATCCTGTTGTACCCCATTGAAGTCCACTATATGGAGAAAAATGCTGGAATGTTTTCCTCAAAAACAAAACACATGAACATCTTGGACGACATGGGGATGAGTTAATTATCAGGAAATTTTAATTCTGGAGTGAACTAAATCCTTTAATGCATCTTGACTGTCGTACAGTTTGACATTATAACAACTGAGATCCTACAGTGTGACATTGCTTACACAGCGGGGATCATGTTCGTACAGTTTGACAAGCAACAGTCATAAAGGACTATTATAAATCATTTCAGTGCACACCCGGCATAAGCCATATCTAGGGATCATGATAACAGAGTTGTTGTTTTTTACTTGGGCCAGTAAGTAACCACCTAACCTCCCAGAACACCCTAGCAACCACATAGGAATACCCTGGAACTCATCTTGTGCCAGCCAGTTTTGCACTGGCAATATCACTCACATTATCACCACAAAATAATGTTTAATAAAGAGCTACTCTCTTAGGAAATCAATAATACACCAATTTAAACACCATAGAAAAGTATTTTCGGTAACCCTTTACAATAAGGTTCATTAGTTAACAGTAGTTAACTACTTTAGTTAACATTAACTAATAATGAACTGCACTTATACAGCATTTGTTAATCTTTGTTAATGTTAATTTCAACATTTACTAATACTTTATTAAAATCTTGTTAACATTAGTTAATGCACTGAGCTAACATGAACAAACAATGAACAGCTGTATTTGTATTAACTAACGTTATCAAAGATTAACAAAAACAGTAACAAATGTATTGTGGTTAGTTCATGTTAGTTTATACATTAACTAATGTTTAATAAATGAACCTTATTGTAAAGTGTTACTGTATTTTCTAACAATCTTCAAGATACAGCAGGGCTGTCATGAGTGATTAGCTGACACAACAA
This sequence comes from Squalius cephalus, assembly GCF_949319135.1. Lineage (NCBI taxonomy): Eukaryota > Metazoa > Chordata > Actinopteri > Cypriniformes > Leuciscidae > Squalius > Squalius cephalus. Next base: position 29,893,489 of record NC_137129.1, read on the forward strand.
TCCCAGCAATGGCTGATTCACCATTCGTTTGCAGTTTAAGTATTTGATTGAAATGTTTAAAAGGTCAGGAAGCCCCATAAACACACACACACACACACACACACACACACACACACACACAGAGAGAGAGAGAGAGAGAGAGAGAGAGAGAGAGAGAGAGAGAGAGAGAGAGAGAGAGAGAGAGAGGCATGCTTATTCAGCCTCTCTGAAAAGAGCAAGGGGCCTGTTGCCTGGCAACCAGGGGGTTTATGGCAGGAGAGGCTCTTATAGCCACTCTCACACTCACTCACACGTGTGTGTGTGTCTGCAGGTGTCTATGTTGGTTGAGCGGAGATGCTGGGTGGGGACAGACATACACTTGAAACAGGAAGATGAAAGCCTGCTTTTTACTCAGATAAAAGAGATGAACTGAGAGATAAACCCAGATACACTGAGTTTTCTGCTAATGTACAAGCGGTTTAGTTAAGAGTGAGAGGAGAGAAGCTTCATTATATGTGCAAAGAGAGCTAGAGAGATCATATGAGGCAGTATATGATGTTGTTAATTAATTATGCCAGCGCTCCAGAACCAACCAACAGAAAAGAGGATCTCTTTAATATCTCAGTTGTTTCTCTTATGGCAACAATGAGGTTAATTATACAATTGGAAGCAAATGAAGGCTTGTCCTTCTAAGATTTGAGAAAAATGACTTTGGTATCTCAAATGCACCTCTGGAGAGAAAGAAGAGATCTCAACAATGACTCAAACTGGATTTATATTTGTCAAGATAGATATCAAAGTCTATGATAAAAAGTTAGAGATTGTGATTAATTTTGATTCAAACTTGAATTTTTCAGTGTATTCCAGGAACAAATTATCTGGTTCATTATGTTAACTGTATCCACCTTCTTTTTAACGTATATGAGCAGGTGCGACCATTTGTAAATTGAATGTGCAAGGCTTCTGGTGTCATTCACTTCCAGTTATTTTAAAGCAGTCTGTTATGCTGATTTATACTGCAAACTGCTGTCATAATCATAAAAACACTGGTTTGTCTGATGTAATTGGAAGTCTCACACATTCAAAGAAAAAAGCTGCAATAGTTTGCCAAAAAAGCTTTCATAGCTTTATATACTGTCATTGTGTTGTCAATAATTATTTGTGTCCATTTAATTATTCTATAAGGAATTTTAGGATACGTGAGACAAACATGAGGCATAATGGGGCAAAGTCTGAGCTATGAAGGAACAACTTGTAAGCAATCAAATTCCTTTCAGGAATCTGATTCCTTTCAGGATCAAGTAAAGCATATTTAATAATAATAATCTGATAAGGATATATATATTATATATATATATACTGTATATATATATATATATATATATATATATATAGTCTTGATCAAAAAATAGATTGAAGTCACTAGAAAAATCTCATTTTCAGTTCTCTCTTTCTTTCTCCTAGTGTCTCTTAATCTCTCTGAGCTTTGGGCTGTAATTATCTGTTCAGTGGACTCTTTGTTGCACTGAAATGAAGGAAAAGAAAATGGGGGCAAGTTGCAGTTAGACAGCTGAAGGGGTCCTCAGAGAAGTGAGACAAGAATATCACCTGTCTTTTGGTGCACAGCAGCACAAAGAGGATTTTTCCTAGATAAAGAAAGAACCGGTTTATTGCACCTTAGATCATGTATTTCACAGCTATCTCATACATAAAAACTTAATCAAACTTGCAAATATGCAGATTCCTTATTATGTAATTGATATTCAGATTCTTTATGCATTTTCGCCTCCAGTGCCATATACAGGCCTTGAGCAGTGTGTGTGTGTGTGCGCGCATTGATTCTCTGAAACATACTGTATATATGACCTTCACAACCCTCACACTAGGCTTGAGGCAGCGGCAGTGTCAATCATGCTTTACTAGGAGTGATTCTCAGACTTAGTGCCAGAGGCAGGTTTAACGTAAGCCACACCCCCCAAATCCATGACAGTGCACAGGGAAATCAAACACAGTGACCTATGATCTCTTGACCCGATGACCTCCCAGACTCCCCTATCTGCTCTAATAAGCAGCTCTGATATGTTTGAGTGTTTGTCTGTGTGAGAGAGCAAAACCAATGTGTGTTTCTCACAGCAGAGATCATTGTGATTGACAATCCCTCAGTCTCCAGTGAAATCTCTATTGCTAATTAAAGCTCATCTTACAATCCTACATGAAGTAATCTGCATGAGTAACATGTCTGCCTTGTAGTATTTCATGCATTTTATGTCTGCCTTGCCTTGAGCTTGTTTGACACGCATTCATAAAAAATCCTACTCCATATAAAGTCAATTTTCCAAAGGTGTTCTGAGTATTTTAGCACATTGCCATGTGGTTGCTAAGGTGTTCTGGGTGGTTGCTATAGCATTGCATGCTGGCTCAAGCTAAAAGAGCACATCCCAAATCAGATTTAATAGAACAGAGCTTTTATAGAACAGTTCCATTAACAATACGTTAGTATTGAGTAAATATTGCCAGTATTTTTGCTCTGCCAATTAAGATGATTTCAAACGAAGAGTCAAACCTTGGATGTTTCCCAGCAACACACGTTAGATTAGTTCCTGAATGAATCAATGTTTTTGAACAAATCGGTTGATTGAATGATTCAGTGGGAATGAATGAATCAGTCAAAGTGGCGTTAACGTCACCAAAGTGTGGACTTGTAGAAAGAAAAAGAGTGTTTTTAGGGTGTCATTTGGGGGCAATACTTGTTTTGTTCCTGAACCAATCAGTGTTTTTGAAAGAACTGGCTGAGTGAAAGAATAATTGATTTACTCATAATACACAAAATGTCACGTCACTACTAGCGTAACAATGTAACCTGCAAAGTCACTGACTAATCCCGGGGAAACTTTGCATTTCAGCAGGTAAAATGACTGTAAAAGTATCAACTGAATTTTCAGACTGTCCATCTAGATAGATTTTGTTCATCTCTTCTTTCTGTTTTTTCAGTGGATTCAAATTTTTTTTTTAAATCTAAAATTCGATTACCTCATTGAATATGGCCCAGGGCTATGAAGTTCGACAACTCTAAAATCCCAGAGGGCAGGGAAAGTAGACTAATGAATACCCTTTTGTGGACCAGCTGCATTTATGTATATGTTGTACTTGAAGAGAGAGTCCATCATTTAATTGGGAACAGAAATGCTGCACTTCAGTGTTTGAAAGTGAGCTGATTCATTTGACTGACAGCTCCTGGAATGAATTGGACAGGGGGGCCTCGGCCCAGGGGATTGGAGATCTTTTTGTTGGTTGGATGCAGCCACGCCCCTTTTTGATGACCAGACACTCCCTCCAGCTCCCAGAAGACTATACATGGGCCCCAAGAAAGACACAGTTCACTGCCTCTTCTCCGCTTCCTACTCCTTTTCTTTCTTTCTGCCTTCTCCATCTCTCCCAAGGGAAATACGGTTGGTTAGGCTCTCAATCGAGCAAGTTGTTTAAAAAAAAACACACACAAAAAAACAAGACGCAGCCATTTACAGACTGAAAGAAAGATGCAACTAACGCTGAAATTAACAGAAGGCTTTAATAAATGCTATTTTTTTAAAGTGTGCACCCATATGAAAGAAATGTCTTTGATCCTGAATGAAAACATATACGCCTAATACAATTTGTCCACTAAGCAAGTCAAAATCATTTTCATCATGAAGGAATAACGTAATTTGTAGTGTGGGTCTGTGGCTCTTGTTTGTGGCTTGAGAGGGTGTTTAGATTGTAATGTTTTTTTTTTGTAAATGAATATGACACTAATAGACATAATTCTTGGCTGTGAACAAGGGTCTCTTTGAAGTAAACAGAGTCTGGCTAGTGTCTCGATGAGCATAAAGGCCCAGCAGTGATGTTGGGACTGAGCAAACACACACCCACACCCACACACACTCACAAACATTGATCTTATATACATATTTATGCTTGACCAGAAGTGACACCAAATAGGCAGATAATGAGAGCCACTGGGATCTCTGGTACCCCAAGGGAGAAGATTTCTCTCTCTCCCACACACACTAGACAGTGGTAATAAAGTTTGCCTCTAGACTCAGTGCCGTTGACTTCTAGAGGCCATAAAAACACGCGCGCACACACACACTCAGGAAACACACTATAGAAAAAATTATTTAAAAGGCAGGACAGTTTATGAATGTGTCTCTGAATATCAGTGATACACTAATCTTATACACTTTTCTAGGAGTTACATTTTTATTTATTTATGTAACTTACACTTCATAATGTATGAGCATTATGTATGAATAATGTATGAACTATTCACAATTATTTTAAAAAGTGACCTAAGAGTCTAAATATTTTTGGGACACTGTAAATACATCCATCATGTATTAAATATTATGTAAACTTCATTATTTAAGTAGGGGGGTGATTTATTTATTTATTTATGTTTTATTTTAAGTCACACTTAAGTTACTTGACTCACATGAAGTTGCACTAATATTTCATATATTTTTAAGAGTTACTTCATACATTAATTGTGGATTAAATATTATTTATTACAGTTTTTTTGAACTGCTTACTCACAAAATCCTTACTTGTCACACAATTACTGAAACCTGACACTGAAACACCAGAACCACACACAAAATCTGCAAAACCATACACTAATTCTCGGCCTTCGACTCAGTTTTCAATTTCATAAAACACTTTTTGCAAACCACAACACACAATTCTCTATGTAACACAAAAATCTAACAGGATGTATCTTGATTTCCTTTTTCAAACACAACCTATCAAAATGCCACACTAATTCATCAGTGCCTCTCACTAACTCCTCACATGTGCAAACACATATTGCTTTACTACTTAGTTTACTACTAGGTTTTTCGGACTGTGTAATACTGTATTCACAACCACAAATGCTTACAGTAAAAAAATTATTATAATTTGGTTTCAATCTTGCTTTCATGTTTACCGTGGCGTGAATTTTTCAACATCTCTCTGCCAATTATTTTCAATATTGTACAGAAATGTACATAGGAGCTCATGAAAGAAGAGCTTTAGGTTTTGAATAACTGTGTGTATATGATGTATCCAAAAATATAAGATATAATAAATATAATTATGGCAAAGATGTTTGCAACGTAAGACAAATGTTTGCTTTTGATATGTGTTATTGTGATATTTTGAATCCAGTGCTTCGTTTTGCAAGAGATGTGAGACATTTTGCATTTTGTGAGTGCAATTCTTGGATTGTGTAAAGTTTTGAAAAAAAGAGGCAAAGTTTTGAAAGTGCAGTTGAAAAAAACTGTAAAGTAATCCAGAAGGTGATTGGACAGTAGAAACAGACATGAAATTATTCAGGAAAGAGAGATGGGGTCAAGCGCATATGCAGTCCTGACTTTATCCCTCATTACCTATGTGGCACCATGGCTCAATGTGTCAGAAGCAATATGCCACAGATCATTTGGCTTTATAACTCAATATTATATAATTGCTCTATGCTTTGTAAACTTAGTTTAAACAGAGTTTATCATAAAATTTCCCTCATATTTGATATTTTACAGTTTTTACCAACTGCTTACACACAAAATCTTTTCATGTCACACGATTTTTGAAACCTCTCACTCAAAGTGCAAAACTACATGCCAAATCTTCAAAACCATAAGCTATTTCTCAGCCTTTGACTCAGTTTTCAATTGCATTAAACACTTTTTGCAAAACACTACACACAATTCTCTACCTAAAACACAAAGATCTATTAGGAAGTGACTTGCTTTCCTTTTCCAAACACAACCAATCAAAATGCTACACTTATTCACCAGGGGCACGTTCAAGTTCACGTTTTGCTACGGTTTCCGGGTTGAACGTCATGTTTCCTGGAAACGGCGTGCACCGGTGTGCAACAGGGTTTGAGATACGTTTTCTCTTGTTTGGTGGGTGTGTCAGAACCCCCCCCCCCCCACACACACACACACACACACACACACACACAATTGTGTTATTTACTGTATTCTAAAGAATATACTTTTGGTTTACAGTACATATGTTTATGGTTTTGTTGTATGCTACTGTAAACAACAATAATGTTAGACCTAATAAATATTTTCTGTTTCTACATTGCATTTGGTGTTTACAGTGTACTTGTTACATCAGATTACTTTCACTGTAGAACATTGTATTGAAATGTAGATATAAGCCTATGAAAGACCAAAGAGCTTTAGATTTAGAACAGCAGTGTTTACATGGTATATACAAAAATGTATTATTAAAGAAGTGTTTGCCATTTGATGCAAATGCTTCATTCTGACATGTGTTTATGGCATTTTGAATGCAGTGTTGCATTTTGAAGGAGATGTGAGGCGTTTTGCATTTTGTGTGTGCAGTTTTGAGAATTGTGTGTAGAGTTTTGAAAAAAGGAGACTTAGTTTTGAAAACGTGTGTAAGCAATTGGTAAAAACTGTAAAAGAGCTGTATTTTGCTAGCCTGGAAATCCAGACCTAAATCTAAAAGATTAATGGTCTGGCGTCAACTAATGAAAATCGCCCAGCTCGAGGGGCGGCACAAGCATGCATTTGAAAATCTCACTGCAAGCAATTAGCCTTTCGCCGAGCCCCGCCCCCCTTAGTTACTGTTGCTACGTCCGACAAACAAATGGTCAAACACGACCAGCGCGACAGATTGCCATGACGGGAAGAGGTATACCCGTGCGTGTCAGTGACCTTTTTTAGAGCAATACTTCCGCGATATCCTCCAGATCGAGGCAAAAGGGGTTACAGTATGCAGTGGAGGGATAGGGGAGAGTGGGGTAAAATGAGCCAGTGGGTAAGTTGACCCACCCCCTGTTTCTAGGCAACTATGCACATTTGGTGTCATGGGACCATACATTTTGAATGACTCCATCATTTATATATTGCTGTGAAGAGGAGAAGCACATGGGACAAGAGGGAAGTTGTCTTTTCCACAAAAACACCTTTTTTGCTTGTTAAAGTACATTTTCTGCATTTCAGGTATATTAGCTGTTTTATCAAAGCAAATTGATCTAGGTCTAAAGTTGTGTATGGTACATGTTGGTGATTTGTCAACATTTAAAACCATGTGAATCTTTAAGCTAAAGGTTATCCTGAATTGCTAAGCTAGGCCGTTTTTAACAAAATGGTGGCTATGGGGCAAAGTGAGCCAGATGATGTGGGGTAAATTGAACCAGTGGTTCAACCTTTTTGAAATGCAGAAAATCGACTAAATTGTGTTGAAATAAAATGTCTTTGCATAAGCAACATATTAAACTGCAATTAACATTTATATGCCCTAATATTTCATAAAAACGATACATTCAGCCGAAATATGAAAGACAATATTTTGTTGACTAGTTTTGGATAAATTATAAAGTTTTTTAAAATAGACTACTGCCACATCAAATAAGCTTTTGTTTAGCAATTTCTGCTCATATGTTGTTATATATATATATATATATATATATATATATATATATATATATATATATATATATATATATATATATATATATATATATATATATATATATATATATACGCACAGTATTTATTTATTTGTTTGTCAAAAATAGTCATCAACTAAGATGTTACTATAGTAGGCTATTTGTTCCAATGTAGGCTATATTAAAATAAATGAATACATATAGTAAAATGTAGGCCTATAATTTATTTTTTACAAAGAAAGAGTACACTTGAAATATTGTTGAAATTGTAATTGTTGTTGTAATTGTAATCTTTTTAATAAAATAGCAAAACATATATTTACAAGGTAGATGTAAGCTAAATCTTAAAAGGTCAATATAAGCCTTCTCTTTAAATTATTTGTATTGTGCTTTATATTAGTGACACATTTGGGGAGAAGATTTTGTTTTTTTAATAACCACGCATAAACATTATTCTCTCAAAAATACAAACATGTACATACATGTTGCTCACATATTATGGTAGCCCTGTTTTGTGCTATATAGTGCATTTACACCTTTGCCATTAATATGTGTATAAGCAACTGAAAAAAGCACAAATGTCAGGGCATTTCAAAACATCCCAAGGGCCCAAAAAACACCTCAGACCCCAGAGGGTTAACATTGTTTAGAAAGGTAAGTGTGTTATTAAATTATTATTTTAAAGAGGCAAGTTTTTTTATTATTATGCTTGCATAAAAAAGTGAAAGATAGGATGGTCAATTTACCCCCAGATGGCTCAATTTACCCACTGACTGGGATCAACTTACACCTAGCCTGGGGTAAGTTGAGTCACATGAACACTTTTTTTTCTGAGGTCATATTTTCAAGGCTCTTTGTCATAGGTGCATTTTTTAATTTTCAGTTTATAGGCAACATCCCAAATTAACAGTGGATGTCTTCATTGTACTTCTGTCTCAATTTCCCTTGCCTTGAGATCCACATAAGTAAAAACTGGCTCATCTTACCCCACTCTCCCCTATATTCAAAATATAAAAATACGCAATGAAGGAGACACGACAACTATCTACGTCTCTATCGACTCGAGGCTAATGCTTACCGGTGTTCATACACATCATTTGTGATATGACAAAGAACAAGGAAACAAGTGTTTAAAAAGCATTGAAAGACACTCACTGTTGTGTTTTTGTGTGAAAGAAAAAACTGTCTCTGAAAATAAAAGTGCTGTCAGCAATAATTTCTTATGTGTGTTTTTTCGCATAACACTATGACTACCGCTGCAAAACACATGAGTTAACGTTATATTCTCGATGCTGTAGTTTATTTTATCAGTCACAGTATATCATTAATCAAGCTTAATTTGACTTTTCAACTACAATCAGGCAGGGTGAACTGAAAGCTTTTACAATCTTTTAGCTATATCATTGACAAAAGTATGTGGTGCATTTTCTTCCAAAAAGGATTTTCTTTCTCAAATTCATGCTTCAAGTTGACAAAGCACAATAAACGAAAATCACACAACTGTTTAACCAGACATAGCCTTAATTTGCATCTAAATAACTTTCATTGATTGTCTTTCATAATGCACTTACCATAATATTTATTAGGGGGGTAACGGATCACAAAAATCGCGGTTCAGAACATAGCCTAATATTTATTAGTGGGGCAACGGATCATAAAACTCGCGGTTCAGACAATATTATGTTTTTTGAGTTACAGATAGGATAGTTTTTCAGATCAGAAAAAAAAAAAAACTTTAAGTAGCCATCGATACCACAGCCAGCAGACGTATTTATGCTTCGTAATGTTCGACACATTTAACTGGGAGTGGGGCCGTCCACACTGTCTTTGTAGGCACCGCTCACGTTGTGTTTTCGGCTTTGGGAATGGAAAGAACACAACTCCTCCAGACAATCTCTAGTGTCCGATTTACAAACAACGTGGGCGCACAGCTTCACTATCTTGCTTGGAGTCAATGCTTGTCGGACCTGCTCACATAGTAACGGTTGCTATGATGTGTGATTGGACAATGGCCGTTTTGGGGGAGGGGGGATAACACTACGACCAATCACAACAATAAACCCCATACGCTTAGCTACCAGCGGCATATCCGGTCGGCAAACAAACAGCAAAAATGCCCTTCTTGCAAAGGAACTCTAAAGGAATCACTCACTCACATGGCTGGGCACTTGTAATGACACATCAAGGATGTTAAGAGGCTAAAAGCAGGTTTAAAACTTGCCCCATTGAAGTCAACAGGGTGCAAATTTTAAAAAGAGGATAACACGGTGTAGGCAACACCGATTTTTGTCGTTGTTCTCTGTACTGACAACACTCCAAATTTACAAAAAAATTAGCTCAATGTTAAAATTGACCGGAGTTCTCCTTTAATGTTTTACAGAAAGAGTGATTTATTCGACAGATTGGTTTAGGCTATTGAGAATTTGGTTCAGAGAATGGGGTTTAGTGTTTTAGCAATTCAGAAATGGAACTGTAAATGGAATGCACTAAGCCCTTGATTACTTGGAATACACAATGGATAGGGATAGCTGGAGGATGAAATTTTTTTTTTGTTGTGTTCACTGCATACACTATATTGTATATATTGTATATATTGTATATTGGGAGGAGAGGAATTATAAGTTAGAGCGGGTATGCTGTCTAGGGGTAGGGTGGAGGTGCACCGTCCTTCACCCAGGATGTGCACATAGCCATATTAATCATAAAGTCATAAACTTGATTATTATTGTTATTGTTTGGAGGATTGGGAGGAGAGAGAGAGCGGGGGATGAGAGAAAGGGTAAAAGATGTTAAATTATTGAATACCTTAAAACACTCAACACCCCCAAAGGATATATATTTTAAATGATAAGTTCTTTCTTTTCTTTTCTTTTCTTTTCTTTTCTTTTCTTTTCTTTCTTTATCCTTATTTTTTTCCCGCGTCTGTTCTTATATTGTTGTTTATCTGTATTTTGTTTTTGTTTGTTTTTTGGTCGATGTGTGTATTTTGTAGAGTTTCTGTATGTATTTCTGCAATGATGATAATTTTAAAAAAGGAATACGCAATGAAGCAGATTTATTATATACAATTATTTTCCTTATGAATTTGTTACATACCATTTTATAGGCCTGTATGTGTGGGCTGTTGGGAGAAAATATAAAAACTTGCACAAACAAAAATAAAAACAATACAATAAACTATAACAGTCAGCTTAGCATTATGCGGATAAATGTCAAAATAACTCCAATATCATACACTAGAGTTGTGCAGCTCTCCCTGTTCAGTTCCTTCACTTGTAGGTTCTCTTATGTTGCTTTGGTTGTTTATCAATAATTATTAATCCTACGATCTCCTGCATGTTAGTCTGTTCTTAAATAAAGTATGTTTTGTTTAGGACTCTCCTTCATTGTGCGCTCACTATAGCATAACAATTGACTTGTTATGGCTAAATCAGTTTTTGAGGCAACTTAAGAATTCATTATTGAGCTTGCTTACGTCAAGTATGACCTTAATGCAGTAATGAGTAATAATCAGACCAGCTTTTCATTCTTTCTTCAGCTTTGAATGTCAAGACCAGTTCTGATGTGTTTATTCTTTCACTGAGGGCCTTCTGTGCAATATGTTTCACATGGGAGTGTGTTTAGACATGTTTGTGTTAGACCCTCTCTCTCTCTCTCTCTATTTTATATCATAGAGAAAGACAAATTTTCTTACTCTCAGATCCACTCAAAGACGCTAAATCTTTTTCTTTAAATCTTTTCTTCTTTGTTGTCTGAGCACAGGTGGGAGAGGGGCCTGTAAGGACATGACTCTCTGTTTTATGTGGGTAACCTCACACAAACACAGGCTTACTGCACACGGCACATGATTTTTAGTTGTTCTAAACTATTCCTTTGGTGTTCTTTAAACATATAGAGCTTTTCATGCTCGTTGGAGTGAAAAATATCAATGCAGTCTTTGTTAACGTCATCCATGCGCCCACTTGCTTTGTATAAATTGGTTTCATCTGTGAATGTTTCGGTACAGAAGCCTCCAAACCAGATAGGCGGCTTCAAAAACTGAATCTCCTATAACTTTTTCTCTTTCCTCTGTACTCCTCTTTCTCTCTCCATGTCTTCCATACTCATTCCCCCTGTTAAACGCGCATTCAGCAGCAGCTCCATCACACACATCCACTTAAAGAAAAAAAAAACAGATTAAAATTTCCTCTATGCAAATTTGCGACAGCCACTTATCAATCCAATTTCAGCCAATTAGACTTCTTCTCATTAATCTGCCTTCAAGGCAGCGAAGAGCGCGCAAAAAGGAATATTAAATTTGATACAACAAACACGCACAGAGTATTTGACTGAGTAATGAGTGTGTGTCAGAATAATATGGCTTATGAATCTGAACATTAATGGATTAATACTTTATCTGTGACAGAAGAGAAAAGATATTTTCTGAAAACGATGTCAATCATTAAAACTGCAGATATGCACATGCAGAGAAACTATGTTTGAATGGAGATGTTAAGATCGTTCATAGAACCGTGTGCATTTATTGGGTCCATATTTAAAGTAAAATAACAACACAAAAGGATCTCATTTTGCTAGATTTGGATTTTCCTCTCATTGTTTAGACACCAACCTAAGAGGAACCTTAACACAGCTCTAAACATTAAAAATTATCAAATTTTCAATTGCATCAAAAACATCAAAGCCATGTAAGCAATAGTATATTATTATTATCTCTCATAATACATTATACAGACCATCATTTAAATGTTTAAAGTAAGATTTTTTTCTTGTTTTCTTATATTTCTCTTTTTTCTCTTAAGTCTCATACTCACCAAGGCTGCATTTACTTGATCAAAATACAGTAACAGTAATATTGTGAGAAATAACTGTTTTCTATTAAATATCATTCCAAATGTAATTTATTTCTGTGATGGCAAAGCTGAATTTTCAGCATTCTTACTCCAGTCTTCGGTGTCACATTCTTCAGAAATCATTATAATATGCTCAATATTTCTAATAATTATCAATGTTGAAAACAGTTGAGCTGCTTAATATTTTTGTGGAAACTGTGATACCTTTTTTCAGACTACAATATAGTTTTTTAACACTATAAATGTCTTTACGTTCACTTTCGATCAATTAAATGCATCCTTGCTGAATAAAACTATTAATTTCTTTAAAATAATCTGATCCTCAACTCTTGAAAGGTAGTGTATGCATTATATTTTATATTATGTATATATTGTCTTTTAAAAATATTGTTTTAAAAATTGCACCAGAGCTTTTAGACTCTTTAAAATCCTCTCTTTTTTATTTATTTATTTATTTATTTATGATTTTGTGTCTGTTTCTGTTGGATAGCCTAGCTATTCATTTTGCAGTAGAGCTGTGTCTAAAAAGGTTTCATTTGACCGTGGCTCCATCTAGTGAAAACCCTTATATTGCCCTTATAATTTTCTGCATTAATTATTATGCGAGTCATTATTAATGAATGCACGCGTGCCATTCATTATGACTCACATCAAATATTTTATTTCTAATGGCAGCGGAAAATGATAACTCTGCGCCCCTTTCTCTTTCTTTTAATAATTTATAATTTCATCAAAATATTGACTTTATTCTTTTGCTGCATCGAACGGTCTGGTTTTTCCTTCAGGAAATGCAATATCTAACCTGGTCAGGTGTATTTCTGGAGGAAGTCAACTGTGGTTGTTAAAGATTGGGGTGGTCGGTGGGAGGAGTCTTTTCTGCTGCAACCTCAGAATGCAAATAAACATTTTTGATGGTTTTAAGTGGAGCTACTATTTATGAAAAGTATATGGACTCGTCATCCTCTGTACCTGGTACTGGCATTAAAAAAACAGACTACAAATTTATCGGATGTTCCGCGACTTTGGCTCGTATACACCTGTACGCAGAAGAATAAAAATACTTTTTTTGTAGTGGAGCAGAAAGATTTTGGGTCGCATTCATGGCGGAGGATCCAAACTCTCGACCTGTAATAACCACCGCGAGCAGTCCTTACCTGGAATGCGGGAATTCAAGCACAGAGACCCCGTGGTACGACAAAGAGTCAATGCTGCGCGTGCCTAAGTACCTCATCCTTGTTGAAGTTGTGAGTAAACTTTACTATCATGGCTTTAAAACTCGACTCGAACTTTATTAAAACGACTAAAATGGGCAATTGATGAACAAATCCAACAGACTTGTCGGAAAGAATTTGTGCCAGTTTTGAGAGAAACTTATACGGGTTGTCTGTTCTGTTCTCTTACCTTTTTGCTTTTTCACTGGAATCTGCGTGAGCAGAATAGAGCCATTAATTACGTGCGCTGGACGGCGTGGTTGCTAAGCAACCGAATGTAGGCTATTCTCCTATCCAAAACGAAGTTATGCCGCAGTTATCATAGCCGTTCATTCAAAGTCGTTCGTGATTTTAGAAATTTTAATATGTTAAACTTTATTATTTTCACGGTGTAATTCACTCACCTTAAAGTGATAGTTCACCCAAAAATGACAATTTTGTCATCATTGACTCATGTTGTTCCACACCTGTATGAGTTTCTTTCTTCCGTTGAACACAAAATAAGATATTTTGAAGAATGTTGGTAACCAGACGTATTTTTTTCCTACAATGGAAATCAATGGGTGCCGTCATATGTCTGGTTAACAACATTCTTTAAAATATCTTCTTTTGTGTTCAACAAAAGAGGTTTGGAACAACATGAGGGTGAGTAAATGATTTTTGGGTGAACAACCTAAGGTTCAGGTTGTCAACAATTGGTTGCGTGTTGATTTTAGATTATCACATTAAAGGCAAATGTGCACTGTAAAACGCCTGCCTTTGTATTCAGGAGGAAATAGTAATGACTGAAGGGCTTCTAGCCTACACTGCATGGCTGGCTGTGTAATCTTGTTTAGTTTTTAAAGATATGGACAGCTACTTTGTATGTAGGCCTATAGCCTTGCATATGTGAGCTGCAAAATCCCCATAACAACTTATATGGAGAAATTTTGGGATTTATGTACGTGATCTTTAAGGAGAAGAAGCCTAACCTACATCTTAATTACAGCCTTCTCTCATTGTGTGTGTGTGTGTGTGTGCGTGTGTGTCGCGGTCGGTGTGAATGTTCCTCTTTCTGTCTCAATGTAGGTAAGATAAGGCCGTTGCTGAGGAAGTGAGATTGTGATAGAGCTATGTATTTAAATGGAATGTGCTAATGGCTGGTTGATTTAAATGACCCAATAACTCAGTTTTGAAAAAGAAGTGGCTTCTGCTTTTAAAGTTTAAATTTAATATAGGTTTGCCACAGCTCATCGAAATATAGGCTTTCTCGTTAGCATACACATTTTTGTTTTAAATATGTGAAGAGATATATTTAATGACATAATGACATTTTTTTTCTGTCTATTTATTTACTTGTTTGTGTTTCTGTTCATCTGAACAGAAACTACGACAAATTGAGATATTTGACAACAATTAAAATCAAGATATGTCTTATTTTAATTCACACCCTAAACAACAAGGACAACAACAAAAAACTTAATCCTTATCCAGTAAATCACAAATTACTGGAAAATCATGGGGCATTCAAATACAGTTATGGACACTGGGGGTTTAAAAAGGTTGAGAACCACTGTCCCACAACCTTTTGTTTTTCCAGAGGATTAAGTAATTCAAAGCAACAGGAATTCTTCTGTTCTTCAGATTTTGGGCCTGCTGGTATGGGCACTGATTGCAAGCACAGAGTATTTCCACTTTTCCCCATTTGGATGGGTGATGTTTGTGACTGTCTTCTATTGGCTTCTCACCCTCTTCCTCTTCATCATCAACCTGGCCAATGGAAAAATACATCACATTCCTTGGACTAGAGTGGTGGGTGCACTTCTATACAGTTAGTTGATTCATCTCTACAAAGTTGTGATTAAAAAGGATGCCATGGTGGTATGTGAAAATAGTTCTACATTTAGATTTAGAAAAAAACAAGTCTAAATTTATTATTTTAATGGCTTCCAAAAACAACATGGTTTAATGGTTTTGAAGGAACAAAATTGTGCTAATTGTCTCAAATAATTGTAGTTCCGTCCCTGCTCTCTTAGGTTCTCATTTTTAACTGCAGTGCGGCTTTATTGTACACTTCGGCTGCTATTGTTGAGGCAGCTCTGGTCAATCGGGGGGTCAAAGGTCATCATGATTTTAACTGCTGGGCAGCATCAACGGTAATAATCATTTTATTGTTAGATGTGTGCGAGGCTGTAACCAACATAACATTGAGGGGAATATATCAGTGTTCGGCTGGTTTTCAGTAGTTTTAAATTCTTAAGCGATTACACTTGGTCTCCACAGCCCAGAATATGTGGTTACATTCTTGATCGTGTGAAATACATGTTTTTCATTTACTTTGCATAAAATTGTTACAAGTTTTAATGCTTGCCTCTCTTTTTTTCTCTGTTCTAGTTTTTTGCATTCCTAGTATCTCTGAGTTACGCTGGTAGTGCGTTCTTCAGTTACAAATCCTGGCACAGAGGAGATGAATAAAATGTGATGGGTAGATTGTAGTTTTTAATCACACTTTTAAAAACATGGCTCATCCTTATATTGTTCAGGAATTGAATAAACTTGGAAAAAAAATAATATTGATGATTGTCTTTTTTATTAAAAATTAAGAAATTAACCTTTTGCTCTGTATGTATTTGCAATCAAAATCTAAATACACAGATTTGTCTAATGCACAATAGATGTTTTGATATCTTTTTTTAATAACTTATATGGATATTACTTTATATTTTATTAACTTTATTGAATATTGACTGGTTGTGAATGAATAGACATTTAGGCCTGGTTTCACAAACAGGGCTTAGATTAAACCAGGATTAGGCCTCACGCCTTGGTTCAATTTGGACATTTAAGTAGCTTATACAAATGTGCGTCAGAAAGAAAAAAAAGATTACTGATAGGCAGCTTGAGACAAAAAAATGACATTTTAAGATATGTCAGTGCAAGTTGCTTTCAGGTAAAACAGCTCAAACATGCATTTTAGTCTGAGACTAGGTTTAAGCCTTGTCTGTGAAACCGGGGGTAGATGTTTTACCTATGTGAATGTTGATTCTTATTTGCATGATCTGAAAGTATGTTGAAAAACCTCATGTTTGGACTTACCTGACTGACTTTTTATGAGAGCCTCATTGTATTTTAAGAAGCATAATGCCTACAACTCTATTTTCACAACATTTTCCTTTTCCGTTTTTCAAACCAAGCTGTTGTCATTACATTTGTCCTTTGAAACAGGATCTAAGTCATTTACTTAACTTTTATATTTTCAAATGTCAAACTATAGGCTATTACGGTTACACACAATAAAGCAGCTCATATTTGGCAAAGCAGAAAAGGAAGTTCACAAAAGTGAATCCATACAGCCCCCACCACACAGATATGTATTATTCACTATAACAGAAATGTGATGAGATAGGCTAGACTGTGTACAGTTGAGACATGTGTACAGTTGAGACACCTTAAATAACTTGCGCGCGCAGCATGCACAAGTTGTGATTTTTGCTGTGCACATGCGTATTAGTGTCCTCTTTTATCCTGCAAAATCTGAAGACTGGACGCGTCTCCGATCAGAAGATATCTGCAAAAGTTTTTTTTCTAAGGTTAGGCTTGCATCGTTTTTTGCGCACTCAACTATGAATAACTTATTATCCTTATGTGACTGTTAAACGTAACTGGTACCATTACAAACGTTATTCTGTGCCCTAAAAATTGGCATATTTCATGGTATTGAGTCATGCAAGCTCAATGCAAAATCTAGAGAAATGTGCGAAGTGGCCAGCGGGGGATAGTTGAGACACAAGTGTCTCAACCGTACCCCAATAGAGTTATATTGCAAAACACGCTGTTTATTTGTTCAGTGTTATGATAACAGGTTAAACGTCATAATTGGCCAGCATAGGATGCAATTAAAAATACAATTTCATATTTATTATATTTAAACTGTAGCCTATATTATTAATGAATATTGTTAAATATCTTGTTCATGTTTTATACATTTTAACGGTGCTAATTTACATCAAATTAATGAATTTAGAAAGGATGAATAAACAGACATGTTGCCCAATTGTTATTTTCTTCATTTGTCTTTATTTATTATATTTGCAATGAACATTTAGTTACATTTCCCTCATTAAAAATGGGTGTCTCAACTGTACCATAGTACTGTCTCAACTGTCCCGTACATAGGTACAGTTGAGACAGAGTTGACACAAAAAGCACCTTATTTTTATTCGCTAATTGTGGAAAATATAAACTACTTATGGGTATTATTGATTGATAATATATTAGTCTACAAGCTAATGTAATGTCATGTGGCATTTCATGTGAAAATTCAATTCTTTTCAGTATGTATTTTTGTGTGAAAAATCAAAACTCAAAAAGTGTCTCAACTGTACACAGTCTACCCTACTTATTGAGCTCATATATTATGTCATTACTGTGTTCCAATGAATTGTGTTTCATGTTCTCAGATATTACGAGCATGTATGACTTGTGAATCATGATGTGAAATTGAGCAACGCGAGTTAACCGCGTCAGATGCGGTTTCCTGGCCACTTGACTACACGCGCGCTTTGTTCGTTTAAAGTGTAAGTGATACATCAACCACCGAACGATGATGGAGTTTTTATTTTTGGACTACTTGCTATCAAAACAAGGAATTCTGAAGATAGCTCAGCTCGTAAGTATTTCAAACCGACACCCATGTAACATGACAGCATAAAACTTTGTCGCGTTTCATTTTTGTGAATTATAAAATCTGTCAACAATTATAATGTCCATTTAATCGTGACTGTGAATCTTTATAGTGTGAGAGGAAACAGTATTGCTTGTGTGTGCAGGTGATTCTCCTGGTAGCGTTCGCGTGCGTTCGCTCGACGTGGTACAACCGCTTTTACGCGTACGGTTTCTATGAAGGGGTCACGCTGGGTTACTCCGTCACAATTGTCCTTTACCTGTTCCTGACTGTCTTTGGGCTTCAAAAAAAGGCATCATGTGTAAACTGGCTCATAGCCGTGAGTATTGCTCCACATAATATGTGCTGCTACTCTATTTCATATCACTATTCTTACCTAAAGCTCACATTTACCTTATAGTGAATTGTCTATATATGTTCACGTATAACGTCCATCGGCTAAATTATGTTAGATTAGGCTGGTGTAATTTTTTAACGCGTTCCAACAAACAAGCAAAGTTGACTAGATGGTTTTTTTTTTGTGTGTGTGTGAAAAGGTTAGCTGTTACTAGCTACCTTTATTTGATTTCCCTGTATTTCCCAACCAGGGAAATCAAGATTTTAGTTGAGCATGTATATAAATGTGTATATAAAAGAAAAAGTAAAAAATGTTAAGACCTTTTTGTCATAACCTGTTATATTATGTGCGACCAATTAATGTCAGATCATAAAACTTTGATGTGTAATAATTATACTAGAAGATAATCATCAAAGGTGCAGTTTAAAATTATTAATATGGAGTATATCATGTCAAACTATGTTATACATGTCAACTTTCCATAGTTCTCCCCACATTTTCATGTCAAGTGCTACCCACATTATAATCATATTAGTATAGTATATGTATATGATTATGGATGTTCTGTTGAAGAATGTTTCTCCATTTGTTCTTCAAGGAGTTTGTGCTCGATACACTGGGATTCATCTTCATCTCCACTGGATCCATTATAGCTGCTTTGAAGTCTTTTGAAGTCCCCGTTCTGGTTGCCGCCTCAGTAAGGGCTTCATCACAATGAATGTTCATCAGTTTTATTACATCTAATCAATCAAACTTGTGATGAAGGAAAAGTCCTTCTTTTGTGAAATAAAAATGTATGTAAAAGACAGTTGTCTGGATGTTTGCAGGATTGGACTGATAATATTATAAGCTTTTCTGATGTTTGTTTTTCAGGTATGTGGTCTTCTGGCCTCATATCTCTTAGTTGGTAGTGTGATACTGTCGTTTGTTGCCACTCAACGCCCACAACCTGCGGGTAAGTTAAGAGCTGTGTGCATTTTCTGTTCTTTCTGTATTACAGCATATTAAGATAAACTGAACATAGCTGGATCTGTAAACTGTTCATGTGCTTCTGGATCCTGAACTGTTTATCTAAAATAATGTATTTCTATTCCAGATCCACCAGTATAAAAACAGTGTTTTGATATTTGTAGTGCTCCTTCTGAAATATCTAACTGCTCTCAACACTTGACAGCACGGATGGGGAATTGAAAAAGGGTATGGTTGTTTCAGTAAATTTACATGGAATATAAAAGACTATCAAAATATCACTTATTGCACTCATTTTTTATTAGCCAGATAATTAGGGGCCAAGCACCGAAGGTAATCGGTGGCGTTAGTTCTTCCACTCTGGTAGTCAATAGTAGCCCATAGAACCGCTTGCGGGAAAGTTATGAAATTTGCCACACATATAGAGGACAGTTGGATCTATCACCATAGCAAATTTGGAGTCTCTAACTCAATCCCTCTAGTGCCACCAACTGTCCAAAATTTCACTTAGTTTATGGGCTAGAAACAAAATTATCAAGCCGATACGATTTTCTGTCATGTAAACTTTTCCGCCATTTTGAATTTTCAGAAAAAAACAAAAAAAATTCGAACTCCTAGGCCGTTGCTCCGATTTTCACGAAAATTGAACCAGATCATCTTCAGACCATGTCAACAAAAAGTTATGGAATTCAAGCTGATTAGTTCTCGAATAACGCGCAAACGAATTTGACGAAGAGCATGCCTAAATGAGCGTGAGGCTATATCTCTGCAACGCTTTAATGTATTCTGACCAAACTTGGTGTAGCCTATATTATGACAACCATGACTTGAGGGTACCTGCACAGTTTCAGTGCAGTTCCGCCTGGTCAGGAGCTTTTTTGCTTAAAACTTCTGAGCGGTTTGGCCAAAAATCACAAAACTGGTCTCTTTAGATTCGGTGCAGCATGCTTAATCGAACAATATCCAATTTTCCCATATCAACCATATTAGCCGTCGGGCCATCGGCCATTTAGAATTTTGTCATAAAATGCTTTATTTTACGAATGCCTTGGCATATCAATACTAATCTTGGTATGTGTCTTCAGCACCATGCTCTGACAGTACTCAAAAAGTTTTGGGGCAGCGCCATCTTGTGGTTAAAAGTTATAATGAAAATTCCAAAAATGCTAATGACTTTTGATTAAATGAACCTATTGTAATGAAACTGGTGTTAATACATTCCTTGGGGAATGCGAGAACATAGATACCAATCTTTTCATAGTCGTCCGTACTTCCTGTCTGCCATTTAGATTTTCTTTAAAAAACTACTTTTTCTGGCTCCTCCTAGACCGCTTGTCCGATTTTCCCCAAAATCGAATCATCTCACTGCAGGTAAAAAGTTATGGATTTCGTGTCAATAGATGAAACCGTTTTTGTATACCGCATCAACAAATTTGATGGGATGATGCCAAAACGACTCTGAGGCTATATCTCTGCAATGCTTTGGCACATTGACACCAAACTTTGCAGGTGTCATTGTCACCTTACTCTGACCACACCACATCAGTTTTGTAACAGCACCACCTATTAGTCAAAAGTGATAAATCATTAAATCACATTACCAGTCACATTACTTTCAGGCATTTTGCCTAAAAACATCTTAATATGCTTTTAATTGTTCATTGTTGCAGTTGGTGTAATGCTCTTTATATGATGCATTTAATATTATAAAAAGCTATTATATAATACCCTGCTAATAATTTACATTAATTTAATAAAGATTTATAATTTTAATCTTAAATAGGGCCTTTATTTTGATCAAATTAAGTCTCAACATTGTTTTGTTAATCACTTCTTTACTAATTTATTTTTAGTATTTCTTTGACCACTTTTGTTTATTTTTGTTGGTTTGGGGCCAAATCTAGAGTTTGTCCAATGCTTTTTTTTTTGGAAAAAAACAACAAACTTGTAAATATGTTAATCTCATTTCAGCATTGAATAAACTGTTCCAAATAAGAACTTCTTTTTTTTTTTGTGCTGAGATCACAGACTTCCTGTGTCGAAATGCAGGTTCCTATCTCTCTCCACCCACACAAAAGAACAAAGACAGCAACCATTCCCAATAAATACAACTTTAATTGAATGATTACAGACCTGATCCAGAGAAACATCACTACATCTTGTGAAATTACAGGACCATAATAGCGTATGTTTATCCACCCCGCCCCCCCTCCCTCTCGTAAGAAGTTCGGCTGATGACTGTACATGCAGGTGAGCGTGTTCTGAGATCTCACCTGCCCTGCCACCTCTGCCTCGCCCTTCCCTTCCCACTACTAATTTCTAGCTGTTAAAGTCTCTAAACAGACAAATCCGGCTGAATTTTGCTCAACTCCCGCACACACACTCAGACACACACCAATGTAAAGACAGTAATACTGATCTTGTTTGCATGATCTCTAGTGCATCCAGTAATAAACAGTGCCATAACTGGCTGTAGTTGAGAGATGAAAACAGACATACACAGAAACATCCAATTTTCAGGCTCTTAAGAACATAGAAAACAACAAACAAATTTTTTTTTTTTACAAATGGACATAGTTGTCAGTCCCATCAACAGTCTTGCTCAGCAGTTACACAGACGACTTCATAAACCATGTCTAAGCTAAAAACTCTCTCGCTCTCCAGTTAAGTCTACTATTTTGCTACAATCAGCATTGTAAGTGATTATTTTCAGTGTCATAGCCTAATATTGTGTAGTAGTGCAATATTTAGAAACTTTTTGTATGCAACAGATCACAGGTGACGAATCAGACTTGGTGACTCTGTTGACAGTTTCTCAGCAGCAAAAAAAGGGGTTATGAATATTCTAAAGCATTGAAATCATGTCAGTATGTTTGTTCTGGTCCTGTGATCGATACACTTTAGATTAGGGCAGATATTAAGAGTGCTAAAGATGACCATTTAATGAAAACACCAACACAAGGTGACCATATCTAATGAATCATTTGATTGAATTGTCACTCTGACTGAAATGTGCTGCTTCCCTTTGTTTTTATTAAATTTTTTTTGTTCGGACTAGACAAGGAAAAACGTTTTTTTGCGTTTTTTTAAACAGAAGCTGACTGATTTTTACTCTAGATGAACAGGATCCTTCATATAAGTTAATTCACTACCAAAAGCCAAAGAAAAGTCTAACTTGCATACAGATACACCTAAGTTCACAAACCCCCTTCATTTTCAAATGCAGACTTGGCTCTACATCTCCATTTCATCTCTAAGCCTCTCCTTTAGTGTCCAACGCTGATCTAGTGTCCTTCTTTTTATGACAACCCTGCCTCTGTGTTTATTTACGGACCTGTCCGCTGTACATGTGTGCGTGTGTGTGGAGACAGACATAGCAATCGCAATTTGTCCGACATGCAGCTTCAAGTCACTGGCCTTACAAGTAATAAACAGGAATAAATCCCCCTTCTGAACAAGATCAAGAGAAAGAGTGAGGGAGAAGAAGGGAGGAGAGGTGGCAGAAGGGAGGCAGGTTCAGGGGGGGCAGAGATAGCAGTGTAAAGGGGGAGGGGCTTGCCCGTGAGTAATCCCCGCCTCTCGTTCAGGATTCGTCATTTTCGGCAGGGGGTGTGGTGGCGTTAGGGGCTGAGGAGTCCAGGTCTGATTTATTGGAGATCCGGTCTAGCTCAGCCTGGACATCTGTCAACCCCAACTTGGAGCCTGCGAACAAACAAGATAAAATCAGATGGAATTAATACGAGTACGCTGACCACATTTCATATCACGTTATTTGGAAACAGTATTAACCAAAGCTTTAAAAGAAGATTCTGGGTTCAATACAAGTTAAGCTCAATCTGCAGCATCTGTAGCATAATGCTAATTACAACAAAAAATAAACACACACAAATATATATATATTTTGTAATTGAATCCCTTTTTTTAAAAATTTTTTTAACATTTTTGGTAACAATCATGGTTACGGTGATGATCTTATAATGGAAGTAAATGGGGCCAATTCTTGGAGAATTTAAAGGCAGAAATGATGTTTATAAATATAATGATGATTATAAAAAACATTTATTCTTCTGTTAAACTTTTTATTTTAGCCATAAAGCTGTTTAAATAAATTGTATGGTTTTAGGCATTACATTGTTATGGCAAAAAAAAAGTTGTAAAATTGGACATAGTTTAGCAAGATCAGAAAAGCTTAGTAAGATTTTTTTTTCCCCCATGTTTTTATGTTAATATACATATTGTTTACGTCTTTTGATTATACTACACATCGCCCCCATTAACTTCCATTGTGAGTGCCTCAGTGTATCCCAGATTTTGGCTTGAAGAGGGGACAATTTTTTGTGGAAATAAACATTATGCCACAAGTGCTGCCAATTGAGATTAACTTGTATTGTACCCAGAATATTCCTAAATCAGTGACAAGGGATGGCAATACACTTAAAACCTATTGCGTGTCAGTGTTTATGAGTCTGTGAGCCATTGCTTTCCAATTGATCAATGTTAATCAGAAAGATCAGAAATAAGATTTTGGAATTAAAAAGTTTTTTGGAGCTTGAAAGAGAAAAGTAAATACATAAAGATGGAATGAATGGAGATGAAAGACTGTCAATGAACCTTCACACAGACTCACACACGCATTCAGCCTGAAAGCTGAAATGAAAAAAAAAAATTAAGGAACATTCAGCCAACACAATAACATTAAGCATGCAATGAAAACATTTACAAACAGACTTATTTTGAATAGAAATTGATCTGTGAATGAGAACCATCTGTGTATCTAAGGCTTTAAAAGGTACAATTCACAATGCTGAGATCTTCAGTTGTTATCACTCTTTGAAGGCTTATTGTATCTTAAGCCTAAAGTATACATCGGCCTTTATATGTACACGAGGGTCTGCATACAGAGTGCGTGACGCATATTTTGTCACCATAATAGTACGCACGAAACCCAATTTTTGTAACTGTGCATACTTCTGCACATGCGAATTGAATTTGTTTTGCACTATCAGTTGTTCCACAAGGTGGCAAAACTGATCCGGGCCGCAGTGTTGCCCAATTGGCCAATTAGTTCCTGCCCAACTGGGCTTCTTTCGATCGGGTTGGACCAGAGAAAAAGACATTGGGCGGGTGGACAAAATTTGGGCTGCTTTTTTAAATAAAAACCAGCCTGAGCAGCTGCGTTTTTTGATTTTTTTATTCATTATTGTGTCTTATGTGTAGTCATTTTATTTTAATACGTTTGAACACGTGAATAATAAAGTATCACTGAAAAATAATGCATAGTGCAGTCATCAACTCATTTTCCTTGTTGGTTCAGTTTAAACAATCAGGGCCAGGTAAGGGAGACCTGTCAATCAATTTACTGTCTTATGTTGGTGAGATGTGATGACAGGGTTTTGGCGCAACAAGTAACCAGATTTTTAACGTGTAGCTGTATATTCAAGCAATCGCAAAGCAAAAGTGGCCTAAATATAAGTTGCACGGTAGAGTGGGAAAGTGACTTGACTCAAAATGTGAATTGCACTTATGGTGCGAGAAGACTCGAAGGCTCGTTGTAAATAATTGAATGATTTAATCAAAATCTGTCCAGCATCAGGATATCTTTTAAACCATCCAGGCTGTACTCGTATACTCAGTTTTGATTGTGCAAAGTTCTCCATTATGCTCTCCATTATGTACTTCACGTACTTCAGACGTACTGTAGTTCTGTCTGAACACAAAGGTAAGCGCATTCTTGTTGTTGTTAATTTTTTGTTGTTGCATTTTCTTGGAGTGGGCGGGTTTTGGTAATCTTTTGGGCTGGAAATCGTCGACTCAATATGGCAACACTGCTAGGCCATTGTTTCAAGTACAAATCGAGACTAAAGAGACGGAACAACAACAGATGCCTGCATTGACAGGCGCTTGTGTGAGGGGGTTATGAGATAGCCACCACTTTAGTTTAAAAGAATTAAAAAACATTTTTAGCAGTCATAACTTCTGGAGAAAAATAGCGCAGTCACTGGACAAAGATGAAACTTTCTAGAGCACGTGTCGACGGCCTGCGTTCTCGCACAATATCAAACATGAAAGGCTATGTGTTTGACTATACGCATACACTAGCGTGCACGTAAAAAAACAAAGTATACTTTGTGCTTGAAGTTTGCTAATTATGTGCTAGCAATTAGCCCTGCAGCAATTGTGGATGGTACCTTACAGGATTTAATTTGCTTGATCTTAGTTTTGACATAATTCTTCACCTTTACAGTGCCGGAACGCAACATTTACTTATTGTCATCTACATTTACACATTTGGCAAAGTCCAAAGTGACTTGCATTGCATTCCATTTTTATCAGTTTATGCATTCTCTGGGAATCAAACCCATGACTGATTCCCTGGGAATCAAAGTGCCATGCTCTACTGTTTGAGCAACAGTTTTCTGCTTCAATATATAGTGCAACTAAGAAAAAGTGTGGTCACACTAGTCTTTGTGTCATTCACTATTCATATGCATGTGAATGCAAGCAACCAGAAATGCAAGAATATACAAATACGTTTGAATTTTTTAACCTTTCTGAACCAAACTGATGTCTGAAGCATAACTAAAGACATTTGACCAACAGACCATCTTAATGTCACAGACTGACCGGTTGGATGAACACAAACTTAAAAGCTGCATGGTTTGCAGTGTTGCGGGTCAGAAGTAATTTTGCATGCACAAAGCCTAGTGTGACCTCGTCTAAAGACAAACTTAACCGCGGGTAAAATTAGCTAACGAAAATATACACTACCATTCAAAAGTGTGGGCCAGTAAGATTTTTTTTTTTTTTTTACAGAAATGAATACTTTAATTCCACAAGAATGCAATATATTGATCAAAAGTGACAAAGTACATTTATAATATTATTTCAACTAAATGCTGTTCTTTTAAACTTTAAACTATTAATCAAAGGATCCTTAAAAAAATATCATGGTTTCCACAAAAATATTAAGTAGCACAACTGTTTTCAATATTGATAATAATAAGACTTGTTTCTTTAGCAGCAAATCAGCAAATGATTTCTGAAGGACCATCTGACACTGAAAACTCAGCTTTTGTTTCACAATATTACTGTATTTTTTGATCAAATAAATGCAGCCTTGGTAAGCGTAAGAGATTTCTTTTAAAAACTATTATTATTTTTGCATATAATTTACATGGTAACACTACAATAAGGTTTAATTTGTTAACATTAGTTAATGTATTAACTAACAAACTAACCATAAGCAATACATTTGTTACTGTATTTGTTAATCTTTGTTAATGTTAGTACAATAGTTGGTCATTGTTTGTTCATGTTAGTTCACAGTGCATTAACTAATGTTAACAAAAGTTGAATTTGAAATTGTGTTGAAATTAACATTGCACTTATACAGCATTTATTCATTTTAGTTAGTTCATGTTAACTAATGTAGTTAACTAACGTTAACAAATAAAACCTTATTGTAAAGTGTTACCATTTACTTTTCAATTAGATACACTGAGTAGTAGTAGCAGAAAATGCCAGGACCTTGTAATCAGAAAAACATGCCAAATTTAAAGATAACCTATGGACTTAATGAAGCTTCATGCAGTGACAATTAGGAGGCCTTACATTGTGCAATTTGAAACTAAGTGTTAATAAGTGTTGACGGACAGTGTTAATAACAAAGGAGCAAGCCGAGGGGCCCGAAACAAGAAGGACAGTGATGTATAACATGCCAAAGTTAAACATGCTCAAGTGTGTAAAAGTGCTAAAAGAAATTCATAGCTGTCATAAAAAGGGAGATGCAGCAATAGTTAAAGCAAAAGGAAGTGAGGGAAAGTAGCCTAACACACACCTTAGCGTGGCCAACATCCCCTGGCTAACACACATGATGAAAGACAGTTTGAAGGGGTTAAATTTCATGACTGGTGAACATAGTGCACACGAATGTTGGTGCTCACTCATTCATACATACGTACGAAAGGGAAAAAAGGGTCAAAAAACTATAACAGATAGACTTACACATAGTAACAGAAAGAAAATCAGGGCAGAGATGATGATGGGGTCACTGTCACCAAAGACGTACTTTACCTTTAATACACTCCCATAAAACCAAGCTGCATTATGGGTTCAAAGACAAACCAAGATGCAGAAGCATAATATGAAAGAACACAATAGCGTGTGCCGTAAAATGACTGTGTTAGCTGTGTTCGTTTTAAAGCCTGAAAGTTGAATGCTAAATCTGTACAAACCCTTAGTGAGCATGTTAAACATATGCGTTTACTGTCAATAATTCAGCCCAAACTATTGTCATTTAATTGTTTTACTCGTATTATTAAGCTCTTGTTCCATTTTAACGTTCAAAAGTAATGTCCTTCTTCCTTGGGACACTAAATAAGATATTTTTGAAGAGTGTTTTAACTGTTTTTGTCCATATAATGAAAGCCCTAAACAACAATGAACCCTCTTAACTTTAATTGTATGGACAAAAAAAGTCATTTTCAAAGTATCTTCTGTATGTTCCACAAAAGAAAGTATATCATACAGGTTTGGAACAACATGAGGGTGAGTAAGAGATGACAATTTCATCCATTTAAGGAGGTTGCATGTACGCTAATTTGCTCTGTTGCATTTTGGGATAGATTACTGGGTTATTAGTAATCTGATGAACAAAGAGGTTAACATTTTAGCTTGAATGATTAGCTGGGTTTTTAGCTGCACATGCAGAGGAGATTTTATCAAATATATTTATTTTACCGTCGCTGATGTCAGAGATCTGGGATGGGAGGATAAAGGTACAGGAGAGGAGGGTGATGAGGACAATATAATGACAAACAAACAAAAAGGGAGAACGGGACAAACTTAAGTGACCTCACACGTGTACAACATGAACAAGACAAGATTTGAAGTGATTTGAAGATAATCTGACAGACCTGTTCCTTCATTTGCAATTTCAAGATTCTATCATCTACTGTGTCAACATAACTCTTTCTGAGGGCTGTGTTTCATATGAGGTGGGTCTTTAGGGAGATATTTCTCATTTTGAAGCCATGACTCGCAATCTTTAAAGACTAAAACACTCCAAGGCTCTTAGTCCACAGAAACAGTAAATCTGTAAGTTGACATGGTCATAATACTGCTTTTATAAAATGAATGTTGAAAAATGGCAGAGATTCTCAAAAACAGGCCGAAGTACAATTTGTAATTTTGTATCATCTTTTTGAGTGAAATTCATCAAATTAAGTAGTTGTAAAGGTCATTTTACAAGGTATGTGATTAGATTGTCTGTGAGGGATTGTTGAATGTCTCAACGCCTGCACAACGATGCACACTATTGCTTCAGCTGAATCCTTGAATTAGGTGATTTCTGTATATACCGTATTCTGTGTTGCATGTAAGTTAAAGTCAATAAGAAAAATAGGACTAACGAAAAAAAAACACAATTTTATTCTCCATATAATATATTCTTTATGTTCCCCTCCCTGTTCCAATGTTCATGACCATATTCAGTCTTATGGTACAGTCACATTTTCAGTTGTTCTGTGATTTTTTTGTAAACAAAATCCAGTCATTTCCATAAAATAAAAAAATCATGCAATCTGGAATTGTGAGAGCACGAAAGACTTCCCCATGCAGATTTAACAACAGTTTCATCCCTTGATTTGCCGCATTGACCAACAGAAAACTGGTTGGTTTGAAAGTGACTTCTGTGTGAGCTGTGCTTCATACATCGCTACAATATTGGAAACAGACATTGGGCCTTTTTTCCCTGCAAAATTTAACCAAAATGTGACCTCACCTTTACACTCGTCAACAAAATTACTTACAATAAAGTTCATTATGGATTCTGATTTTGCAAACAATAAAGAAGACAAGAAAAAAAAAAAGTGCATCATGGCGATAATTATAATTTTAAAATGTCATTTGATTTGTAGTACATAAGAAGTAGTTCAAAAGTTTGGGGTCAGCAAGATTTTTTTGGAAAGAAATTAACAAGGTCATTCAGTGTCATGTTAACCAGAGGACCCTGACTTATATATATATATTAGGGCTGAACGATATTCTGTTTTAACATCGACATCGCGATGTGCGAATGAGCGATAGTCACATCGCCGGAACATGCGATGTGAAGGGTAACGTTAGTAGTACCCATAAGAGAACGGTAGCACACAGTAAACACGAGTTTGTTGTATGGCTTTTTGCTGGGGTGACATATGCGTTCTGCGTGCCTGCACAGTGATTGGTTCGCTGTGCCGCAGCTCACCGCGCTCACAGCCTGAGCCAACATTCAAAAATGCGCGACGAAGAGGATCCGCCGCAAAAAAAAGTCAAAATCAGCTATTACTAGCCTATTTCGTCTACAAAAAGGAGGATGTTGACCAAAAAGAGGTAGGCTACTTTGCTGGAGTGTTATAAAGTTGTGGATGGTTGTCTTTTTTAAACATTCGTTTATTTTTCGTGTTCGCATTTATGAGGAAAAAACAATGTTACGTGATATTACGGACGCGACCGTTATGAAAGCGACACTAAAAGACTGCTTTAAAACTTTCACAGAGACCTCAAACAGAAAGCACAAAGCCTTTCTTTAAAACGAATTTCGTTTTGTATTAATTGTATCTTAATTTTAATCAGTATTTCATTATCCAATTTCCTGGATTTAATAATGATTAGCCTAATAATAATTAAATATAGCAGCCAGCGCCTGAACCCGAGATTAAGCTATGATCCATGAACCGAAACTCAGCGTAAAAGGTAGCCTACTCGCCTCACACACCTAAAAAAAAAGAAAAAAAAAAAAGAAAGAAATATATCTATTATCTACAGAAATCTCTACTTTTAAACAGAACCATTAAAAAAAATATAGCTATATTTAATCTGTATGAAAAGTGCATTTCTCCCGATCACTGCTGCGAAGATCGCGAGTCAGTATATTGTCAACTTCATCTTTACAGAAAACACTTGTTTATTAATAAACAATTAAATGTCTCATTGTAATATTTTACATATTATTAATCATTACTTTTGCTGGGTCTAGGTGCCGTTTACATGAACACGTCACTGAATCAGCACAGAAAACATAATTTTTCAGGTCCTAGAACCCGAAGAAGGTTAGGTCCTGCGTAGAACGTTCACCGAATTCTGAGAGAAATATGTTTCTGGAATAAAATATTAAGTGGCCTTTTTGTTACTTGTAATGAAGCTTGCTTATTAGTGAAATTATTAATAACATGGAATGGTAATTATTGACTTTAGCCTGGATTGATGGCTCGCAATATCGCGATATATATCGTTGGGAAAAAAATATCGCAATGTAATTTTTTTTCCAGTATCGTGCAGCCCTAATATATATATATATATATTTTATCATTTCTTTTCTGGTGAAAGAAATACAAAAATGAAGAAAGCCAAAATATTAAATGTCATGGATAAACATTTACCAAGTAATCCAGTATTTTGCAGAGGTTGTGAAAATGACCTTTTAAAAAATTGGAAAAGCACTTTTTGTGTTAGGCCCTATATGGTTAATTTCCAGAGAAATGGGGATTTCAATGTATCTTCAAAAACCAAAAGTGTGCCACTTTGCATATACTGTAGCTGATCATTTTTTTCTTTTAGAGGAATGTCTGAAGAAAAAAATCGTGTTCAAACTACAAATGTGTCTTGTTTCCAAAAACAATTGCATAAAACATACCAGTCTGAGTACTATAAATATTATTTTTCCAAAGTTTGTGTGCTGTAACTCAAGATATATTAAAAATATCTTAATATCCTTTTAGATTTTTGTTCCTAATAAACTTCTCTTTTGGAATCTTAATTTTTAAGGCCATACGGTTCAATCCCAGAGATATGGGGCTCCCAATATGATCATATTCAAATTGTTGAACTTTACCCATTTTCAATGGTTGAAAACCAAATATGTGTCACTTTGCATTGCATATAGCCAAAATGTATTGTATTACAAGAAGAATCTCTGAAGAACCAATAATATTGAAAGTAGAATATATTTTGTTTCCCTTTATCAAAACAATTGCATATAACATACCTGCCTGAGTGGGAATTGTTTTTTTTTTGTTTTTTTTTACAAAGTTTGCCTGCCTGTAACTAAAGAAGTATTGAAGATGTCTTAATATGATTTTAGATTCTGTTTCCTACGAAATGGTTCTTTTGGAATCTTTGGTGGTAACGCTAGGAACCATGCACGACAACACGTCCCGCTGCGTACCATGCAAAACAGGTTTTATCCACAATTTTCTGTTGTTGAAATACAAAAAGTCAAAACACTTCAAATATATACCATGATAGTGGACATTTATATGAATGTGTGAGTGATATAGTGTCAAGAAGGATCCCTCACCTGACTTGCGGACTGTTCCTGGTGTGTTGCTCCCTCCTCCTGTAGGTTGGCCGCCTGGGCCGGGTGAGCCTGCTTTCTTAGTCAACAGACTGTTGAAGAAGTTAGCCAGCACGCCCTCACTTGTCTGACCTCCTGTCATGAAAAATGACAATAATTAGCACAATCATACAAGCCTAAACTAGTTTCAGATCAGTGCAAAACAGTAATATGTACCGACCCTAAGTTGGAATTAAAAATGTGTTTAAAGGAGGTGAAGTCAAAATGAAAGTCTTAGAGAAATTCAGCAAGGAAACAAGCTTTAATCCCAACAAGCTTTTCTAATCCTCTCCAAACATGGCAGCAATGTTCCTATGATCTAAAACCATGAGAGTAGAGTCCTCCTTATCTGCATACAGGAAGAGATCCTGAAACACAATCTCTGGAGACACTGAAAGTGTATTCATGATCACTGCGGACCAAAACAAACTAACGTTTTTCCCATAAAGCTAAATAAATAAGCTTTGCCACAAAAAAAAGAGAATGGGATCTCGTTGAAGGTCAAATGTTACTTTTTTTCCCAAGATGAGAGGGTGATGAAAACCAGGAAACCAGATCCAAGGACTTGAAAAAATAAATGCCCAGGAAGTAGAAAGGTGTGACTCCAAAAGCTCTTGCTCCCAAAGTTGGAAAGATGCAGCCGAGGAGAGAAAATAGAGAGCGGGATACAGAAGGAAAGAGAGAGAAAGGTGGAGAGAAGACGGAGGCATGCATCCTGAATACAGTGTTCTTATACACACCTTTCATGTTGGGATCAATCTTCTTGGTACCTGATTGCATGGGCATGACGTTTGCCACATTAGCCGCCGCTGAACGGTTGGTCGTCCTTGGTGAGCCGGTGGGAGCTCTGTTTGTTGGGTCCTATTACACACACACATACAGAAATCTTTTAGGATTATAAAACTTTATAATAAGAAAAATTAACTAAAGGAGTAATTCTGTAGTCACATGCAAACATTGTGCAATAATTAGTATGGATCTTAACTTAAATTGCTTTGGATAAAAGTGTCTGCGAAATTAATACATGTAAATGTCTTGCAGCAGAAAAGGTCTCCACCCAAAGCATGATTCAACATTGAGTAACACTGTGGGCTGAAATGTAAATGAAGCACATGTAAAACACTCACCACTGGTCTTCCGGCACTGACTGGAGGCTGTTTAGATAACAGAGACTGAGAACAGAACAAAGACAGGAAAATCATTCAGAGAATATTTCTGTCCTGTTTGGTAATGATTTGTTTGACAAACAAGTTTCATGCATCACTAACAAAACTTCTCAGTTTACTAGACTTATAAATAGTGAGCTACAGTCTCACTGAATCTCACTTTATGCCACATTTCATCTAAATTAAATTTGGGTAATGTTTCTGTCTGTGTGTGTTCCTACTTAACTATATTTTGAGGACAAATTTGTACCCAGAAGTGACCAAAACCTGACAAAATCTCCAAAAACCTCCCTTTAGGGACGTCCTCATTTGTAAATCTGGGATAAAAATAGTAATTAAAAATATAAAATGTTATTAAAGGTTTTTTAAAAATGTAAAAATGCAGAAAGTTTTGTGTGATGAGAACAATTAAGTCTATGGAATGTCCCCATTTATATAGCTAAGTAAACATGCTTGTGTGTGTGTGTGAGAGAGAGAGAGAGTATATATATATTTTACTTTCTATTCATTTTGTATACATTCAGCTTTGCCATCACAGGAGTAAATTAATATATATTTTTAAATTATTTTAAATTTAATGTTATTTTAAATTGAAATAATAATTCACAATATTACTATTAAAAAAAAAAATACAATTGCAAGTTTAAGAATAAAACATCACACCACCCAGGCACTTTGGAGAATAAATCAAGATTTCTTTTATGATGATGATGATGATGATGATGATATTATAAAATATTTAGCAATTACCTGCAACTTTAGTAGAAAAACTTGGTCATCTTCAGCTTGAACTTCCTTCTCATGTACAAACTAGAAAGACATGTCAGAAATGAGCAGTCGGAAAGAGAGACTCTATAGCTAATTGCTCAAACACTGGCAAAGATCTAATTAGGGCCGAGCCTTTACCTTTCTAATTGGAGGTTTCACTATTACATCTTCAAAGTTGTCGTCAGCTTTTACTGACTGGAAGTTTTCATGCAGAATGGCGATCTTTTTTTCATTGTCCCATCCTGACGGACTGAAAGTGAGACACAGATAATAATACATTTACCATTTAAAGAAACATTTGAATGACAGCCAATTTTACACTAATAATCTGATATATTCCAGGTGAACGAAAATATATATTAATAAAAAAATTAATAAAACACTTATTACATTGTTTTTTACATAACAAAGATTATAAAACAATTTGCAATTGATTTTGATTCCATGTGCAGACTTTAGTAGTAAAATAAAAATCTACATGTTTCTTGACATCCAACTACTTACATAAACACAGAGTCTTTCTCTACCACCTGAGCTGGGATGTTGAAGGGAAAGCCGTATAACCTGTGAACAAGGTATTTGTATAACAAATCTAGATTTTTGTTCTCCTTCATAGATGTGTAGAGTAGTGCTGCCCCATCTGAAAGGTCACTTGTGAAGGAGAAAAACAAGATGAGGTTACATTTAAGCAGAAACAAGACTCTCCCTATTTGTACAGATTTTTTGGAAAGCAGCCATTATGGCAGGTCAGCTGATCATGTTACCATCCTCTACTGTTAAAAAAAGACATTAAAGTCGACATGAAACGGAAGTTGTCATACTCTGTTCTTCCCTATTGTGACGTATATCTGAGTGAAACGACTTCTGGAATGAGAAAAATGTAGGGCGCGATTTGATTTCGTCCTTCGAGAATTGATTGGATCGTAGGAAGTTGGGTGTTGCTAACTAAATTGAGGCAGATCTGAATGTCAGTTTGCAGTCAGTTGTGGAGGATATATAGACGTTTTTATTTGGCATTTCTTTTCTTTTTTGTGTTTAAATGATATAGATGTTTTTGATTAAAGATTACAAAGGCATATGAATTTTTAAAAAATAATGATGTGCATGGATAAATCATTTATAATAAGCACAAAAAAATAAGAATTGTAAATGTTGATTTTATGGCGAATTTAAGAAGCAGAACATCTAAATGTGCAGCCCCTGTTGTTGTATTTAGATGCACACAAATGTACACTTCTGACGAGGAATGGTTAATTATGGCAAAAATCATAACAAAAAGTAGTTTTGGTCAATATTGAAATCACGATTATTTAACACGATTATTGGTGGGCGATATGATCCAAGTCTTATTTCACGATATCAGTCATTTTAAATATCAGTGAAATTTCAAATTGATCGATACTTCAGCAAAAAATAATACTAGGTTAACTAATGCAAGTAAAAGGTCCTCAAAATAATTACATAAGACAAGTAAACAGTCAGCAATACAATAAGAACAAAAACTAATTCCAAACAAAACAGACAAATAAACACAATAGAACAAAAATACAAATTAAATAAACAGTGTTTTTCAGGAAAATTTACTAACAGTATTCAGATAATAGACTACGACAAAAAAACACTGTATAGTCTTACTGTACACATTAAATACAGATTAATCCTTATACTTAAGTTATTCAGTCAAGATTAGTGAGTGATTTTCCTTTGGCGATTATTAATGACATACTGCAGTAGGTATTTTAGGCTGCTGTCACTTTAAGAGCTAATGCACGGATCCAATATACTGTTACACATGCGTTTTCTTTCTCAACTGTGTACGTTTACTAGTAAAGACGTGAATACTCTCCAAAAAGGCATTTTGACATTTTTGTGTACACATTTAGGCTCATATCCAAAGCCCTTTTACTTATCAGTGTTCGGCAGAAAGCCGTCTGTGGGCCAGCGTCTCTTTTTGCTTTTAATAACACTGTTTAATATCAAACACATCCAGTAGTTTAGCAACAGTAGACTGCATTTTACAACGCTAACTTATTTGGCTGATTTGGATGTCATGTTTGAGGTTTTAGGGAGGAACGAAAGCGCACCACTGTGAAGGAAAGGAAGGTGCGTTGGATAGAATGTGGCACAAAATAGTTTTAATTATTTAATTATAGTTTGATTAATACGATTAATCACACTGCCCTACTCCTGACATTTAAAGATAAAACTGAACATGGAAATAGCCTGGCCATCAGATGACTAAGATGTGCAGAGTGAAATATAATTGTCATTACATCTTTGGTTTAGATGTGCTGATGTGTAAGGATACACTGCAAGCAGAAACGTCGAATGTGAGACTGGATGAAGTCTAAGTGCTCGTCTTTATAATCGTGCTCCTTCTCCAAAGTGCTGATCGCATCACACTACAGAGAAAGAAAGAGAGAGAGAGAAAGAATTATGAAAGGGATTCTCCATTAATATTTTAGTCCATCCTTGTTTTGTAACTTGATATATTTGGGGCTTATAGTGAAGGTAAAAGCAAAATCATCTTGGTAAACAACGGACAGTAATGGCAAGATGATCAAATTCTTTGAAATACGTGGGGTCCAATAGTCTGAGAGCACATTGGCAAAATCCAAAGTAATAAACTAAAGGCTTTAAGATTCCGGAAATATTTAAAATAATGAAAAAGCAAAAGAATTAGAAATATACAGAATTCTGCACCCTTTCTAGTTTACCAATGGCATTTGTGACATTGAACATGTACAAAAGGTCAAATGTTAACTTTTCACTCAAACTGTTATGCTAATAATATAAATACAATAGTGTTCAAAAGTCTGGGGTCAGTTTTTTTTTTTTTTTTTTTTTGTAAGAAATTCATATTTTTATTCAGCAAGGATGCATTAAATTCACAAAAAGTGACATTAAAGACATTTATAAGGATGTTATAAATGCTGTTCTTTTAACATTTATATTAATTAAATCCTGAAAAAAATATATATCAAGATCCACAAAAGTATTAAGCAGCACAACTGTTTTAAACATCAATATTAATAAAAAATGTTTCTTGAGCACCAAATCAAATCAGCATATTAGAATGATTTCCGATGACAATGAAGACTAGAGTAATGCTTGCTGAAAATTCAGCTAGTTTAAAATATATTTTCAAATATATAACATTTTAAATTCTAATAATATTTCACAATATTACGTTTTTTACTGTATTTTAATCAAATAAGCATAAGAGGCTTCTTTTAAAGCCATTTTTAAAAATGTTACTGCCCCCAAACTTTTGAATGATAGTGTATGAATGCATCCGGTGTTGTAGCTGCTCTTTTAAATACAATCTAATTACATGTCAGGAGTAGTTTGAGGCAGCAGGTGTACCTTAGTGCAGACCACCACTATAGGCAGGCCCAGGTTGTGTGTGAGTGTGTTATCTCCCAGCGGTAGAAGGACGCTCTCTTCCTCTGACTCAGGATTCCTTCTCTGGGGCACAGCCTCCATGTCACTTCCTGGTTCCACATACTCCTGGAACTGCTTTGTCACTGCATGCACACACAGTCACATTCTAACTGCATTTACTATAGGTTATTTACTAACTGGAAACTCAGTCATGCAAGTATAAGAAATGCCTGCAGCGATCTATAAGGACCATCACAGATCAAAATGCATCACCACACTAGATCATTCTTACAGGGTACTTGGCATGCGAACACGCTCACAATCTCAACGCACACACAAAGAAGCTACTCACATCTGAGCTCCAGCTCTCTCATGGTTTCAGGGGGAACTCTGAGCTTGTCCACAAAATCCCTCACCACGCTGCCCCATTTCTGCAGCGAATCGATGGCCAGCCAGGGCCGGGACAGATCCACCACAAACACAACCAGCGAGTTCTCCAGGTTCTCCGTCGATACGGCGAACTTCTGCAGGCCTTTGTGGTACAGGTCCCCATCCAGCACCCATGCATTACACCGTGCATGATCTGCCAAAAAGAGTTTCGTTAGCTTTAGCATGCCTGTTTTGAATGTCCTAATGTTGGTCATTAGGGTGCCTCTATACTCACAGATTACAGATAATGTCTAAGTTGGCAAAACAGTAACAGTATTTATACTTTAGATTGACTTAAACAAACCATGCATAATGGTGCATCAAAATTAATAAATAAAAAATTACACAATAAATTTGGGATCTCAGAGCTCAATTAGGGCATTTATTATTGTTTACAACCAACACTTTCCCATTTCAATAGAGGACATGACTAAATACTTACTAACTAACTGCTAAAACATTTGCCTCAAAATACTGCAGTGTTAGAAGCTATTGATTGTTTGTAGTGGATCACAACCAGCTTTCTTTAATTCAGTGTCATTTAAGATTACACATCAAAAACTGTCTATATACTGGCAATATCAAACTGTAGACTGTCTAATCCTTACCATCAATATCATCATCGTGTACATTGAAATACAGGTACTCTAAACCCCGGCCCTTCATATACTCTTCTACACCTTGTAGTTTGGCCACCAGGGTGGTCTTACCGGACCCCACTTCACCTGTAAAACAAGTCAGATTAACACGCAGGCAATTATATCAAACATTTAGGAGCTTAGATACTTTTGGATTCTGAAAAACATATGTAAGCATGCTGCATTAATCTTAACTGTTGTTATAATAACATGCAGAGAAATGCAAATGAAAAAAACAAGTGAATTGAAAATTGTACATATGGCTGCAGTGCTTTTATAATGGCTGATTTAATTTTACAGCTTTTGTTACAAAGTCAAAACAGAGACATATAACTCTGGATTGCTAATAAAATATTTAACAGATTAACTCCTTAAGTAAATCATAAAAAAACATACAACAAGGGTCTGAAATTAACCAGAAATTTAGGCAAACATTATGATTTCCTGTTTTTTTATCATTTGAACAGCTGGTACTATATTACTTAAATACATGTCTTAGTATATTTTTTATTATATTTAGATGGAGAATTTATGGAATAATGCTAAAATTTTCTATATGTCATAATCATTTGTTAGCAAACATATATTCATTACTTCAATGAGCATTATTTCTGCCTTAAATTATTACATTGCTTAAATTAATAAATTTAGCTAACTGTGTGATTTGTATGTACATTTCTGTTAAATTGTACTGTGAACTCATGCATTTTCTGTAAAGCTGCTATGAAACAATGTGTATTGTGAAAAGCGCTATACAAATAAATGTGAATTAAATTTAATAAAATCTGAATTCAGGTATTTATCAAAGACAACAAAGTGTGATTATATATGGTAAGAAAAACAAAAAAGGAAGATTGCTCTCCGCACACTGGAATTACAACAACAAAAGTTCACAAATAAAACATTATTATTATCTTAAGATGGTAAGAAAAAAAAAACATGCCCAGAGCATAGTTAAAACAGTCCTTAAAATAATAATTAATTATACTAACAAAAATATATATTTAAGAAGATATTCAACAGAGATGACAGTATCATGTCTGGCGCCCTATGAGTAAAGAGCACCCACTGAGGCAGCAAATATGAGCCATTCACTAGCTGCGTCTCAAAAACTAGTGAGCTGCCTACCTAGACATCATTTTTAGCCATCATAGATGCCTAGACAGCACTTTATGTGCATCATTTACACCCATACAGCCTTTTTAGTATCTCATACGGTTCGAGTGCAGCATTTTGTTCATCGGAACACACCTATGATTCTGTCTAGGTAGGCTGCACGATAGGGTTTGAGACACAGCCCGTGTCTGAGAGTGCGGATTATCTCTATTCACCAAAACCGACAGTCTGTAACGCATGTAACCCGTTGAGACGGAATAAATGTCTGTTTATTTATATAAAATTCACGCGACAGACACTATTGTCTTTTGTGCGTGCGGTGTCTGACAGCGATGAGTGGAGTGGAGACAATGCCGTGCGCTCATTAACAATAACAGCACACTGACTTACAATAACATCAGTGCCATTAGAGCGAGCGAGCGAGCGGCAGCGTCAATTCAGTCAGCATTGTATGTTTTTTAATAATAATGAATGAACCATTGGATGCAGGTCAATAGGATACACAGCAGACATGAAACAGCATTTATGTGTGACAAGAAGAAAAAAACACCCACCCATAACCACCACATTCTTTCCTGACGGCAATTTTGATCGAGATCGCGTCGACACCTCACTCAATATCGATGACCTGAACGTAAAGGAACACAGAGTTTAAATCACGTTGCTTTATTAATTTTGCATCCCTGCGATCATTGATTCAGACTGGCCTGTGTGTACCTGCCCGGCTGGGGCAATTTGCAAGTTAGCGGCTAACAACTGTCACATGCGGCTCTGGGCCACCTAAAGCCGCGTTCTGCACATAACATCCGAGATTGAATGGGGGATAAAAGAACTAGCTAGGCCTACCATAAATTCTGTCCGTCATCCTCCTCAGGGTTTTGGCTTTCGGATATGCTGTTATTTACATTTGAGCTAACCGATAGGAGTGTATTTCTGCCTGTCGTCGCCATCTTCGCAGGCTTGAGTGACACCCCTGAATGAGCCCCGGATGTGTCGCGCAGAGCCGAGCTTTGCTTTTCTGCTGGGCGTGGACCACTGCGAGCCGCAATCACAGACCCAAAGCTCCTCAGATTCATAGAATACAATCAAATCATTTCAAAAACGGTACCTTATTAGCAGCCATGGCTACATTAAGAACATTTAACATCCGTGGATCATTTCAATTGCACAAAAGGTGGAATTAACCCTTTCATGCATGAATTATGATAACCTCAGTCAGGATTTTTTTTCCTATGTGTTTTTATTGCTCTTAGGGCATGAAAAACAAGAATTGATTTTTATTTTTTATTTTTTTACAAATTTTTCAAAGAGATCTTCAGATGTCCACTTGAGTGGACAGCATGCGGTTATGGTTTAAACTTAATATATACTATATTAAATATAAGACAATAATCAAACAGATAAAGTATGTGAATTTAACAAACTAATCAATACAATTATATCAAATCATGTGAAAACTATAAAATATATACAAAAAATATAAATGCAAAATATTGCAAAGGCTTCATACAACTTCATACAAGTTGCACTTCGTGTATCTTTGATATCAGAACATGAGGACGTGATTCCATCTGAATTTTCTACAGCCTGTCAAGGTACAACTGTGGAAACCACTCAGATGCTCCCTCCAGTGCACCAGAGTATGGAGATTTACCCTTATTAGCTGATAATTCTGATTATGTTCAAGATGGACATGCACATTTCTGTCATAGCCCTCCTCTGAGAAAACCTAGCGATACGTTTTTTCAATCTCATCTGAAATGATCAGTGTTGGGTGTAACGCATTACAAGTAACATGCATAACGCATTTAGATTACTTTTTTGATGTTACAAGTAAAGTAATGTGTTACAAGTAAAACATGCATTACCTAATCAGATTACTTTTTGATCTAACAAGTAATTAACTACAAGTAACATGCATTACCTAATCAGATTACTTTTTGATGTTATGAGTAAAGAAACGCATTAAAAGTAGCATGCATTACGTAATCAGATTACTTTTTGATGTTATGAGTAAGGAAACGCATTACAATAATGTGCATTATGAAATCAGATTACTTTTTGATCTAACAAGTAAAGTAATGCATTACAAGTGTCATACATTATGTAATCACATGACTTTTTTTGATGTCAATGAAAATTAAATTCTAATAATACAAATACATTTATTTACAGTAAAAAAAATCACTGCAGATTAAGTTTTTAAGTTTTAAGTTTCAAAAACAATATTCACATTATAATTATGAATTGTAGCTGAAATATAGCAATTGATGCATGACGTCCACTACAGTGGACATGTGATTAATCAGAGTTTTCTCTCAATCTAAAATCAAAACTTGGAAAATTTTACTGTGATATGACTCATTAGATATTGCTTGATGCTGCAATATTTTTTTTACCTACAAGAGTCTCCTAGGATAGAAGGAATGGGTGGATATTCCGGAGCAACTTGGCATGTCTGACTGACCCTTGGCCATCTTGGTTTGGAGGGGGAACACAACGGCTTGCCACTTGGTTGCAATTTATAGGATGATGCACCAGGGTCCAATGAAGTGCAAAGATGTGCAACTTTGCCATAAAAACCCATGCAAATTCAAGAAAATGCTTTTTTAATAGCTGTCCACTGTAGTGACCACTATGCGTGAAAGGGTTAAAATAGTGGAAAAAAAGGTTGCTAGAAAAATAAAGAAAAATATTCTTCATACTAAGAAATAAATGGGTCTTTTATAAACTTTACACAGAAAGGTTCTTTGGGGAACCCAAAAGGATTCTTCTATGGCATGCTTTGGAATCGTTATTTTGAAGAGTGTTGAATAGAATAGAATAGAATAGAATAGAATAGAATAGAATAGAATAGAATAGAATAGAATAGAATGATTATAGGCCTACTATTATTATAGGCTATATAGCTACTTAAGAATGTAATTGAATGTGGTTATTAAATAGAACAGAAATGAAAATAATGAAATACAATAAAGTTTTTGAGAAATTATTATATAAGCCTCTCAATTAATTTAATTTCAAACAACGCATGGGATAAATAGAACAACAAACTCAGAATAGTTTTGTGTGCAAGGAAATGAGAGGACATTAGATAGCCTGTATCAAATCATCAAAGGTAATATTTTACAATAAGGTCTCATTTTTTAGTTAATGCAATACAACTAACAATTAACAATATAGTCTTACAGCATTTATTAGCATTTGTTAATGCTATAGTTATTAAAAATGTTCATGTTAGTTCACAGTGCATTAACTAATATTAACAAATACAACTTTTGATCTTACAGTTTTTCTCGATTGCTTAAACACTATAACCAGGCTTTTGAACTAAAATTTCAAAACCATAATGCCATTTATCAAAAAGCACACCCATTTCACTAAACTATAAACACTATTCCCTGTTTTGACACATGAGTCAGATTTGTTGAACTGTCACTGCAAAACTCTACACACAAATCCCTTCATTTCTCATTGCTTAGACCATGTTGTCATTTAGAAAGCACTAGCATTCAAAATTGTTCACTCAAGTCAGCACAGCTTCAGCTCAGTTAGCACACAATTACCCAAGTGGAAACACTAAGAGTCAAAATTTAACACACATCAATCAGAACCTTCAATAGATATATAAAAGGGCCCAAATCAGTTTATTGCGTTTTGGAACAATGGATCCAGAAAGATATGAAGGAAGAGGGATAAGAATGAGGAGGAGGAAGGGCAAGGACAAGAAGACAAGCAGTCTCAGATGAAATTCAAGCCACTCTAGTTGACCATGTCTTTATCAATGGTATGACTATGAGGGAGGCTCGGCTACGAGTAAGGCCAAATTTGAGTCGCTTTACCGTCGCCTCGAGAACCTTCAGGGAGGAGTGGTGGCAAACAAAATTCTATCACTGAATAAGAGACAAACATTTCCAATAGTCTTTGATGAGGTTTATTTTCTTGCAAGAAAATGCCAGCAGTCATACAGTCACACAGAGCGGCACAGAGTGTGACAGTGAAGGCATCCTTTCTCCTTTATAGTCTTGACTCCCAGAATGTTATCTTTCTAGGCAAATGATGGTATTTCAACCATATGTGGAACATTCTTAGACGTGTCCATCATATTGTATCCTTGAGTGGAGGCTCTCCTGTCACGTCCAAACACTCTTTACCATTCCAATACAATTCCATATTAGAATAAGGTTTGTGTGTGCTCTTTTACTGTCATATGATGGTCACACACATCTTACTGTAAGTAAATATTTAAAAAAAATTAGAGGAGAGAGTAAAAAAAAAAAGTAAAAAAAAAAGAGTAAAACAGGAAAAAAAAAAAAGTGTGTGTGTGTTTTCTGTGTATGAATAAAAATGTGCCAGTGTATCCATTGTCTTTTGTGTTCACCATGTGAAAAGGTTTGTGATGGGGGAACCACAAGCAACATAACTTACCAGTTTGGGAAATGTTGTTTTGAATTTATTGCACCAGTGTGTTAGACTATGTTGTAGTGTGTGTGATTTTGAGGGCTTGTGTGTCCTGTTTGAGGGCAAAGTTTGGTTTTTCAGCAAGAGTGAATGGTTTTGAGTGTAGAGCTTCATTTTGACCTGAAAATAGGATGTTTGGGGAATTGGGTGAGACGTTATGGATTTGTGTTTATAGTTTTGAGAATACGAGGCATAGTTTCAAGAAATGTGTTTAAGCAATCGAGAAAAACTGTAATAGTGTATAAGTAAACGTTAAAATGAACATTTACTAAGATTAATAAATGCTTTACATGCATTTAGTTAGTTGATGTTAACTAATGTAGTTATCTAATATTAACAAATTAAACCTTATTTTAAAGTGAAACCAAGAAAGAAATGAGTGTGGACCACTATGAGCCTCAATTGCCTGAATCAAAGCTCAAATTCAATCACCTGAATCAAAGACTAGAACATAATTTTTTTTTAAATAAAGCCATTGAAAAGAATGTGTTTATAATTAAAATTAATTTTAAATAACTCAGAATAAAGAAA
Source organism: Squalius cephalus (assembly GCF_949319135.1). NCBI lineage: Eukaryota > Metazoa > Chordata > Actinopteri > Cypriniformes > Leuciscidae > Squalius > Squalius cephalus. The sequence goes on from NC_137129.1 coordinate 29,937,811, forward strand.
TAAACTCAGAATAGAACTATTATATTGAATGGATGAACAGAGGACACATAGACATGTCAAAACATCACAACAAGAAAGAAAGAAAGAAAGAAAGAAAGAAAGAAAGAAAGAAAGAAAGAAAGAAAGAAAGAAAGAAAGAAAGAAAGAAAGAAAGAAAGAAAGAAAAAGACAGAGTGCCGAGTAACCTCAATCACAGCCTCGATTCAAGCTTAGACATGATATTGAATAGAATAGAATAGAATAGAATAGAATAGAATAGAATAGAATAGAATAGAATAGAATAGAATAGAATAGAATGTCATTGATGACTATTTTTATGTTCATCTCATCCTGGGCCGTATCTGAGCCCCTTCACTCTGGATCCCTTATCTTTTATTTAAATATATTTAACACAGGAAAACAGACTGATGTGTTGGCAATTGTTTTGTTTCATTAAAAAAAGTTGAAAAAGAAACGAATCATGTAGGCCTACTCGTGCTCATGTGGGCAGACATGTTTAAGACATAAGACATGGGACTTGGGCCCCGAATCATTCCAACATTTCACAGCATTGATTAGCTAAGGCCCTGCTTGTATTCATCAAGATACTGTACTTTTCGCAAGATCTCACACCAATTGTAATTTACTGAACTAACCGCCAGAGTGCAGGATTTCACTGTTCGCACCCTGCACTTCCTCTCCACCTCTCACAGTGTGGAGGCTTAAACAGTGAGTGCGTGCGCCTGCCCTGCTCTTATGTTGAGAGAGGAGACTGCGGGTCGGACTATCCATCACCTTTTTTAACGCTCAACCCGATGGAAATGCTTTTATTTTTCTCCGTAGACAATCTGGACATGGAATCGGATGGAAAATGAGTCCAGTGCGCTAACTGCACTCAGACCGATCTTAATACTGAGGAACTTTTTCTGGCATCCCTTGGAATTTGTTCTTATACTTAAACAGTGGGTAAGTTTTATCCATTTTATATCAAAACGCGCAAGAATTTGGTGATGTTTTACACATTGATGGAATTTACCTCACAGTTTAAATCATATGGCCAAATATATTGATGTATGGACACATTTTGCATTTTATGTATAGCCTACATAAGAAATATTAGTCTGTCAGTAGTGATTTTGTAAAAAAAACAAAAAAAACAAGTGCAGTTCAGACTTGTACTGTTCAAATCCCATTGAGGTTGAAAGAAGGCGCACTGAAAGGCTGAAATTCTTGAAAAAAAGAAATGATGGCATAAGTAGTTCGGAATACCATTTTATTATTATTTAAAAAAAATTAAAAAAAAAAAAGATAATGAGGGAATCAGTTTTTTATATTGCACTAATATATGGGAAACTTTTGCCTGCCAAATCAAAAGTTTGGCGTAATACTCTATGCTACACTATATGCTACTGTATTTATTTAGATATTTATGTGTATATATATATATATATATATATATATATATATATATATATATATAGTGCTGTCAAATCGATTGATATCGATTGAATCGATGTTATGTATATTATATACACATACATATACACACATTTATATTTTATAAACACAAACTTTTATGTTAGATGCGATTAATCATTTTGACAGCCCTAACACACAAACACACACACACACACACACACACACACACACACACACACACACACACACACACACACACACACACACACACACACACACACACACACACATCATTTATTCCTAATCCAAATAAAAACAGAGCACTTGGAGGCTTTGTCTGTTTATTTTGATCTCTACATTTTAGTAGTTGCGCAAGTTTTCCTGTCACTGCAGACAGAGATGAATCAATTCTTGTATTCCTCATTTGTAAGTCGCTTTGAATAAAATCATCTGCTAAATGAATAAATGTAAATATTTACATACTATATAGCAAATCTGCAGCTGTTGTCCATTCACCTTTATAGCACAAATTAACAATATGAAAACTAGACCACTGGTGCACGTAAGGCTGTCCAGCAGCACAGCTCATATGAGTGCTTGATTATTCATCATATTTCAGGAAACCCCATGCTTTCCAGGATTATTTCAATATATGCAATGCAAACAGGCTACACGGGAGCATAACAGTGCCCGAACACCTGCACGGGGGCTATTCACACGCAGTCACCTCAATTCATCTGGCCAGGTGCATTCAAATACTGCATCAAAGTGGGACACGCTTAGGATTGCTTACTGTAAGAACTGCTAGAGGTTGCTAGCAATGGTTTTGTCCATCTTGCAGGGCTAGAAGGCTCAGGAGGGTTTCAGCAGCCCGTGAAGGCACGTCGGCCTCTTTTATCTAAAAATAACAATAATGATAACAAAAATGTTGCTCTCAAAGGAAGCAGAGGGCATGAATAATTAAGTAACACACAGAGATACACGTTCTCTGTGGTGTGGTCTCAGAGTATTGGGGTCAGCTCCTCACTCTGTGTTCCAGGGAATCTCTCCCACGGGGACGACGCTGAGCTCATTCCACACGATGCCTGACTTAAGAACAATTTTCTTATAAAGCAGCATTATCGGAGTCTCTGACTTAACAAGTCACCCGTTTTCTGTTTTAATCAAAACACTTATCATGCTCGAACTTGTCCATTGTGTAGAACTTGTCCAAGTGTAACATGATTAATTCAAATTATTTCAAGGACTGCCTTCCTCTAGAGACTACAGTGTAGCTAAAAATGTTTTGTCAGCTAACCTATAAAACATGCTTCATCTTAACATGACTGTATTTATCTGAGTTCAAAACTTTTATTTCATGTGATTGAATCAACCTGACTACATGAGGTTACACCGATGAAAGTATTTTTTAAGTGTCAGGTCAGATAGATATGGCTTCTTAAGTTAAGTGTATGGTGAGTGAACGAAAAGTGGGGCAGTTTTGGTAGATTCAAAATGGTGCACTGATAAACAAGAAAAGAAGAAAAAAAACACTCTCTTGCTCTCAGTTTTTTGTGATTCAACCATCGAAATAAATGTAAATATATTAAAAGTTTAATAATAATATTAAAATAATATTTCATGTAATTCCTGTTTGGTAATTATAGACCTTTGAACACTGCATTAAGCATTAAAATGCTTAAAATGCAAAAAAAAAAAAAAACAGCATTAATTATTATTTTTTTTCATTTATGAAGTATGTTTGCTGCAATTTAAGAACTACAGAAAATATTCTGCTGGAAAAGCATGTCACCTTCTCTTAATGTGGTCAAGGTGGCTTTTCGAAATTTGTAGCTGGTTCATTTTGATCAAAGTGCCAGATCAGTCTTTGCATCACTGAGATGATTCATTATCTTGGTCTAGCTAGAAACTGTGTAAACCAGCTACTACCAGAAGGATGACACACACTGTAGGCTACAATATGTACACTATAAAGTTTGGGGTCGGTAAATTAAAATTAAATTGAAAGATGTCTCATGCTCATCAAAACTGCATTTGATAAAAAAAAAATACAATAAAATCTATAGTATTGTGAACAATTATCATGATTTTGAAATAACAGTTTCATTTTTATTATGCTAAGTTTTAATTTATTTCTGTGATGGAAAAGCTGAATTACTCCAGTCTTCAGTGTCACAACACTGAACACTTCATTTTAATATGCCGATTTGCTGTGTTGCTTAATATTTGTATTAAAACCATGAGAGATTTTTTTTTTTGATTATTTGATGAATAGAAAGTAAAAAAAAACAGCTTCATTTAAAAAATTTTTTTTTGTTTTTATTAGTTTAATGCATCCTTGCTGAATAAACAAATAATAATGAATAAAAAATGTATAAAATGTATTTAAAAACACTATAAACACACAGGTGATTATTATTATTATTATTATTATTTAAAGAGATTTATATGTATCCACTAACGTTTTAGCTGAAAATGATATTTTCTTTCACAGCTTGAAAACAGGAACGGAAAATGAGTAACATCTATGAGTCCGCTGCCACCACGCTGGGCCTCTTCAACAGCCCATGTCTGACAAAAGTGGAGCTCCGTGTGGCCTGTAAAGGAATATCTGACCGGGATGCTCTGTCCAAGCCTGACCCCTGCGTCGTCCTCAAGATGCAGTCCCACGGACAGTGGTTTGAGGTGTGTTATTTTTTTTAGGTTTTGTATGCTCTAGCACAAACAGTATGATGTTTTTCATGAAGGAACATCTCATTTTCACCTACACAAAAACACAATCTAGAGTGTGATTGTCATATGTCTGTTTGAATACCTTTTTTAACAGTTTACAATGACTTTTTTCATATATCATTGAACTGTTTGTGTGTCAGGCAATCACACACTCCCTGTCTTCACATTGAAACCGTGTAGTGAAATATTTCAAAAAACTTCTGGTGTTATTGTAAAAGTTGCATACTTCAGTAACAGTCATTTCACAAACACTAATCTGGACTGAACAGAAGCTACTTTATACAGTGCATGAGAACCAGCTCTTTATGGAACCGTATGCATGTGTGTATGACTGTTAAAGGCTGATTAGTGTTCTGAGGCTGTAGTCTATGCTGTGATGTGAAAGTAATATTAAACAGCGCCGTTAGAGCACAGAGAGTGTTCTAACTGTCACGCTGTCTTGTGCCTTGCTAACAAAAAGCAAAGGCGAGGTTGTGCACTTCTGCAGTAACTCAAGTGAATTGGCATGTTATTTTTTTGCTAGGTGTCTGCTAAAGGTTTCAGTTGCAGCACAAAACAGGTGTTTCTGGCACATGGGGGTTTTGCTTGGTACAGTTAAGGGTATGATCCATAATTAATAAGGCAAAGCCATTTTATCTCCAGCTGTGAGCACTGAAGTTAAAAACAAAGTGATGTGTTTGAAAATATTTGAAGGCACAGTGGTCTCATGTAGAATGAGAATCTCATGTAACCTGTCAATAAAATGTTTGGCTCATTCATAATCAAGTTTTTAGGACCATTACGGTTGTTTTCATTGTGACGTTACTTTTCGGGACAATTGAGCATTCCCCTGCATTCATTCCCACTACTGTGAAGCTGTCAGAGATATATTCTGTTTTGGTCATGTTTCTTTGTGTTTTTGGTTCTGTCAATGTTTCCCTGCGTGCCTGTTAATTTGACACAGTTTCCTAGAGTGTCTGATTATTGTATTCAATTCATCTGTTGTCTAGTTAATTATCTCATTAGTTCCTATGTATTTATACTCCTTGCATTCCTGCAGTCTTTGTCCTGTCTATGTCAATGTCGAGGTCTTTTTTGAAGTCCTTTTCTCTGAGTGATTCAATTAAAGACTGTTTCCTGATATATTCATCTTCATGCGCTACTTGTGTACAATAACCCGTGACAGAAGCAACATTGAATCTTGTTTTCATATTCTCATTGCCATAATGTGACTAAAAATATATATTATTTAAAGAGATTCACAAAAATGAAAATTCTGTCATTTACTCACCCTCATGTTGATCCAAACATGTATATGGCTCTTTCTTCTGTAGAACAAAAAGAGGATATTTTGAAGAATGTCTTTGTGTAATTTTTTTGTCCATAAAATAAAAGTCAATAGTAACCAAAACTGTTTGGTTACAAACATTCTTCAAAATATCTTCTTTTGTGTTCCGAAGAAGAAAGAAAGTCTTACAGGACATATAGAACAACATGAAGGTGAGTAATTGAAATTATACTATCCCTTAAATTGAAAAATGCATATATCATGGTAGTGGGACACGTATCCAAAGACGCAAAGATTTTGAAAAAAAAAAAAAAAAAAAAATCACTTCCATTTATTAAATGTTCTTTATTAGTTCATAGGTGCAAGTAAATGCGAAACTTAGCATGGTACAATAAGTCCCCACAGACCTTCTTCAGTGTTAATCTTGCATCATTTAGTCTAATACAAGTAATATTTGTAGGCTTTACTAAAAACCAACACATGTGTAATCAATTGGTCTAATACAAACAGGTTAATCAGTTAATTTGGAAAGCAGTCTACACATTAGCAGTTCCGTATAATCCATTTTATGTTTTTTTTTATGTTCTGAAAAGCAAAGCAAAGACCAGTTACAAGAAACAGTAAGTTGGAAAGTGGTAATAATAAGTTAAAGGGGACATATTATGCCCCTTTTAACAAGATGTAAAAGAAGTCTCTGATGTCCCAGAGTCAGATTGTGTATGTGAAGTTTTAGCTCAAAATACCCCACAGATCATTTTTCATAGCATGTTAAAATTGCCAGTTTTTACGGGTTAGCAAAAATGCGCAGATTTTGTATATGTCCCTTTAAATACAAATGAGCTGGTGCTCCCGGCCCCCTTTCAAGAAGTGTGCTGATCTTCAAAAGCTCATGCAACAACATAAAAGGAGAATTTCACACACTGAAAAAATGTCAGAAACTGTCAGTAGTGGTGTTCAGCCTTATATGTTTGAACTGGAGTCGGACAATGATGCTTACAGAGCCAGAGAAAATATGCTGCATGGAGATTGAACAGGTATAGTTTAGTTTAATTATGGTTATCATCTTGCTTTTATCCACTATTAGTAAAAGCCTGTTGTAGCAGACCCCATCCGAATGATGGCCAAAACTTTGCTGATGAGTTTTATGAAGTTTATTGCACATAACACAAAAGATGAAGAGTCTGTTTTCACTCCAGAAAACCACTGAAGAGCTGAATAAAACACTGTACAAGAAGTGCGCATTAAAGTCTTATCCATAAACTCTCTTTCTCCCTTGTATTATCATCAACATACAAAGGGAATTACACAAAACACTCGTTACAACTAACAGTAAACAAATATATACAGTCCGTGTGCCTTTTCGGGGGGTGCTTAATAAACTGGTAAACTTTATATCCGCAAAACAACTCCGATGAACTGTAATAAAGTGTGTGCGTGCTCTCCCTTTCATTACTGCTGTAACCATTATCGCTCCGGATTCTGTAAGCTGGATCACGAACAGTTGCTACTGATCCATCCTCGAGTAACCACTTTTAGCAAGTGAGTCCGTCAGCAGTCGTGGGCGGGCCCTGTTGTACAAAGTGACGTCGCTTTGCCCAGAATCTACGAACGGCTTGTTCTGAGACACTGCTTATGATTTATGGGGATTAAAAAAAAGAATGGGTGGATTTTTATCATTATAGGGTGGTGGTGTACACACACTGGCAACACACATTTATGTTCAAAAACACCATGTAAAAGTGAATTTTGTTAGAAGAACACTAAATAATCACTGAGACCGAAACATCTTTTTTGCACCATTCATAAAGTGCTTTATTTCCATATATTTGCCCCTGTGAACTAAGGAAGAATGTTTGGAAATCTTTGTTTATAATTCTCTTTTTTATACAGATAAATGTAAGTAAGTTGCAATTTGAGTATTTGTTATACTGCCTTCAATTTATGCTTATTTTAATTTAAGAAAGCTGTACAATACAATGAAAAAAATAATGAATATAATGGGAGTAGTCAAAGAGAAATGGACGGATGCATTACAGTAATGAGAACTGATTGAAAGATACATGTGCTTAATTGTCCAGGAAATAGTATCACAATGCATCAGCAAAAAAATCTTAATGTAGGTTTTTGTCATATTCTGAGTTTGTTTTATTCATGTTTGTATTCTGTTTGATTTCCTGTTCAGTTCTTGTTTTGTTGTCATTGCTAATTGGTTCTGTTTGTTCTCTTCCCTTCTGATCTGTTGCGCTATGGTTACTCATTGATTGTAGTACTCTATTTAGGTATTTATACCCTCTGTCTTAGTTTACCCCTTGTCTGGTGTTAGTCAGATTTAGTTGTTGTGTGTTAGTATTTCTTGTACAATTTCAGTTTTTGGGTCTAATAAAGACATTTGGGTTGTTACTCCTTTGTCCTCGTGTCGTGAGTATTCCACACAGCATCCTGACAGTTTTATTGTCTTTATGTAAAATGTATTTATTTATATTTTAGAATTAAATATCATTAGGGCAAATCCTACTATTCAAAAGTTTAGTTGGGGGAAAGAAAGAAGTCAGAAATGCTGCATTTATTTGATCAGAAATACAGCAAAACAGTATTGTGTACTGTAGTAATATTGTGAAATAGTATTATAATCTACAATAACCATTTTCTTTTGGCAAAAGAACCATCTTCACCATCTTAATGGCAAAGCTGAATTTTTAGCCTCATTACTCCAGTCTTTAGTGTCAAATTATCCTTCAGAAATCAATATAATGTGTCGATTTGTTTTGCAAGAAACAATTCTTATTATTATCAATGTTGAAAACAGTTGTGCTACTTAATATTTTTGTGAAAAGGAAGATTTTTTCAGGATTATTAGACGAATAGAATGTTCAAAAGATCAGCACTTTTAAAAAATATTTTTTAACAAAATAAAAGTCTATATTGTCACTTTTGATCAATGTGTCCTTGAATAAATGTATTAATGTCTTTCAAAAATGTATTGACCCCAAACTTTTGATGTCACGGGTGCTGTGTATATAATCCAGGATTAAGAGGATGTTTGACTCTAAATGAAGTCACTGGGCCCTATTTTAATGATCTGAAACGCAAGTATCAAGCGCAAAACGCAAGTAACTTTGTGGGCGGGTCTTGGGCGCTGTTGCTATTATACCGGCGGGATAAATGAATCTTGCGCCTGACGCAAATCTAAAATGGGTTGGTCTGAAGTAGCTTCATTATTCATAAGTGTGGTTTGGGCGTAACATGAAATAAACCAATCAGAGCGACATCTCACATTCCCTTTAAGAGCAGACGCGCTTTTTCCATGGCGGATTGGTATTGTAACGGCGGATTTGCCAGGTGCGCGCCAGGAGCGGTTCACAGCCGAGGAGAGCAACATTCTCGTCAGGGCCGTAAAACACAGAGAAGTGACATTGGGGATGGAGAAACACACCCAAATTAACTTCGGTTAAACAGGCGTATGATAATTTGGGTAAATGTGTAAGCTAGATGTATGCTTTTATAATACATTGTCTGTCTATCTATCTATCTATCTATCTATCTATCTATCTATCTATTGTAATAATGTATGATTTGCAAAAATGAAAACTGCTGCTTCTGTGTAGATTAGAGAATCAAAGTGTATGCGCGTTGTGCACACGCTACATTGATTATGGGCAAGCATGCGCTCTTAAAATAGCATATGAATAACATGCGCAACGCGCCATTGACTTTAAAGGGGACATATCATGCTAAATCCACTTTTTTAGCCCTTAAATGCATTTTGTTGTATATTTGGAGTGTTTATAAGTACAGAAAAGTTGAAATTATTCTCTTCAGGTGCTTCGTTGATATCTTTATATTCTGTTTTGGCCTTATTTTTCAACCTGTTCAGATTTTTCTGTTATCTATGATGTTTTGTGAACTATTACGTCACAGTATTTGCAGCGGAACTGCCAAATAAGGACATTGACTTCCAGCCCAACACTTCGAGCAATCCGCCATTTTTATTTCTCGCTGCAATTTTGTAGTCCAAGCTAAAAGATGCAGAAGTTACGAGAGGGTAAGTTAAAATGTTCGGTTGTTGGATGTAGTAACCCACACGCTTCATTACACCATCTAATGTAGATGAACTGCCGCGCTTGTGACAGGGCCATAGACTGTGGACAGGGCGCATGTTTAACTGAAAGAACGAGCAGAGAGAGAGAGACCCGGTTGCGCGCACGCACTCTCTCTCTCTTCGGAGCCAGGCGAAAGTGTAAACAAGACACCGTCTCCAAACTAGACGCTGTCTTGCTCTCTCTCCCTCGCACATATTAATCAAAATAAATCGACACGGTGGTAAAAGGTCGGAAGACCAAAGTTTCATGTGTAAATACAGTAACACACCATTGCGATACATCCATATGAAGACGTTGTTCTGCAGGTTCGTCGTCTTCATTTTCATCTCGCTCCGGCTCCGACTCTGGCTCGAACATGTAAGGCTGGCTGGACAAGTCTTCCGTTGTTGACATTTTGTTAATAACGTGTGAATAAAAAGTTTCTGTGCCGCTATAATCGTATCTCTGCCATCAAACTACAAAAATGGCCGAACGGGGTGGAGTTGAACCTCTGCAAACTGGAGAGGGGGCGGGGTATGAAGTGTCTCAATTGTATTTAAAGAGACCGCACCAAAACGAGTTGCTCTCAGACGCACATCAGAAAAGGGGTAGAAAAGGGGCCTGTGGAGCTATAATAATGAGGAATTCAGACCCAAGCATTGCAGTTCCGCTTTATATATGATTTATATGTTAAAAGGAACGATTTAAAAGCATGATATGTCTCCTTTAAACTAGTTTTTTCCGGTCAGTGGCGGAATTGTTTTCTAAACCTGCAAAATAGCATGAGGGAACGTTTGCGCCGGAACACGCCTCCTCTTTGCACTGAACCGCCCCGGGGAGCGCAAGTTCATTCCCTAGTTTACCGACGTGCATCTGTGGAGGGAAAAGTCTGCTGTGCGTCGGGTGCAAAATAGGAATGATACATGCGTCGGTGTACAAAGTCAATTGCGCTGGGTGCAAGATAGGGCCCACTAAGTCTAAATGACCATGGTGGAGCCAGAGGGACAAGGGAGCACGGCGGAGCCTGAGAGATGACAGACCATTGTGGAGCTGAGGGAGAGTTGTTTCAAGGTGGAGCCGATGGGTCAAAAGCCCCTGGTAGATCCGTGCAGCTGGGCGGAATCCGCCACAGAGTCTTGGAGCTGGACAGAGCCAGTGGCGAAAAATGAGACTTGGTGCTGGATGACAAAGAAGACTTGGTGCTTGATGACGAAAAGAGACTTAACCAGTGGCGCAAAGATGACTTGGGACTGGACTGAACCAGCAGAGACAAAAATAACTTGGGACTGGGTTGAACCAGCAGAGATGAAGACGTCTTGGAACTGGACTGAACCAGCGGCGTGAAAGACAACTTGAAACTGGATTGAACCAGCAGAGACGAAGACGACTTGGGACTAGACAGAACCAGCAGAGACAAAGATGACTTGGGACTGGACTGAACCACCAGAGATGAAGACGACTTGGAACTGGCCTGAACCAGAGGAAACAAAGATGACTTGGAACTGGAGCGGAGAAGGTAGACCAGGATACACTATCTCCTTAAATAATTTTTATCATCTGATCACTATATCATCCATCTCCTTAAATATAAGCAACAGGAGTGTGGACAGGGCTCCAATCCATTCCGACGATATATGCCCTCGACGACAGATGCTGATGCCGGCTCATACCCCTGGACAGACTCTGCATTGGGCTCTGACTCCGGGATATCACTCTGGCTCTTGCTTTGTGGTGGGCTCGGGCTCTGAGTCTGCAGTGCGCTCTGGCTTATGCTCCGTCCTGGGCCTTGCTGAAGGCTGGCTGGGCTCTGGGTCTGAAGTGGGGCTGGTGTTGTCCTCATCCGCAATGCAAACAGTGTACAGAGAACCACACTTTACCAGCTCCGACTCCACAAATTGCAAAACTTCCTTGAGGACCTTCCATGGGCAGGTGTGACTTTAAATGCTTGTTGAGACCAGTCTTATAGAATACGTACAGCGAGCAGTCAGGATAGTGGATGAGGTGTGCCAGATCTAGAAAATCCCATGTCTGATCCTTGAGGGAGCGATCCCCCTGCTCCAGCAGGAGGAGGAGAACAGCAGTTATATCCATAGTTTTAAATACTTTTGCTGTTATAATCCAGTATGTGATCTTGGATTCTGTCAGTGGTGCTGTGCATACAGTATAATCCACAAAGAGAATGCATGATGCAGAATTAATGACAAAAGGTAGCCTACTTTTAATGAACACCAAGAACTAGAATACAACACAGCAAACCATTAACATTAACGCAATACAATGAACAGAAGAAACAGAGGGCTTAAATACACAGAGGAAGATCATTAACGAAATAGGTGAGCACTAATTAGAAACCATGACAACAAATGAATAAACGAAAACAGTGACAAGGAAAAGACTAAAGGACTAGAATGTAAACAGAACAAGATAATGAAACTATACACACAAAAAAAAAACACTTCATTATTGATGGCACATACATAGGATTAAGTATAATACTATTTTAAGCAGTTTGTTATAGTCGTAATGCCACCTGTCATAATACCCTGTAACAAATTCAATTAGGACTTTAAGTACAATAAGCTATTTTGCACTTTAAGTACAAAAAGTCGTTCTGTGGCCCTGTTCAGCTAACATCCATTGACATTGACTTTAGATATGAATGAATGCGGACTGAATCAATTAAGGATATGAACCAGATTAAGTAAAATCCTTTTCATCATTCAAACATCCAAACAATCAGCCTGTAGGACTTCATTGATCCCAGAGCAGAATATTTTTTGTAAAAAGCTTTGAACTAAATTCCTGAAATCTGTATTAAATCAAAACACCAGAGCTGGAATATGACATTTGCCATGTTCTGATTGGTTCCAGGTGGATCGGACAGAGGTTATTCGCAGCAGCATCAGTCCGGTTTTCTCCAAAGTCTTCACAGTGGACTACTATTTTGAGGAAGTGCAGCGCCTCCGTTTTGAGCTCCATGACATCAGTAGCAACCATAATGGACTCAAAGAGGCTGACTTCCTGGGTGCCATGGAGTGTACGCTTGGACAGGTGAATGCATGAAGGAGCGTCAGAGTGCACACTTAACTGAAGCACAGTAGGGAAGATGAAAGCTTGTGAATGGAACGAGTGCGTGAGAGAGAGGATGAGTACATGAGAGGGATTGTGTGTATTCAAAAGGATAGCAGAGAGCTGACGAGCGCATGAAGGTGCCTGGTGGGCAGATGGATTATTACTCCAAACTCTTTTTATCTAGTCTATTATAAAACAAGACTACAACCAGTGGTATATAAAGGAACATAAGAGGGTAAAGAGGACTTGAGTAAAGAAGAGTTCATGTGAGGACAAGAAACTACTGGATTTGGATGGTAATAACAGACGCTTCTTTCGTTTCTCGCTGTTAAAAGTGATATGCTATATATTGTAAAATAATTTTCAGTTGAAATCACTTACAGTTGACAAATAGTATATATTAAATGGTTTGAAAATACTTTTTTGTGAGTTTAACATGCTAAACAGGTACATTTTAGGAGAATTTTTGGTCCCACTTTATATTAAGTGGCTTTAAGTACTATGTACTTACATTGAAATTAATAATTTGATACAGTGTACTTATTGTGTAACTACATGTTTTTACATTGTACTTACATTTTAAAAATTCCTGCATGTAATTACAGCTGTAATTAATTTATGTAATTACATTTGTAATTACACAGTTGACCCTTCCCTTACACCTTAACTCACCCTTAAACCTACCCAATCCACCACACCTGTCCCTAACCTTACCCGTATCACACCTCAATAGCAGCAAAAGTGTTTTACAATACAACATGAACACAATAAGTACATTGTACTTATTTTTTTGATGTAAGTACATAGTACTTAACGCCACTTAATATAAAGTGGGACCGGATAAATAGCCTTGTTGGTGATTGTGGTGTAAATGTGTAATTCAAAATACAGTTAAAGCACCTGTGAATGGAAAATTACCTCAGGTTTTTGGCCCTTATTTTTTACAGACGTTTCTTAGAGTAAGTTCATAATTTGTTCGAGTTTACGGTCTGGTTTTCTGTATAAGTGTATCTGCTTGCTTCATGACCTCTCCTTTTCCTTCATAGATTGTATCACAGAGAAAACTATCCAAAGCTTTACTGAAGCAAGGAAATACATCTGGCAAATCATCTATTACAGTAAGATAGACATTTCACCCCCAATTATTTCACACTGCAAATTTTTGCTCTTTCGTAATCTGAACTATGACTTCTTTGAAATCACAGGTCACAGCTGAAGAGCTGTCTGGGAATGATGACTACGTGGAGCTCGCCTTCAGTGCCAAGAAACTGGATGACAAGGTGTGATCTCTGTAATAGCTCAACAGGCACTTTACAACAATATTGAGAAACAATCAGATAATGTTGGTCTTCATACTGTCCTTTACGGTTTTATCCCAATGGTTTATGAAAAGCCAAAATTCAAATGGAGCAATGCATTTGCTAATTTATTAAAATATACTGCTCTTTTTAATGTGCCTTTACAAAATGGCGAAAAGTCTAAATACACAGTGGACCATTCAAAAACAAGAAAGTTTGTGCAATCTAATATAAACTCTGAATAGGAGAAAGTTATTACACAATAAATGTGCCTGGGATTGATGTATGAATCAATCAAAAATTCATTAAAGCTCAAGTGTCATTTCTGTGCTACTTGTGGCACCGAATAAAATTGCAAAAATAATGATTATAATTTAGATTTTCAGAAAGGCTTCTAGAACATGTATTTAATATTTGCAGATGTTACATTAACCTTAAAAATAGGAATGAGTTTGATTCTTTGTTTGTTTAGGACTTTTTTAGCAAGTCGGATCCATTTCTGGAAATCTTCAGAGTGAATGATGATGGAACAGAATCACTGGTGCACAGAACAGAAGTGAGATTGATAGAAAGACACATGCATCTGCAAACATGCATATTAAATAATTATTTAAGATATATAGTGTACATGTATTAACTGATCTCGTTTTTTTTCTATTCGCAGACAATTATGAACAATCTAAGTCCTGTCTGGAAATCCTTCAAAGTTTCTTTAAACACACTCTGCAGTGGAGACCAAGAGCGGGAGTTAAAGGTAGGACAGCTATTTCGACTAGATCCACTAATAATTTATTACATTATTATACATACTGTTATGATAACTAGTCATGCTATTTGAGATATTTCTGACATAAAGCAGTGAATCATCTAATCGAAAGACAAAAACACACTCTATACAAGGCTTTTATGTCAGTGTAGCTTTTAATTTTTTTTTTTTTTTTTTGCTCTTTATTCTGGTCTCAGCGTGACCATTTGGTCACGTTAGATTAGAATCATCTTGGCAGATTTATGTAATGGCAGTCCTATCCATTCTTCCTCACCATTGCAGCTGACATCTTTCATAGTGAGCTAATTATTGAGCGGGTAAATGGAGCCCGGCTGTTCGGAGGGTCCTGACAGTTGGCTGAGAGGAGCAGACATAGTGGAACCAGTGACAGAAATTGATGTTAATGCCCTTTAGTCCATTCAAGCCCATACTGTCCTTCTGGGTTTGAGAACTTTCTGTCCCTGGGTCCAGTTGTATAAAAGAACATAGGGCTCTATGGAGAGCAAGAAGCTGTGTTATTCACCAGACAAGATTGATTTGGGATCAGAAAGTGAGATTAGACTCAAAGTCAGCCATGGCTCATCTGTAAGGGCAGGTGGTGCAGTGCCCTGCCAAAATACTCATCCAAAACATAGACCTCAATATGAATTGAATCAATAATAAATTGTAAATGTGTTCAGCATTCTGTAACATATATTTTTGGATTTTCTAGACTAATTTAAGTCATAAAGTGAGCAGGATATATTAAAATTAGGCACATGTATTATGATACTTAGCGTGGCAGAGGGTTCCTATCCACCCCAGCTCTACAGTGCCCCACAATTTTCCAATGTAAATCTGTGGTGAAAAATGAGAGCCATGGGGCAGATTTTAGACATTTTACACTTTACCTTAAGTAAACCTTGCTCCAGACCAAGATGATATTAATCTGCTTCAGAAGTGTATATTAGTCTGCATCAAGTCAGTAACTAGTTGGTATGTCTGTTCTTCTTATCAAATTAATTAAAATTTAAACATGCTAATGTCGGTTGTGTTTGTTTTATGTTTGTTCTGAGCATGTCTAAATTAATGGTAATATTTCTGTTAATAAGTATATTTATTGTTCAAAAGTTTGGAGTAATTTTTTTTTTTTAACTGAACGATCATGTGACCCAAAGACTGGATTATAGCTACTGAAAATCCAGCTTTGCCATCACAGGAATAGATTACATTTTAAAATATATTAAAATAGAAAACATTTATTTTAAATTGTATCATTAGTTCACAATATTAATTTAAAGTGTTTTTTAGATGGCAGCTATCACCCTGGATAGGAGACCTCCTGGGAAAACTAGGTTGCAGCTGGAAGAGGTGTTAGTGAGCAGCAGGGGATGCTCTCCTTGTGGTCTGTGTGGGTCCTAATCCCCCAGTTTAGTGATGGGGACACTATACTGTCAAAAAGCACAGTCCTTCGGATGAGATGTTAAACCGAGGTCCTTACTGTGGTCATTAAAAATCCCAGAATGTCCTTTCGAAAAAGAATAGGGGTTTAACCCCGGCATCCTGGCCAAATTTGCCTCCTGATCATCCCCATATATACTGATTGGCTTCATGACGTCTCCTTTCCACCAATAAGCCAGTGTGTGTTGGGCGTTCTGGCACAATATGGCTACCGTCGTATGATCTGTTGGATGCCGCAGATTGGTGGTGGTTGAGGAGATTCCCTCTTCCATATGTAAAGTGCTTTGAGTACCCTGAAAAGCACCATATAAATGTAACAAATTATTATTATAATTAATTATTATTATTATCAAATAAATGCAGCCGTGGTGAGCATAAAAGACTTTAAAAAACATTTATTAAAAAACGTACCTACCCCATACTTTTAAACAGTAGTGTAATTGTGAGATTAAATATTAAAAAAAAATATATATATATATATATATAAAAAAATATATATATATTTTTTTATGTTCATATATACATACATTTATATATCAAATATTTATTAAATATTTATTACAATTAAAACACAACTTCTGTACTGAAAGCACACTTTTATTAGCCTGTGTGGGAATCCAGATTTATTAAAATGTTTAATTTAGGTTTACATTGAATTTAGCATGTTAAGGTTAGGTATAAATTATGATTATCAGAGTTTTCTAGCAAAAGACTCTGGTCAGTCCTGTTTTACTGAAACTCTTGGAGTTTGTGTTTTAGCAAGAAAGTCCAGCCAGTCCTGTACTCGGGTCTCAGTGTTCGAATAGATATGCTGAGTGGATTAGGGTGGGCAATGCTCTGTCTAAAACCGGTTCCTAAACCTGTCTTTTTCGGTTCCTGCCCCTAAATGTATATAAACTGTAAGAGAACATTTCACGTCAGACTTGGTGACTGCAGCTACCGACAGCTCGTGTTCTCAATAAAGAATCCTGCTGAAGAAACAACCAAGTCTCCTGGTCTTTCGATTCTAAGTTCACAACACCTGGTAATACCAAACTCTGCTACTTCGCTTTGCTTCGTAGACAGAGTCTGGCATGGCATAATTGAAAAGCGTTTTCTTTCTCGCGGGGGGCGCTTGTCTGAATTTTAAAATCACTGGTTACCCCTAAGCCAATCACATAACGTTTGGTTATGGCGTGTGTTATGGGCATGCTCAGCCGCATCTAACTACATTCCACTGTAAACACATGTATGATGAGAAAACAAAACCATCGAGCGAAATACCGGAGTGAACATGGCTGTGAGCGACTTTTGCAGATTATGTGAAGTAAATCTGCGCATCCACGGTACAATCAGCGTCTACGTCACAGCTCTCAGCCCGCCCTCTGTTCGTTGCTTGGCCGGCTGTTTTTAGGCCGGAGGAAAACGGGGAAAACGGTCGCTATCTCAGACTGAGTACAGAAGCGAAATGAAATTGAGCGGAAGTACGAAGTCTGACGTAGTCAGGCTACACTTTTATAGTAATACTGCAAAATTTTATTGAACAAACCTAACGTGTCAAGCTCTAGGTTTTTATAATGTATGAAAAGGGGATTGAAAGGTTCAAACCACAGCATTACAGTTTTTCTGAATTGCTAAAACACATTTCTTGGAACCATCACCCACTTTCTCAAAACCTTAAACACAAAACAAAATCTTGAAGCTACATTCAGAGAACCTCTGACTCTTCTGGCAAAATCAAACAATTGACTCAAAGTCATTTTATCTGTGCTCAAAATCAAACAATGCTTTCAGATCATACACACATCAGTCAATATATAAACACTACAGATCATTCATTAGAAACTACATAAAAAAAGGAGAACACAGAATCCAAAGCATGCAGTTACAGAAAAAAAGGTAGGCCTATATTGGAACAAAGTAAACAAATCCTGCAATTACTTAAAAAAGTATAGTAATGACCAACTTACAGTATAAGGTGAATATATCGTATACTGTATGCACTGCAAATATAGTATTGTACTGAATTTTTTATATTGAATGTCTGTATATTCAGCTCTTGCATACTGTGAAAATACAGTGACCCAACTGCAAAAGTCCAAAACGTTACAGTAAAAAACTCGAAAATGAAAAGCATGTTACAGTACACTCAGAAGAGTTGTGTAACTGCAAAATCAAGGTCAGTGAGAGAGATTCATTCTGTTTCTGCATCATGTCTTCATGTTGAGTCCGGCCTGAGGACTTTGTCCACATTACAGACAATGTCATCTCTGCAGGCAAAGGAAAAAACCCTAAAGCAGATCCAGCCTTGACAACATTCTTGCTCTTTCTCGTCCTCATCCGCTTCCTCCTCGTCCACCTCCTCTTACTCATACTCTTCCTCCTCTCCCTTTTATATTGTTTCCATCCATTGTTAGTATCAACATTCAGTGCAACAATTTGAGTCAGTTTTGGATCTCTGAACTGACTTGTATTATGTACAGTTGGATTGGTCACATCATTAGAAAATGTGAACAATTTTGAGTCGTTGCGTGTAAACGATGACAACTGTGTTGTAGTTATGTTTAACTTTTGCCTGCCTGTGTTTAGTGTTTTGAAACATAAGTGTATCACAGTGTGAAATGTGTTTTAGTGAGTGAGAATGTGTTTAGAGTTTTGCAAAAAGAGTGCATGAGATTTGCAAACAGTGTTTTAACTACCTTGAACTTGTTTAAAGGGGGGGTGAAACACTCAGTTTCAGTCAATCTCATGTTAATCTTGAGTACCTATAGAGTAGTATTGCATCCTTCATATCTCCAAAAAGTCTTTAGTTTTATTATATTTATAAAAGAAAGATAGGCTGTACCGAGTCTTTCCGGAAAAAAACGAGCGGCTGGAGGCGTGCCGTGTGGGCGGAGCTAAAGAATCACAAGCATATATGAAGAGTTCGGTTGCAAAACGCGATAAACGCCATTTTTTGACATTTGGATTTTATTATTGGAAATCACTGTTCAGATGTACCTTAATCTATGTGTGAATTGCTGCCATTAATAAGATTTAAAAATGTACATTTTAAGCCTACTACAAAATGTATTTTTTCACAAAACGCGATATCCGCCAGCCCAGTTTCTTTACAAAGTGCGATATAACGGTTAGGCTATAGAACGTTCAGGATGCTGCGCGAGCTCAGGATGTCAAGCGAGGAGAGAGTCACCGCCGGTGAAGTGCTCCGAGTTTGCTCAGTGATTTAACGATAATATCAAAACATAAAACATATGTTTTTAAAAAGAGGATTCAATAGGCTAACTAAAACACGTTTACCATTTAATTGTTTATACTGTAGGCGGCGAGCTGTCAGTCACGTCTGATCAACAGCTGTCTGTCAAGCGGGTCGCACACCGGACGCGCAGCTCAGCGCCGCGCCGCGCAGCGCCACGTCTTTTAAATTCGAACACATTATTCGAGAGTACACACACCGGCGGCGTCTGTCCGCGGCGCCCAGCAACGGCTCAGGACCGTGTTCAAAATCCTGCCGCGGCACAGCGCCATTTACATAGTTTTATATTAATTTTACATTTGTGTCTCAAATCGTAGTTAATGTAGGCCTATACGGACTTAACCCCATGCTGCAATATACATTTAGTTTTAAATTTATTTACAGAAATCAGAAAATTGCTGATGCTAACGGATTTCAGGTGAGAGTTGTCCTAGACGTGGCGCGGCGCGGCGCTGAGCTGCGCGTCCGGTGTTGCGACCCACTTCAGAGTCAAGCTAACGTTATGGATCTGATCATACAGGTTTGGTTTTCAGCAGCGGTGTGGAAGGAGCCTCCACTCTTTCTGTAACAAGCTACAAGTCGTTTATCTAACTAACTTAATCTTACTTATCTAAATTGTAACTAATCACAAATAGTCCGAAGCTGTTTAAGGATGGTTAAAACGATAAACATCCTGCAGTTTGTCTGCTCTGACAGCTCAGCTAGCCAGGCAGCGCAACGGGGTTTTATTTTTATTTTTTTATTTTTTTTTAATGCCCACTGTCCCTATGTGAAGCACAAGCACACAGACGTCCGTAGGCTACGTTGTTATCCAACTTTTTCATTCAGGGACTGCCCTGGATTACTGGCACATGCCATAGTCACATTATGTTTATTATGGCATTATGTTTTTGAATATTATTTACGATTAATTGATAAATTATTGTTACTTTTCCCACTGATGATCCAAAAGATTTCTTCAATGGTATTACAGTAGTAGAGCCTATGGTGGATATATAGCGTTTTGCAAAAAAAAAAAAAAAAAAAAAAAAGTTATGTTGTGTTGTGTATGTTCTGGCCAAAACTAACTCAGAATCTTATTATTATTAATCAATCTTTGTATATACTATTCCATATATTTATGATGTATTTTTTTAAACCAATTTAAGATGTTAAGATAAATATGTTGCATTTTGGCATGGTTTTTGACTTATTTATGAACTATTTATGGACATAAAATTAAATAGAAAATATAGTGGATTTGAAGAATATTGTGTCCCTGGCCTTCACTGAGCTCAAGAAATAGTTTAATGTACAAAAAATGTGAATGAACTTGACTGTTGATGTCTTAAATAATAATGTCAAATAACCAACATTTCTCAAAATGGATATATCTCGTTTTGCAACGAAACTCTTCATATACAGAACGTGTTTTTGCTTAGAAAAAACGTGAGATGGGCAGTGAAATGGGGGAAAAACACGAGGTCTCGAGAGTTTTTTAAAAGTAGAAATGATTTTAACTTGAGCGCAGTGTTTTTAGAACACCATGTCATGCGCGAGTTTTACAACATTTGTGTGTGTTTACTCGTGGTTTATGAGGACATGAATTGGTTTATGGATTATTGTATGTGACTTAGCAGTAGCAAGCGGAACAGTTTTGCACATCAGACTAGTATTTTCATAGAAAAACAATGGAATAGTAGCGCATTTCAATGAAGAAGCGCGCTTTGTGTGAACGGCCCCTAGGTTTATTATGAAATAATTAATTTATTTCAACATATTTTCACACTCTTTGTGTATTGTTGTTTGGAGTGGTTTTACAATAAACAAACAGACACCTACAGTGGCCAGCTAAACAAATGTATTTAAACACACACACACCATACATCGCATGCTCCATAGATACATTAACTATACGTGATCATGTTGTTTACTTGCTGTGCTTACGCGCCGATAGCTAACAACACACAGACATTTGAAGCAGTTTTACTCACCGCCTGCGGTTCCAACGCACGACCGTGAACCTTTATCGTTGGGACTGCTCCATCCTTAAGCATTAGATCTGCAAATCCGGCAAATACTTCCCTAAAGCCGAGCACAGCGCTTTGATGGGCGTACTGCTTTCGCTCTCTCGCTCTGGTCTACGGGTGCGCGCGCGCCCTTCCGGGAGAAGTGCCCTTAGGACCCGTATAAGGAAATTCTGCCCCATCTGACATCACACAGGCCCATACTCGAAAAAAACTTTCCGAAACTTGTGACAAACCGGAAGGAGAATTTTTGGCACAGAAATACTCCATCAAACGTACAACTTAATTTTTGAAACTTTGTCCATGTTTAGCATGGGAATCCAACTCTTTAACAGTGTAAAAAACTCAGTATGCATGAAATAGCATTTCCCCCCCCCCTCCTTTTATGTTTTACAGAAAGAGTGATTTATTAGGCAAATTGGTTTAGGCTATCGAGAATTTGGTTCAGAGAATGGAATTTAGAGTTTCAGCAATTCAGAAAACCTGTAAAATCAGTGTGCAGATTTTTACAGTTTTTTCCCCTTAAATATATAGTGGTATATATATCGTTACATGTATTTAGGGTTTCATTGTTGGGAACGCCTCTGCGTGATTGCTTCTGAAACGTGTGTCAACTAGTCCAACGGGGAGACGGAACGTCACGGGTGGGTGACATCACGACCAGGAAAGGATAAAAGCACATCCAGAATGACCGGCACTAGCTTCTGTGCCTCAGCAAGCGCTCTGTGTCAAACTGTGTGTTTTTTTTATTGTTGTCTGTCCCGATTTAGTGCAGTACACAAAAATCACACTTATTATAGCGAACCAAACATTCGAGCCTTGTGCTTCTCCCTGCCCGTGCTTCCTAATAGGTGGGGATTCACATAACTTGTGTGTTATGTGTTTGGAAGCGGATCATGCTCTGTTAGCCTTCGAGGGGGCTGACTGCGAACATTGTTTGTCAGAGGCTGCCACTTCGCACACTCCGCTCCCGACTGTCACTTTTCGAGGAAAGTGTTCAGGTTCATGTTCCTGATGGTTCTGGCCCCTCTGTTGCCAAGGCAGCACTAAGCTGAAATCATGGGGTTGGCAAATGGATCTATCGGAGGGGTTAGCAAACTTTGTTGCAATATTTTCCTGTTATCACTGTAAAGCTGCTTTGAAACAATCTGTATTGTAAAAAGCGCTATATAAATAAAGGTGACTTGACTTGACTTGACTATGATCAAGATCACGCGGCGGTGTCTCCGTGCCTTGGTTATATGGAGGAAGCCTTGGTTCCTGTCCCAGGGTCCTGTGTTAGGAGCTTATTGTCATCGAGTCACTTTCACGACAGACGCTTCTCTCACAGGCTTTGGAAGCAGTAATGGATGGCCGCTCAGCTCAGGGTCTCGAGTCCTTATCTTCCGTCACACATAAATTGCCTGGAGATGATGGCGGTCTTAATGGCATTGAAGCACTTCCTCCCAGACTTAAGAGGCCATCATGTGCTTGTCTGCACAGACAACACATTGGTGGTCTCTTACATAAATCACTAGGGGGGTCTGCGTTTGCATTCACTTTGCAAACTGGCGGACCAGGTCCTCCTGTGGTCCCTAGGGAAGATGCTCTCCTTGAGAGCAGTGTACATCCTGGGGTACCTAAACATAGGAGCAGACATCCTGTCGAGGCAGGGGCTGAGTCCAGGGGATGGAGACTTCACTCTGAGGTGGAGGTGAAGCATATATAGGAGTTTTACGGCCAAGCGGAAGTGGATCTGTTTGCGTCTCAGGATACGACGCCCTGTCCACTTTGTTGTAGAGACTCAACTGAGGTTGTAGAGACCATACTTCCCTCCAGAGGTTCGTCCATGAGGAAACTTTACACCCTGAAGTGGAAAGTTTTCACTTCTTGGTACAGAATGCGACAGTGGGATCCAGTTAACTGCCCGGTGGGTTCAGATCTAGAGTTTCTACAAGATCGCTTCCAAATTAAAGGTTTACGTGGTGGCCATAGCGGCTTACCATGTCCCTTTGGGTGGTGCATCTTTGGGGAGGAACCCTCTAATAACATGTTTCCTTCGTGGCACTCTGAGGCTGAGGTCTGCAATTCGTACCAGGGATCCTGCTTGGGACCTGGCTATTGTTTTAGAAGGTTTATCTGCAGCTCCCTTTGAGCCCCTTGATATGGTTTCAGAAAATTTTCTGACTTTAAAAACAGTTTTCCTTCTAGCCATTTCTTCTCTTAAAAGAGTAGGAGATCTTCAGGCCTTATTGGTATCCCCCACTTGCCTTGAGTTTGCACCGGGGATGGTCAAGGCATTCCTTTACCCTAAAACGGGCTATGTCCCTAAGGTGCCGACCAACGTACCACAGCCTATTGTTGTGCAAGCCTTCTGTCCTCCTCATTTCAGAGATCAGGACCAGGAAAACTGAACCTTCTCTGTCCAGTAAGAGCACTGGATACATATGTCCACAGAGCTGTCCTGTGGAGGAAATCTGATCAGCTGTTTGTCTGTTTTGGATTGCCTAAAGAAGGTCTTCCTGCTTCAAAGCAGACAGTCAGCAAGTCGAGGCTATCTCTCTTGCTTATGAGGTCTCTGGTTAGCCTTCACCTTTGGCTATCAGAGCTCACTCTACCAGAAAGTATGGTGGCCTACAAGGCCTTAATTTCAGGTGTATCCCTTCAAGAGTTTTGTGTTGCGGTGGGTTGGTCTTTCCCACTCACATTCATAAGGTTCTATAGCCTGGACTTGGAAGCTGCCCCAGGTGCTCAGGTCTTAGTTGTGCCACAGTTTCACACGGACAGGCGCTTGTAAGTATGGCGTTTGGGCATTATCGATCCCAAAATGCCATCAACGCAGCGCAAGTTCCCTCGAAAGGGAACATCTCAGCTCACGACTGTAACCATAGTTCCCTGAAAAGGGAACGAGAAGCTGTGTCGCCCTGCCATACTTCCTACATCCCTGTGATCGACTTGCTTCGGGTAATTGAAGGTAGCGCCGGTTGTTCCGGATGTGCTTGTCATTAGGATACGTACCAAAAACTTTTAAGCTGGCTATAATTAAACCACTTGTTAAAAAAACGCAACTTGATCCTACAGAATTAGAGGCCGATCTCGAATCTACCTTTTCTGTCAAAGATACTAGAAAAGGCAGTATCCTCACAACTATGTTCCTTTTTAGAAAGAAATGGTATCTGCAAGGATTTCCAGTCAGGATTTAGATTGTACCATAGTACTGAGACAGCTTTCATTAGAGTCACAAATGATTTGCTCTGATCATCCGATCGTGGTTGTATCTCTCTATTAGTGTTACTCGATCTTAGTGCTGCATTTGATACTATTGACCACAATATTCTTTTAAATAGACTCGAAAATTATGTTGGCATTAGTTGAATTGCATTAGCATGGTTTAAATCATACTTATCTGACCGTTATCAGTTTGTAGCAGTAAATGAAGAGATGTCTCATCGATCACAAGTTCAGTATGGAGTACCACAAGGCTCAGTACTAGACCATTGCTGTTCACTCTGTACATGCTACCTTTGGGAGATATCATTAGGAAGCATGGAATTAGTTTTCACTGTTATGCTGATGATACTCAGCTCTATATTTCTTCAAGCCCTGACAAAACTTACCAATTCACAAAATTAACAGAATGCATAGCTGATAGAAAAAACTGTATGACTAGTAATTTCCTACTACTTACAGATGTGGCCTTTAAAAATGCGCGTCTCAGAGAGAAGAATGCTGCGAGCACTTCCGAAATTCTGCGGGATCGTGCAGAAGGGGGATTAGATGTTGGACGCAGGAAATAATAAAACCTGTAGATGGCAGTCGTGTTTCATGTGGCCATACTGAGTTGACGAAGTATGACGAATACAATGTTTTCTTTTGCCAGTTACATAAACAATCACATATTCTTCATAAAAATCTGACTCAAACGCGCATCATTTGTCTTATTTTTTTTTCTGTGTACTTACAGTAGAAGAGACGTGATGTAGGCTATGATAACTGAGTCTTATAACACAATAATTTGCGAAGACCTTTGAAGAGACCGAGATCATTTGCGCATTATCATTATCTAATTTTACATTCAGTTCATTTTTGCATCTTAACGTTTTAAATAGTTTTAACATGGTTGTAATGCGCTTTTCTGCATTACACACAGTACTTTTTATATTATCATGTTTCCCTTATAGGAGTCGATTTCGGTGGGGACGGTGGGTATGCACCTACCAGATTTCGTCATGAGACATTTTGTACCCACCACTTTTAACTTCAGTCCATAATAATTTGACTTTGGGTTCTATTGACCGTTTTCAGTGGTTATGAGGAGCTTAATTAATTTAACCTGAGATGTGCGTTATATCGCCTTTTGATCATTCGTGTTGTCGATTTTTGACACAGTTTCATTATATGTTCATAATAATTTGATTCATAATTATGTCCTTTTTTTCTAAAAGTAAAAAAAAACTTTTCTAAAAGCAATATTCTAAAGAGATACAAAGACAGTGTACGCCACCAGATTTCGTCATGAGTCATTTTGTACCCACTACTTTTAACTTCCGTTGACCGTTTTCAGTGGTTATGAGGAGCAATATGAGAGAGAATTTTTTGTAATCATTGTCTGACACAACAAAAAAAATAATTATAATATTCATTTTATTTTAATTTTCGTGTTCGCATTTATGAGGGGAAAAAACAACGTGTCAGTTTACGGTTATGGACGTGAGCGCTCTAAAAGCGGCACTAAAAGACTGCTTTAAAACTTTCACAGAGACCTCAAACAGAACAGCTGCCTTTCTTTAAATTGAATTTCGTTTTGTATTAATTATATCTTAATTTTAATCAGTGTTTCGTGAACCATTTGCCTGGATTTAAGAAGTAAATATAGCAGACAATCACGACATTGGAGGCCCCGGCGATATCTCATAAATGAACCGAAACTCAGCGTGTAATGAACATTCACATTTACAGTGTATTTAGACACATTTAGACGCATTCATAATCATTACTTTTACCGGTTCTTTGTGGCAAGCTTTATGCGTGCGGTCGTGCGCAGTGCGGCTATATTACGTAAACACTCATGATCCATATAAGTAGGCTAATTAAATTAATATAAAGGGGCGATTTGTCCATGAATTACTAGCCTAGTATACTAGTCGACTAGAAAAAAAAAAAAAAAATAAAAAAACCTTTTAGTCGAAAGCAGCCCTTATTCCACATATTTTCGAACCAGGCAACATGACATCTGTGTTGAGCGAGCGACCGGAATGAATAGCGGAGCGGAATATTCAGAAATGCGCTCTCCACTCACGAGCTCTGATCGGAACAAACCCGAACCTCACTGTCTGCTGAACTTGCAGAATCATCAAAATATAATATTTTCTAATGAAGAATTTTAAAACTTTATTGGTGGTAGTTGAGAAGAATTCCTCTTTCCATATCCATATTTCCATATTTCCATAATATAAATGTACATTACTGTTATTCTTATTATATAAGAATAATACGTATTTTTTACAACATTTTTAACATAATAGAGAATATAAGTTTAGCGTGTTGTGTGTATTTCCTAATTATAAGCTTTTGGTGAAATTGCAACAAAACTAAAAGAGTAAAAGTGCATAAAAACATAAAAACATGGCGTCGTCTCAAGAAATATCTGCGTACACACGAAACCACTGAAACCGATTTTAAAACGATGTAGCCTAGTAGGCTATACATACCAGACCAGGCACTGTAATTCTGCCACAGTATACTAAAAACGGAGAAGACTTAAAGCATGCGCATAAACCTTGCGCGCTATACAACAATAATATTAGGCACAGTAGCTTCTTTTTTTCTTTTCTTTTTTTATCAAGAACTTTGTTGAACAATATGAACAACCATAAATGGTCTGGTACAAAATATGAGTCACGATATTCGATAGTTAACGGATGCATAAAGCTTGCCACAAAGAACTGGCAAAAGTAATCATGTGTCAAGTATAGCAAGGAGACATTTTAATTGTTTACTAATAATCTAGTGTTTTATGTGTCAGTCAAAGATGTTGACAATGCTGACTCGTCATCTTCGCAGATATTGTGAACGTGCCTATAGAGAGAAATGCACACTTACATAAGAGAGTTGTCTGTTTCTTTTCGTTTTGAATTGTTTTGTTTAAAAGTGGACATTTCAAGCTTTCTAGATACATTTCTGAGTTTCGGTTCATTTGTGAGACGAGCTCAGTTCACGAGCAATGCAAGTTATATCGCGCCGGTGCCTCCATTTCCTGATTAAATAGTCTTAAATGCGTTTTCGTGGACAGAAACCAATATAATCTTCCTGATTTAATCACGTAAAACATAAGTCTAAACACAAGCACCACTCTTCTGAATGATGGTAACCACAAACCTCCAAGAGTTTGTAAAACATATTTAATACTTACAAATTCAAAAAAAAAAAAAAAATTTTTTGCAGTGTATAGGCTAAATAAAACGACATTAAGAAAGTTATTTCCAAAATGTAATTAATTGCACAGTCTTTGTTTTAGCTGCTTGTTTTAGCTGCTAACAATTGCACAGATTCAAGAAAGTACAACCACCCACCCCCCAGGTCTGCCGATTCAACCCCAGATGCTAATCGATCTCCTCTCAGGGAATCAAAAGAAAACCGGTTTTTCCAGTTTTCACCAGCGTGGGGGCGGGGTTTTAATCCCTTGCAGTTCCTTTGTTTAAATGCTATTTAAGCAAATCTACTATACATACGCTTTAAGTTATTTCAAATTAATGTTTATAGCTTAATTTGTTGATATCGCTTAACTTAATTTGACATATGTTGATATAACCAACTGACATTGTAGATTCCATTGCATGCCAGGAAGAGGCTTATGCTTTGTTTTAAGTAATGAGCATTTACTATAATATAGCCGCACTCAAGCGCACGACCGCACGCATAAAGCTTGCCACAAAGAACCGGTAAAAGTAATGATTATGAATGCGTCTAAATGTGTCTAAATACACTGTAAATGTTAATGTTCATTACACGCTGAGTTTCGGTTCATTTATGAGATATCGCCGGGGCCTCCAATGTCGTGATTGTCTGCTATATTTACTTCTTAAATCCAGGCAATTGGTTCACGAAACACTGATTAAAATTAAGACATAATTAATACAAAACGAAATTCGATTTAAAGAAAGGCAGCTGTTCTGTTTGAGGTCTCTGTGAAAGTTTTAAAGCAGTCTTTTAGTGCCGCTTTAGAGCGCTCACGTCCATAACCGTAAACTGACACGTTGTTTTTTCCCTCATAAATGCGAACACGAAAACTAAAATAAAATGAATATTATATATATATATATATTTTTTTTTTGTGTGTGTCAGACAATGATTACAAAATTTTTCTCTCATATTGCTCCTCATAACCAAAACGGTCAACGGAAGTTAAAAGTAGTGGGTACAAAATGACTCATGACGAAATCTGGTGGGTACACGTACACTGTCTTTGTATCTCTTTAGAATATTGCTTTTAGAAAAACTTTTAGTTTTTTTACTTTTAGAAATAAATAATTATGAATCAAATTATTATGAACAAGTAATGAAACCGTGTCAAAATTCGACAACACAAAGAATGATCCAAAAGCGATATAACGCACATCTCAGGTTAAATTAATTATAAAAAACAGGGAACATTTTGTAAAAGCAAAACTGAACAAAATGCATAATTAAAATAATTGTATTAGGCTATGTGTTACCGAATATTTAATACCACTTCCCCATAATGTTGTAATTCTTTTTTTAAAACAACATCTGTCAAACTGTCAATCATATACCTCTTATCTGGTCATTTTTATTTTATTTTAGAAGTCATAACTGTTGATCACCCTTTATATGGATTTTGTGAATATGAATATTTAGAATATTTACAAACTGTCGGCAAGACCTCAAGCCAACCCCGGACATTCTGAGACTAACGTGGAAAAATCTTTATGCTTAATGCATTAAGACAGTTTAATTAAAATATTTATTAATAATTTAATGGCAAATCAGATGCGCCCAACGTATGCTACGCGTTGTGCTGCGACATTACCTCACAAGAAATATCTGCCCAAGAACAATCACACAAGAAATATCTGTACGAATTAAGAATCTGGGTAAGTCGCATTATTTAAGCCTTGCATTATGTTAGGATGATTTTGTGTATATATATAAAAAAAATACTGGGTTTTTACAGGCAGAGCCACGTGCATTATGCTCACACTAAATTCTCTGTTGCGCTTAGTATAAATGCGCATTGCATGCACAATCATCTTAATAGTTGTACAAAAAAGTTATGCGCTGGCAAGAACGTCACTTTGCTGTTTTAATAAAAGCAATGTTAAATATTCTGCATGCACTCATCTCCTGGAAACCACAGCAATGACAAAGCATATAAAAATTCGTAAACGTTGTCAAATACCCCTTCTTGTCTTAATGAACCTTTTGCATTTACAAATATTTTCAAATGTTTGTATAATACAGTAGCCTACTGTAAATATTTGTGTCTATTACTATTTATAATTTATATTTTATTGTGGATGTTTTCTCACAATCATGACGTAATGTGAAGTAAAATAAAAAATCTAATGTAAAGTTGTTTTTTATGCGCCACCTGGTGGATATTCTGTGAAGCGAAACACATTGAGGGATTTTTTTAAGTAGGCCCCCCCGAAGCACTTGCAGAATTCTGCGAGACTCTACGAGACGAATTGCCGAATGCCGCGGGAGAAAACGCGCGTTTTTAAAGGCCAGATCTGTAACTGAAAAAACAGAGATTCTAATTATTGGACAAAAAACTTCCTCACGTAATAACTTAGAATACTGTCTAACACTTGATGGCTGCTCTGTCAAACCTTTGTCGTCAGTTAGGAACCTGGGTGTGCTCTTTGATACCAATCTTTCATTTGAAAGTCAGGTTTCTACTATCTGTAAAAACGCATTTTTCCATCTTAAAAATATATCTAAATTACGTCATATGCTCTCAATGACAAATGCGGAACAATTAGTTAATGCGTTCATGACATCAAGGCTAGATTATTGTAATGCTCTTATGGGTGGTTGCCCTGCACGCTTAATAAACAAACTACAGCTGGTCCAAAACGCAGCAGCTCGAATTCTTACCAGAACCAGGAAGTATGACCATATTAGCCCTGTTCTGTCAACACTGCATTAGCTCCCTATTAAACATTGTATAAATTTTAAAATATTGCTTATTACTTACAAAGCACTAAATGCTTTAGTTCCCCAGTACTTGAGCAAGCTCTTAACGCATTATAGTCCTTCACGTCTATTGCGATCACAAAAAATCTGGCCAGTTGATAATACCTAGAATATCAAAATTGACTGCTGGTGGTAGATCCTTTTCCTATTTAGCACTAAAACTCTAATCTTCCTAGTATTGTCCGGGAAGCAGACACACTCTGTCAGTTCAAATCTAGACTAAAAACACATCTCATTGGCCTAGCATACACATAACACATAATAAATTTCTATAATTTAATGTTAGGCTGCATAGATTAGGTCAGACGGAACCGGGAACACTCCCCATAAATCCTGATGTACTTGTTACATCATAAGAAGAATGCCGTCTACGCTAATATTAGTCTCTCTGTTTATCCTGAGGTTTACCGCAGTCCACCGGATCCAGGCCCCCATCTCCTTCCCTTTACCTCTGTATAGATAAAACGTTGTCAAAATAGTTCCGGTTCACATGGCTACTCGGAAGCGATAAATAATTCTGTATTATACATTTTTAAGTAATTTGTTTAGGTCAATTTGTATAGAAAGACTACACGCCTGCGCACATATATATTCAAACGTGCATACCTATAGACTAAACACGTAATACGCATGGCGTCAGCGTTTTCACAGGTTTGCGTTTTTAAAGCTTGCGCAGAGATGAAAAAAAAATATATATATATATTATATAAAATATATATATATTATATAAAATATATACAGTATATATATTTTTTTTTTCTTCAAGGCTTGCACCTTGGAACCTATTTCAAGGTTTGCGTTCTCGAGCCACTGGGCACTGTTGTTGTGTGAGTGAGCGGGCCGGAACCCGTTTAAGGTTTTCTGTTCGAATGGTTTCGTGTAAGCGGCCCCTAAGTTAATAACTAATGATCTTTGCAACGGAAGTGAATCGATCAAAACTAACTTTAGCTGGACAATAACTTTATTCTAGAGCTGCTGTTAAGCCAAAACAATCTCTGTTACTTTAATTTCCTATTATCACTGTAAAGCTGCTTTGAAACAGCCCATATTGTTAAAAGCGCTATATTAATGAAGGTGACTTGACTTAACTTGACTTTTATTCTTTCCTGGTCGTGACGTCACCCGCCCGTGACATTTCCTCTCACCATTGGACTAGTTGACACACGTGCTTAAGACGCAATCACACAGAGGTGTTCCCAAAGCAGCATTGACGCAGCATCTTGTTCCCTTCTCAGGGAACTATGGTTACAGTCGTAACCTGATACGTTTTGCTTATTAACTCATGAATGCTCCAAACTGGGGAGTTTTCATGAGTAAATAAGCAAACATTCCCTCTCTTCTCTTTCTCTCTCTGTCACATACACTTATTCAGACCTCAGAGTCAGCACTGCAGGTGTAAGATACTCATTGGTATGCCGATGCAGAAGTGGGGTTAGGAGAGCTGTATTGTAATAATCTGGCTCTAAAGATGCTTCTCTTTTTTATTCTCATAACGGAGTTTAGATGAGATTTAGTCTGCCGCACCACACTGAGATTCTGCACAAAATCTGTTTGGAACTAAAGCCTTTCTAAAATGTTCACATACTGCACAGGAGACATTTTAGAGAAAGTGAAAGACAAGAAAAAGACAAAGAGAGCAAAATTAAGAGCTGATGTCTCAATATGTTTATTTGAGAACTGAATCCCTTGATCAGCTCCACGTTGGCACATTACATTGCTGCTGTCAGCTTTACATGAAAATAACCACCACTTACAGCAAATTAACTAATACTTTAAATGCTTGGAAACAAGCCACTTTGAATTAAGTCTTTGGCAATTATATGAAGTGGCTGAATGAGCAGTTGTGCAACATGTTCACTTAAAGTTGGTTAAAATAAATGTTCAATATATAATACTCAAACATTGTTGATTTGAGTCCAAAAATTTGTAGGTGATATTGAACAGTCAAGGACATGTATTCAGACAGATGGGAAAACAGTTATTTTAGGTGACATGTCCCTGAATAAACATTAACTGGTTTGTTTAATATTCATGCCTCTGCAGTGAAAACACATTTTGAATTCAGATTCACTGAGTTACGGAGCCACTGCAGTTACATTTTATTCATGTAATGAGACTTATCAATAGATTTATAAGACAGTGCAGTTAATGCGTCATGTTATATTGAAACAAGCTCACAATCACTCTGCTGTTTGCCCTTTTTTGTGCAGATTTTGACACAGTAATTTATCATTTAAGCACTTTATTAAATCTTTGACAAATATTGATGTAACGGCCTAAAGGCAACAACATTTTTCAATAATAATTTAAAATCTAGTCTGTATCCGTTTTCCTCACTGTAGAGTGTTACTGTATTATGTTGTTAGAGCTGTGATCGATTAAAAAAATGTGTTTTACTTGCACATTTATATGTAGTTACTATAGTAATAACAGTAAATTATGCATAATTAAATGCAACTAAACCTTAACCAAACCTTAATCCTACCCTAACCCTGAGTACATGTTGTTAATTAATATTACTCAGTACTTAAATATATAATTACACTGTAACAATGACACCTTAAAATAATAGTGTAACCTCAATTAATATTATGCTCTAAGAAAAACATTTTATTTTAGACTAATATTGCAGATTATTGCAGACTAATATGGTATTTTATTAACATTATATACAAATATTTCATTTTCAACTCAGTTTAGTTTAGTTTAGTTTAGTTTAGTTTAGTTTAGTTTAGTTTAGTTTAGTTTAGTTTAGTCTAGTCTGGAGCCCAGGGTAAATGAAACACACCATTGCTTCATCTGTCTTTTGGGGATGTTTTCAAACTTTATTTTGAGAAGAGATGCAGGTGTTTTGTCAGATTGCATGTTGTGGTATTGCTGGTTCTCGCTTCTTCAGCTGAAAAGTCAACCACAGCATCTCTGTATTAATATTTTAAATGGCCTTCAAATTTTGATTACCACCCGCTTATGTCCCGGCATCAATGATTCATTAACAGCAATGCTACAGTGTGCTGTCTTCCTGCCACTCCTGCCACACACCAACACTCACAATGACACATATACACAACGTACAGGCATGGCTGTTATACTGTATTTTTAAACCAACAACATGACAAATGATATTAAAATTCAAGAAGTGTTATGAGAACAAGATGACCTGTTGCAGTTTGTCTGTACATATGTCTGTACACTATCGCAATCCTTTATTATAGATCTTGAAACTTTAGAGTCCTCAGCTTTTTCCAGATTCTGCACCGACTAGATAAAAGATCTTCTAAATGAACTGTGACATTTCAGTCTCACTATAGCAAGAAAAGCTGATGCTGTTTTCATTTTGGCTGCATTTGTGATGTTATTAATTATCTCAGCATTTAGTTCTTGGACACACTGTTTACTTCGTGTGCATATTTACACTCTGTACAATCTATCATTTCTGAGACAATACTATTTTTGCTCCTTGAAGCAACTCTAGAATTAAAACAAATGTTTCCAAATGAATGCAGGTTTGTGGAGGTTAAAAGTTGAAATCCTCATAGTTAGTATTGTTTAGCTGAACTGTGTTTTACTTTGATTCCTTCATAATCCTAGTAGATTAGATCTTCAGATATAATTTAACCCTTGTGCATCTGATGACTTTCCATATCCCCATAATGTCTGTTTTTTTCTTACTCAAACACTACACAACCATTTTTTCCCACAGTATTTCTTTCAATAAAATATCTAGAAAAAAAAAAAAAATGGATAGTAAGACTTAAGTAAGACTGAACAAACGTAGGCTCAATATCGCAGGTGCATCATAAGAAGAATATTGTATATGTTTTTGTGCGTGTATGTGTGTGTGTGTGTGTGCGTGCGTGTGTGACCTTTAGTACTGTTATAGGAAACTACTCAGCACAGGATATTTATCACAGTTCTCTAGGGACTGACGTTGCACACATTCATGCACAAAGTTAAAATATTCATATTTTTATTTACCCCATAAAACATGTGGATCAGCATCTTATAAATGTAGGATAATGGTGGTTTCTGTGTTTCAAAAACAGTTATATTTGAATAAACTCAGCTCAGCTGCATCATAAACATCATGTTTATCATAAACATGATGTATATTGTCAATTCTATGTGATTAGCTTTTTTACACTTTTGTTTCTTGTTGTAGTGTACAGTATGGGACTGGGATTCTAATGGAAAACATGACTTCATAGGAGAATTTCAAACCACCTTCAAGGAGATGAAGTCAGCCATGGATGGGAAGCAGGTAAAATAAACATACACACACAGTCACAAAATGATCCTTCTTCCAAAATTCTCTTATCAACACAATAATTCAATAATTAAACGCAATACAATTGTTCAACAAGTCAAGTCAAGTTACCCTTATTTATATAGCGCATTTTACAATACAGATTGTATCAAAGCAGCTTCAAAGTGATAACATGAAAATAATACAACAAAGTTTTTTTCTAGAATAAAATTGCATCATCGTAAGGCAGATCAATAAAATTGTTGAATATTAAACATATACAAATAACATGACTTTTTAACGGTTTCATATAATTATTTAGAATTATGAATTATACCTGTTTAAAGGAGTATCCCCATTGTATTAGCAGGGAAACACTACTAGGATTCAAGACACCTGGGGGGGGGGGGGTACATGTACAAGGATATTATACATTTTTTAAAGCACTGAATATACCCTGAAGCACATGGAACTGAGTAAGAGCAATAGCATGCATTCTTCATAACTCCAGCTTATGGATATGTGCAAAGAAGAAAGCCTTTATTAATAAAAACTCATATCACATCATCTAGACTGGAGCTTGCCCATGGGTATGTGAAAGGCTGTAGAATTTCAAAGAACCAGACCAGATTCTGTGGTCTCATGAAGCCGAAATTGAACCTTTGAGCCTCAATGCTAAGCACCCTAGAACACACTAGCAACTGCATATCTACAGGCTACCACTCTGAACACTTAGCAAAACGTTGACAACCATCCTTATACCCTCTGAACACCTTAACAACCACATAGCAACACTCTGGCAATCAATAAAAACTTGGCAACTGTATAGCAATGGGCTAACAACCACTCTGAACACCATAGCAACCACATAGCAACACTCTGGCAACCAACCAGAACACACTAGCAACTGCATAGCAATAGGGTAAGTAACAACCACATAGCAACATTCTGGCAACCAACCAGAACACCTAGCAACAGCATAGCAACAGGCTAACAACAACTTTGAACACCGTAGCAACATCCTGGCAACCAACCAGGGGTGCATTTCCCATACAACATTGTAACTCACTGATTAACCATAGTACGATGGATTGTTGGAGAAACTAACCAATTAGTCACGAGTCACGACTGTTTCCCGAAACTGTGGTAACATGGTCACACCTCTGTCATTTGAACCACACTGGTTCAACAAGGAGTGTTGTTAATGATGTCACGCGCAGGTGGAGAAGTATTATCTTCTGCTAATGTATCCATTCAAGATCTCTGAGATGTTGCTGAAACGTTTTTGTTCCATGTCATTTTGCTTTATTTGATGTTTGAGTCATTGCGGGTTCCCTCATACGTCATACTCCGGAAAACGGCACGATTGTTATTAACACGCTAAAATAAATAGATTAAAATATACGGTATATTTGAACAGAATGAAAGATAGAATGTACTGAATGTTAGGTTGGTTATTGTGCCCAAGAGCATGATCTAATTAAGTCCATATTCCATTTAACAAGAAACTGTGCTTCTAACCACAGCTCGAGAGTGTGTACAGTTCCAACCACGTAAGTTTGCAATGCTGTTTGCAAATGTTGGTTGGAAGTATGATTTCAGGAAACGCCAAATCATTGAACTATGTTGGTAACGACGGAACTTGCGACCATAGTTGGCTAACTATGCTTTCGGGAAACACACCCCAGAATAGCTAAGCAACTGCATAGCAATGGGCTAACAACAACATAGCAACACACTGGCAACCAACCATAACACCCTAGTAACTGCATAGCAACAGACCACTCTGAACATCTTAGCAACACCCTGGCATGACAGCAAGTTTTGCACAGGCAAGCACCACTCACATTTGTATGAGAAAATAAAAAACGATTTATCTTTTTGTTCTCTATTAGAATAATTAAGCAACATATCAGTTTTTCCCCCGTTTGACTCAACCTTGGTGAGCAAAAGAGACTTCTTTCAAAAACTTTTTTTTTTAATGTTTCCAGACTTTTTAACAAGTACTATATATATATAATTAAATACAACCACCATAACTAGATAATTCTATACTGGAGTCAATCCACTATACCACCTGATCGTATGTATACTCAACACACACACACACACACACACACACACACACACACACACACACACACACACACACACACACACACACACACACACACACTTACTCTGCTCCGTTGCTTCTCTCATTTGAAATCTATTACCGGCTGTGCTGATTAGTAGTTAATGTGTGGCTTTAAATTCCATTAACTACATATTCACAGTCATCCCCTTGAATGCTCAGAGGAGCAAAGTCGACAGGCTTCAACATACGCTTCTCGTTGAATTTGTTAATCAGTGGAATACCTCTTCCGCCAGCGTGTGCTGATTGCACTGCTAGCGGGTTTCACAAATAGGTGCTTCGTTTTCAGTGGGAAACTCTGATGCTTTCAGTCTCCAGGGGTGGAAGAAAACGTCTTGCATGCTCTTCAGTGAGAATACCTGATTTACAGTTTTTACCAACTGCTTACACACAAAATCTTTTCATGTCACACGATTTTTGAAACCTCTCACTCAAAGTGCAAAACTACATGCCAAATCTTCAAAACCATAAGCTATTTCTCAGCCTTTGACTCAGTTTTCAATTGCATAAAACACTTTTTTCAAAACACTACACACAATTCTCTACCTAAAACACAAAGATCTATCAGGAAGTGACTTGCTTTCCTTTTCCAAACACAACCAATCAAAATGCTACACTTATTCACCAGGTCACACAGACACACTCGTCACATATGCAAACACTAATTACTTAACTGATCACTAACCAATCACTGCTTTGCTGTAGTATAGATAGGCCTATAAATAGGTCAAAGGTCAGATTACCTGTTATGGAGAAGAGATGAAGCTTAGCACTGGGGACTGCAAACCCCCCCCCCCCCCCCCCCCATTTTTTTACAATTAGCAATCAGAGCTTTAGCATAAAAGGGCAACAGGTGAGCTCTTCAATGGAGCAATGGATGCCAACATTGGATTTTTTTTTTTTTTACTGTAACTGTATACAGTCAATTCTTCTGTTGTTTTGTATGTAGACCACTGTATGTACAACTTTGTGTTGGTTGGGATGTACACTGTGTACATTGTTTTGTTTGTGGGAAAAATAACATATATTTGTTACAGTGTATTTGTGTGTTTTGAGTATAAAAACAATATTCTCAAATATTTTACAACACACTTGTATTACTATGTACTGTCTGTAGTAAGTGTAACACTGAACCAAAAAAAAGGCCTAAGTCATTATGATGAATGGAGAAGAAGTGTTTTGCATTCATCATAGTGTTTCACATTGAGCACATCAGTGTTCAACTGGTTCTTATAAATGTCTATTCATATGATGGTTTGTGTATGTCATAAACAAAATACCATTTTGAGAAGAAATAACATTGTTTTGAATGTAAAGTTTCATTTTACAGGAGAATTGAGGGGTTTTGCCCATTGTGTGTGTTTTTTTTTTTCTGATTTGTGTGTAGAGTTCTGAGAATATGAGGCATGCTTTTGGAAAATGTGTGTAAACAATCGAGTAAAACAAAGAAAAAATATTTTTTGTTTCTACATTGCATTGGCGTTTCC
The DNA here is from genome assembly GCF_949319135.1 of Squalius cephalus. Lineage (NCBI taxonomy): Eukaryota > Metazoa > Chordata > Actinopteri > Cypriniformes > Leuciscidae > Squalius > Squalius cephalus. The sequence continues at coordinate 29,976,167 of NC_137129.1, forward strand.
GGTTTACTTGTTACCTCTCTCAGCAGATTACTTTCACTGTAGAACATTGTATTGAAATGTAGATATAAGCCTATGAAAGACCAAAGAGCTTTAGATTTAGAACAGCAGTGTTTACATGGTATATCCAAAAATTTATTATTATGAAAAAAGTGTTTGCCATTTGATGCAAATGCTTCATTCTGACATGTGTTTATAGCATTTTGAATGCAGTGTTGCATTTTGAAGGAGATGTGAGGCATTTTGCATTTTGTGTGTGCAGTTTTGAGAATTGTGTGTAGAGTTTTGAAAAAAGGAGACTTAGTTTTGAAAACGTGTGTAAGCAATTGGTAAAAACTGTAAGATCTTTAGATCAGGCTGAGATAATTGTGCTTGGATCGGTCATTTTAAATAACTCATGGATTCGAGACCGAGATCTTTGGATTGTTTGCATCACTAGGTTTCACTGAGCTATTGTATGCACACTAGAAATGTAAATTAAATGAAGAACTGTTTGGCTGGGATAGAAATATCTCTTTTTTTGTCCTGACAGGCATTATCACAAGAGAAACTACCAACTGATCTTGGCCCAAAGGTGACTTATTAACACTGACATGCTTGTGAAAGTCTTGCCAGCACTGCTAGCTTACAGCCAATCACTCTCATACTTTCTGAAAGCTCAACTGCAGACACTATGTTATACTGAGTCTTTAAGACATCCATCTGTCAATGTGTCTCTCAGGCTTTGGGCATCTTCCTCTCATATAGATATATCACATACAAACATCAGACCAGATGAAAGACTTGCAAGCCCAGGATAGATTCATGTGGAGTTGGAGTTCACTGCAGAGTTGAATGAGTGGCATAGTGCTGTAATGTTATTTTACTGTAACATGTTTCTGACAGATCCAGTGGGAGTGTATTAATCCTAAGTACCAAGTGAAGAAGAAGAACTACAGAAATTCTGGAATGGTAATTCTTACCCTGTGCAAGGTGAGTCATTTTCACACTCTTTTTCTAGCACTAAATAAATTAATGAAGGATTTTAGATCTGGGTTAAATAGGAAGTCTAAATCAATCCTTCTGTACCACCATTATGACTGTCCTTGTAATCACTGCACTATAAGTAATTTGGGGTAGAAAATATATAATAAATATTTTTACCATTTTTATTACAATATCTGGTCCATTCAGTTGGTTGTAAATGCTTTGTATGTCGATCTGTGTAGAACACATTGCATAAATCAAATATTACAAAGATTTTTTGTAACCGTCTTTGTTTTTATTTAGCAATGTAATTTTTCGTTTGATAAAGGAGTTTTTAACAGACAATTATTCTTGGATCTAAAACAAATTTTGTGAAAAAAAAAATTAAATATTTTGTTTACATTTTAAAAAGCAAAGCTAAAGTTCAGCTAATTGTACAAGTATATGATGAATTTTAATAGCTTATTAGAAAACATATGTGTGAGCTGGGTCAAAAAATGAACACTCGCCAAGCGCCAACTGCGAGTAAAAATCGGTGTTGGTGAGTATATGAAACGGTATCGAATGCCAGTTGGCCGGTAATATTTTAATGAATTCTAAAAATGCAATTTTGTGAACATTAACAAACATGAATGACGCTCGGGACAGTTGACAGGCCAGCGCTACATCGTCACAAGAGTTTAAACCTTGGCAATTTAAATATTTAGACGAAAGATGCAAAAAGGAGCTCAATTCTTTATTTGCAGGCTGTGTGGAAAGTTTTGTGTGCACAAACATCCGAAGTGCACGCCCAGAAAGCTGCGTCTCAGACAACGGACAAATTCACACAAAATAAAAATGTCTGTCTCTATTCTAAACATAGTTGGTTATGGCTTAAGTGAATATAAAAAGTAGAGAAAGATGTGTATCAGTGTATTGGATCTATGCATTCAGTCTTAAAGTGACAGCAGCCTACTATTTCTGCTGCTCTCTGTGTTTTTTAAAGGACAAAGCAAAAAAAATGAACTGCTTTTGACTGAATAACTTTTGTAACTTTAATAAGGATTACTCTGTTTAATTCATAAAGTGAAGACTATCCAGTGTTATTTTACTTTTGATCATTTTTTTCAATGTCTCTACCTGAAAACTAGCTGTCACTTGTCTTTAAAAATGTTTTAAATTTATATTAGTTAGGCTAGCTGTGGTATCAAAATTGGAATAAAGAACTTTTTGGTCCCCATGAGGAAAACAGCTTTTATGTACAACTGGAATGATCTGTTAACCGATCAGAATACAGGACCAGAACTATCAGTTTATTATTTTATCTCTGTTTCAGATCATAAAGATGCACTCTTTCCTGGATTATATCATGGGAGGTTGTCAGATTCAGTTCACAGTAAGTGGTTTTGCATGGCTTTTGGAAGGATTTCCACCCACTTTTTTATCTTAATGTCATCTTAAGCTTAAACCAAACTCCACTCATATATACACTGCAAAAAATGCTTTTCTTACTTAGTTTTTTTGTCTTGTTTCCAGTCCAAGTATCAAAAAATTCTTAAATCAAGAAGCATTTACTAAAGTAGTAAAATGCCATAAGATATTATGTCTTGTTTTCTGTTTTTGCTTTTAAAAAAAGCAAAATTATCTGCCAATGGGGTAAGAAAAATAATCTTGTTTCTGTTTGAATTAAGATAACTTTGCTTTTTTTAAGCAACTACTCACTTAATTTTAATTAATTCCCCCGGAAAAGAAGACATAATATCTTATGTTATTTTTACTCATCTAGTAAATGCATCTTGATTTAAGAATATTTAGATATTTGGACTGGAAACAAGACAAAAATACTTAGTAAGAAAAGCATTTTTGCAGTGTAGTCAATATATGTGTAAGGATCATACCTAGTTTTCATGTTTGTTTCGTTCTCATTCAGTTCACCTGTTGTTAATTAATTATCTCATTTAGCTTCCTCATTTGTTCTAGTATATATACTGCCTGTGTCTTTCAGTTCTTTGTCCTTGTCTATTTGTTTTACGTCAACGTTAAGTGGATGTATTTGCCTGTTTCTTCTCTTTCCCCTGTGTGAACTTATTAAAGACTGTGATTCTGATTTCTCCTTCGCCGTGCGCTACTTACACTCATGTTACGTGACGTGACAATAGGCTGGATCTTGTAATGTAAATCATTGACTCCATTGTTGTCACAATTTTCCATGCAATTGCGTGAATAGATGCAATGTCCTATTCATGAACAAATTCTATTCATGAACAAATTCTTTTGACTTCAATTAATTGTAGTCAGTTTACAAAACCATCCTGAATGATTTGTTCACAAATCAGACTTGTTTGGTTCTTGAGTTCAAATTAAAGTTCTGGAGGGTTATCAGTGAAGAATTAAATTTAAGTCTGTTCATTACACAAAGCTATTGTATGACTTGAATAGTAATGAATTATAGTGCACAGGTCCTATATACACAATTTATTTATTGTGTTTATGCATCTATTTTTGAGGCTTTGGTCATTGTAATTGTATTGAAAAAAGCAACCAGTACAGTTCTCCAAAATGTTCTTTTTGTGAGAAGAAAGAATGGCCGCATTTTCATTTTTGGTGAACTATTCCTTTAAGTGGTGTTTAAGTGTTGTTGTTCTGCAGGTGGCAATTGATTTCACCGCCTCAAATGGTGACCCTCGAAACAGCTGCTCCCTCCACTACATCCACCCTTATCAGCCCAATGAGTACCTCAAAGCGCTGATCGCTGTTGGGGAGATCTGTCAGGACTACGATAGGTAACCCACCACTCAATCCCTCAATCAGTCCGTCAGTCAACCAATAAATCAGCTAATCAATCATGCAACCAGTCAGGCAAACAGCCAAACCTTGAATTTTACCAAATAAAATTTAACAGAGTCTACTATTACTCTACTCTCTCATGAAATGTTTACACTCAGTACAGGCCATTAACCAAACATTCAAACCATTAATCAATCAATTACACATTACATCAATCAATCAGGCATTTAGTCTTATGACTGCCAGCGCCTGTAGTATGCAGAGCTGTCATGTCAAGGATTGAGTTTCTACACTTCAATCACTCTCTCACCCAAGATGTCACTTAAGCTTGGAGTCAATTATATTTGACCCCTCACAATGTCACATCCTTGCTCACCTCATTGCTCATCTCTGGGGCTCAATGCACACTCATTAATCCTTCCTCCTTCTGATCTGTTTCCAGCGACAAAATGTTTCCCGCTTTTGGCTTTGGAGCCCAAATCCCACCTGACTTCAAAGTAAGTTCATTATTTTTATGTGTAAAAAATAGAAAAGAAAAATAAATAAAGAAGAGTTTTTTATGCTTTAAAGGGATATTTCACCAAGTTGTCCCAAACCTGTATGAATTTCTCTCTTCTGCTGAACACAAAACAAGGTATTTTGAAGAATATGGGTAACCTAAAAGTTGATGGGCCCCATTGACTTCCATTCCATACTATGTAAATATCATCTTTTGTGTTCAGCAGAAGAGAGAAAATCATACAGATTTTTCATTTTTTTTAAAAAAAATTTTCATTTTTGGCTGAACTATCCCTTTAAGTGTAAACCATTTTTACATGGGATTTTGGAGGACTTTTTGGTATTTTTAAATAACTTTGCTTTCTTACTGTGATTCTAGTTTTCATTTGACTGTTCACCTTGTTACATACTAAGAAGTCGAAAAGATTTTGTTTAATTTACATTTCAGATCAAATTATATTTAATTTAGTAATGCCCTTCAAAAAGTATTTGAGCTAAATCATTTTAAAAACAAATTTATTTATTAATTTAATGGAGTGAATTTGTAACCTGATTTTAAGACTGCAAGGAGATTCCCATACAATACAATACATCGCTGGGGAAACCAGAGTGCTCTGAATCCCTCGCTGTTACCTGACCAGAGATTTCTGAATAATTCATGAACTGCTGATGCCCTTTTACAATAATCACCTCATCATTCCTGCTAATCTATGCCAATCACTCAAAATCAGGTCATCTGATTGGTTGCCATGTTACAATCAGAGGTCATGGCCGCAGCGTGGTTGGATGTGACTCTAAGAATGCATTTTATTTGACCGCAGTTTGAGCCACAGGGAAGCTCCATGTTTTATGCATGGCCTTATCCCATTCGTTGACTGCAAAGACACTGAATATAAATGAACCTAGAAAACTTATGAATAAAATAAAGAAATTAAATATTGTAGTTCTTCCAGTACATCAAATGGACTCTAATATCATAATCTAATATCGGCAGGGTTCAAAGTTTAAATCGATTGAGTCTTTTTCTCTATGCCTTTTGAACGAAGCGTTTTGTTTCTAAAAGCAGTAACTCTGCCATCACTGTCACTGATCATTGAGGATTTGGCAGTAAACTAGGTTTTTCTTTTTCTACTCTCTTTAGGTTTCTCATGATTTTGCTGTGAATTTTGATGAGGATAACCCAGAATGTGCCGGTGAGTCATTAAAGTGTAAACAACATAATTTCATGCCTCTACAAACATGTTTTTTTTTTTCTCCAAGTTCAGTGAACTCCAATGCTTGCTTAATGTATGAGTCAAACATCTCCCACACACACTCAATGGCAATTGTCACAACTTCCTTGCCGGAACATCAGAACTCTATTGCATGTCTGCAAAATGTAACTCACCCAAAATATTTAATTCATGCTTCAAAATGCCTCGGTTACAACTGTACCTCGGTTTCCTGAAGAGGGAACAAGATGCTGCGTCGACTGATGCTGAGGGAATGCTTCGCGTGATGACGTCTTGAAGCACATGTGAAATCAGTCCAATGGTGTGGCAGAATGTCAGAGGCGGGTGATCTCACGAACCAGGAAACTATTAAGCCTGCCCAAAACAAAGCAGCTAGCTTCGTAAAAGTCTGAAGTAAGTCGCTGACAGGCACGTAGGAGATATGGCAAGGTGACACAGCGTCTCGTTCCATCTTCAGGGAACTGAGGTTACAGTCGGAACCGAGGCGATTGACACTGAGGGAACGTCTATACCAACACCACCATAGCGAGAAGTTTCTGTCCTGTGTGAAATCGCGAGGAGCAGCTTTAGGACGAGAGCACCTGGGACCCTGGTGTAGAGTCCAGGTCCAAAGAGTAGAACCTTACAAATGTGTGCAGTGAGGACCATCCTGCCACATCACATCTTTGAGAGCAACTCCTGACATAAGGGCCTTAGAGGCCGCCATACTCCTAGTAGAGTGGGAATGGACAGCCATAGGTGAAGGCTGCCCGACCGACTCATAAGCAAGTGAGATAGCCTCGACCACCCACTTGCTCATTCTCTGCTTAGATGCAGGGGACCCTTTGTTAGGGGGCCTGAAACATACGAACAACTGTTCAGATTTATGCCACAGGGCAGCTCTGTGGACATAGGCATCTAGCGCCCTGACTGGGCATAGCAGGTTATTCTTTTCCTGGTCTGAGTATTGGAAAGGAGGAGGACAAAAGGCCTACAGCACAATAGATCTAGCCACATTAGTGGGGACCTTAGGAATGTATCCTGGCCTAGGATGAAGGAATGCTTTAACCATACCAGGTGCAAATTCCAAGCAGATCATCAGACTGGAATGAGAGGTAGAGTTGTGTGTCATCAGCATAGCAGTGATAGGAAAAGCCATGTTTCTGAATCACAGATCCTAGTGATGTCATGTAGATAAAGAAGAGAAGTGGTCCAAGCACTGAGCCCTGAGGCACCCCAGTAGCTAGATGTTGGGTCTTAGACACCTCAGTTTGGAGACTTCTGCCTCTGTAAGCAGAGAGAAGGAGGGTAGAATGTGTGTGTTAGCTGGTAAAATGTGTGACTCAGTTTGTGGTTTGGTAAATTGGTATGGTGGTTGTTTTATTTATGAAGAATGTGTCAGCTGTTAGGGTTGATGAAGGAGGAGGAGGGTTGAGAAGAGAGGAGAAGGTTTTGAAAAGCATGCGAGAGTCAGAAGAATTGTTAATTTTGTTGTGATAGTAAGTCATTTTAGCAGTAGAGATAGTAGCAGAGAAGGAAGAGATTGATAAAGATCAAGGTCAGTAGGATCTTTCGATTTGCGCCACTTCCTCTCTGCACCCCTGAGTTTAGAACGACGTTCGCGGAGAACATCAGATAACCAGGGGGCAGAGGGTGTGGCGCGGGCTGGCCTGGAGGAAATGGGGCAGAAGTTGTCCAAGCAGGATGTTAAAGTGGAGAAAAGAGTATCAGTTGCACTGTTAGTATCTAGTGTTGAGAGCTGATCAGGTGGAGGAAGTGTGGGTGAGACCAAAGAGGATAGGTTCTGAGACATGCTTTGACATTTGTGCTTATTTCTGTTACTTATATTTCCATGGCTAAAGTCTGATTACACTGTATTCAGCACAAACTCTGCTAAAATATGTGAGCAGCATGTATGTAAAAGTTTGTAGTTTTGAGAAAATCACGTTTATGCATGGTTTGTGAAAAAACAAAAAAAATTGTCACTGAAATAGGGTCATAAAACCCATACTGATTATTTCTTCACAAGACTTTTAAAAATTATATCACGTAGCCTAGAATATTTTCTTCAAACTATGTGAAAATCATCCTGCATTCTCATTCAGATTAAACAATATTTTGATTGAAAATTTGTAAGACATGTTTTGTGTAAGAAAGCTGTATGCGAGGAGGGCGTGAATCATCATGAATATTGAGGGAAGACAAAGACCCTCCCCTAATGGCCCTATCAGATGGGACTGTGAGGGAACTTGAACAAAGAATGAGGAGAGATTTAAAAAAGAATGGCTTTTTGATTGTTTGGATTTATTTACAACACAACATAATTCAAAGGCACATAACGAAGGACAAAAAAGCAAATTATTGAACACACTGATCTAAAGACAGAGACTTGAGCAGTCACACACCTTTGTGCCATTCCTGAAACAGTTCTTATTTAACATACCTGTCATTTCCAAGGTGTTTGCTTTTTCATTTTACCAGGTTCATGTACAGAGACTCATGTGAATGTTTAAGTCAGCAGGACTCATCAGTGGCATCTGGTCCCTGTAAAAACAACAACAAAACAACTGTGAACATGCTGATATCAAGAGAAACTTATAGGGCTGTGTGATTTTGGGAAGACAATTTAGATTTTTTTCTGGTTAGAATTGCTATTTAAATTTCACAAAATATATAAATAATGAACACTAGGTTTGTTGTGCATATACTTGTAGGGCTGCATACAATAATAATAACTATAATAATAATTTTTACTTTACAGATGTAAGCCCGTCTAAATCGGTCCAATGGTTGTATCTGATAGAACGGGTGAAGGTCTCTGCGCGTTACTGTCTTTTCCAATTAAACTTATCTGACTCCATTTTATCACAACCTCAAATTTAGGTTAGAATGCCAATTGGTTAATGGTCATATATATAATAGTTTAGCAGCACATTTGATTATTTTTTTTCAACTCTTTACTTATATTTTACCTGTTCATATTAGGAAGCTATGTCGCTTTGAGGTCCTCACGCCTTCTGTTTAACGCGGATCTCACAATCACAAACTTGCCAGCTTCGGTCACTAAACAGAGGTAATTGCCTATATACCTGAGATGGTCGCATTCACGCTTACACAATCAAAGATACTTTGGTATAGCCCCTGTGGTTTTTGTAAACACTTGAATTTAAAGTAACGTTTACTTCAGGCAGAGGTATGGCCACTACTACAGATATAAGTCGACCAACATTACTTCTCTTATAATAGCTTTGGATTGGCCATGCCGTGGTTTCCTACATACACTTATCTAAAGTAACTATTTTTAATTTTAATTTAATTAAATTAAAACAGAGGTAAGACACACCCAAATTTAGGTTGGTCAAGCAGCATTTTGCTGTCCTAAACGGAAATTCACTTCTTGTCTTTACAAGACCACGTACACTTGAATTAGTGCCAAAAATTAGTCGTCACTAATCTGACGCAGATTTTGCGGTAGCATACGAATCCGTTTAATACACTTGGGAATACAATTTCAGAGCAAGTAAGAATAAAATCAAATGTACCAATTTATTATGTCAGGTAAATGTATCATGTCAATTTCATAATCAGTTCAAAGATAATAAATACAAAACATCAAATGCTCTGGAATAAAGAGAAAAGACATTAGAAACCTGACATTAGAAAATTCATGATGCTGAGTGTCTTGCCCACACTCCGCATCACAGGCTAATTTGAGCTACAAATCGCCCTGAGCCTCTTGTTGCATTTTTTTATATAGACGGAAACTTCTACATGGAAACATTTGCTAACAATGGGAATTTGCATTCAGAGTTTAGGTGGCTGGATGTGTGAAGGAGAACCATAGTGGACAGTGAGTCGTCTCTCATGACGCAAACAGATCCACTTCCACCTGGCTGAACACCCTCCATATCTGCTTCACCACCTTGGGGTGGAGCCTCCATTCCCTGGGCCGCAATCCCTGTCACGGCAGGATGTCTGCTCCTATATTCTGGGACCACAGGAGGATTTGGTGCGCCAGTTTGCAGAGTGGATGCAAGCTCAAACCCCCCTGATGATTTATGTAGGCGACCACCGATGTATTGTCTATGCGGACAAGCACATAATGGCCCCTGAGGTCTGTGAGGAAATTCTTCAGGGCAAAAAATATGGCCAACATCTCCAGGCGGTTGATGTGTGCCATGAGAGATGATGGTCCCTCCACAGACCCTGAGTCGAGTGTCTTTCCAGGACCACTCCCCAACCCGTCGACAGGATGGACTCTATGCGTACCGGTGAGAGGCATGCCTGCATCGACATTAAGTCCCAAACCACGGCTAGAAAAGTGGTCCTCTGTAGTGGAGAAATCACACTCTATTTGCCGTTTAGCTGCAGGCGCTGAGGTGCCAGAGCTGCATCTACACATTTTGTGAAAGCACGGGGTGATAGTGTAGGCCGAATGGAAGAACTCGATATTGGTATGCTTTGCCCACGAAAGCAAACCTCAGGAACTTCCTGTGATATGGAAGGATGGATATATGGAATATGCGTCCTTGAGATCTATTGCGACAAACCAGTCCTCGGATCTGATCTGTGGAATGATTTGTCTCAACGTTAACATTTTGAACTTTAACTGCATGACTGACTCGTTCAGAACTCGCATATCCAAAATGGGACGCAGCCCCCCACCCTTCTTTGGAATTATGAAATACCGACTGTAAAACCCGGTTTCCCTGCTGTAAGGGGGGAAATGTTCTATGGCCCCTTTCTCCAAAAGGATTTTCACTTCTTGTTCCATTACCAGAACCCCTGCTCAGGGCCCACCACAGTAGAAAGGACCCCCATAAACCTGGGCGGGCGAGACCCGAACTGTATTTGATAACCCTTTTCTATGATCTGCAGGACCCAACGAGAAAAATTTGGCAGTAGCTTCCACGCTGGCAAAAATTCTACTAGAGGTTCCAGCCTCTTAAGACTGGCTTCTGGTTTTTGTTGCACAATCAGCCCAACATGTGTATGTGCTCGCCAGAGACCGCCGCGCCCCAAAACACACAAGGTGGCGGGGTTGGCATATAAGCGGGCTCCGTATAAAGAAGTGTTAACCGCTTTACTTCAGGGGGGACTGCCCTCTTTGGCCTGACCCCTCGGGCGTCAGGACCTTTTCCTCGCAGCCTTCTTGGAAATAATGGTGGTCCTCAGATCCGTCTTACCCCTTGAAGGCTGCAGTTGAGAACGCTTTCTCTGTCCCCAGTCTTTTTGAGGGGGAGCCAGAGAAGCTAGCTTTCGATGTTTGGGGCTGCTCCCGCTTCGCAAACTGGAGCGTCTCTTCCACCTTTGGCATCTCCCCATAACTGAGCTCTTTATAGTTTGATATAGAAGAGTAGGTAGATGTTTGTGCACTATACACTCTATAAGAAACTGTTTTTTCCCACAATCTCGACACCTCGGTGTGAAGATCGGGGAAAACGTAAAGCCCTGGCTTTGAGGTTGTGAACGAGATGGCAGGAAGCGTTCATCTAATTTACTTTTTGTACGAACGTCCTGCTTATCAGCTGGTCAATCGATGCTTAATCTTTCCACATCTCCTGTCACAACCTCAACTAGCTCCTCATTGCATGAGACTGAGGTGGCGAATCCTCAGTATCTCCTGCTTCGACACTGACAACATCTAGTTCCTCAGAACTATATAGCTGCAGTGTCGGTGCCTCAATCAGGGAGGAAGTACCCGCAACACATGCTTCCAAACCCTGAGAGAAGGCACTGGATCGATCAGGTGAAGGCAGAGATAAGGCTGGGCCCATCTCTAACCCTGTTGATAGATCCATTTGCGAACCCCAGGACTGAAGTTGCCGCTGTGCCTCGGCAGCAGCGGGACCAGAGCCCTGGGTAAAGCGAGCCTGAGCGTCCTAGCGAAAGAACGCCAGGTGGGATCGAAGCGTCCGCATAGGAAGGTGTCCCCATCCGTTAAATAACGTGGCCAGGGGTGCTCAGACACTCTAAACTGCTGCTTGCTCATCATAATCTTTGATATATAGTGGATGTATAGACAATACAACACCAAATAGACAGAGACAGTTTCACACTGAGCGCTTACTGAAGACACAGAAGCTAGAGACTTCAAGACTTCATCACGCAAAGCGTTCCCTCAGTGTCAATCGACGCAGCGCGAGTTCCCTTGAAAAGGAACCTAGTTATTGTGTCAGTAAATTGCCAATGACACCAAAATAAAAAGTGTTTTTGTCATTGTGTGAGCCACACTGGTCAAAATGTTTAAATGTTGGAAATATTTGTTGTATACAAATTTCATGTTTTTTTCAACTTTTTTGTTGACACTGACTGCTTTCTGTACTATACAAGATTGTCAGTTTTGTCTGTGTATCACACTGAGCTTTTTGAATACAGATTTCAACAGTAAGTAAAAATATACTTGGAAAAGTCAATACTATAGTACATTTTTATTTATACAGTACATTTATTTTTGTAAAAATGTGTTACATGTAATGTAAACTGAAAATTCTCAGTTGCTTGTTTATTTTTTTACTCGCTTTATCATGTCTTCCCCTTAAGGTGATGATACACAGGGCAACTTTTGCCGAGCGATTGTTGCTTGGGCACTTTCCCATTGAAAATGGGCAATCAATTTCTATCTGGATAATTTAGATCGGTCGTGAGCCCTGTTTCTCATCTGGTTGCCCGTTGACGCCAACATTGCCCAGCAACATTGCCCAGCAACACTGCCCAGCAACATTGCCTAAAATGTTGCCCTGTGTATCATCACCTTAACACTACCACCACCACACATTCTTACATTATCTTCCTACTGTAACTGTGAATCTTCAGTTTACATTCGGTAACATATTTCTATAAAATAAATGTACTGTATAAATACAAATGTATTTATACAGTACTGCTGTAGCTGCTGCTGTTTTGGGTTGTGACATTCATCCATGATCAAAAATAGTAGTGATTGAGCTGGGCAGTCCATATATTTGCTTCCCAATTTGAATGGTAAGATAGTGATTCCTCTTTCATTACCAATTTAGCAAACATTACATTCCTATTTCATTTGCCAATTTAGCAAACATTACAAACATTCCATATCAGATATTTATGGAATATACATGCATGTCTGGCAGATAGTTATTGTGCAAATTGCAGGCAATTTTACTTAATGTTTTGCACACAAGTCTGAGGTCAAAGGTTATGTTCTTTATTTTCACATAGTCAATAGTTGTGGAATTTAAATGAAAACCAATGTAAAAGAAATGGGCAATATGACATCCATTCAGTGTGTCACGTTACAAAACTGATAGTTCCGCTCCTGGGCGATAATTGGTCATTGCAGCAGCCTGACTGTGCTAAGCTCAGCTAAAATAAAATAAAATGTAAATAATTTAGTTTGTTTCTTATACCATTGAAAATTTGATAAATTTGTCATAAATTGGCATAAAAATCATTACAAAATTTAGTGAGTTTTATGCTTAATTCAAGATATTTAACAACAAGTGTGTGTATTTTGGAGATGACCTGACTGGTTATGTGTGTTTTACAGGTATTCAAGGTGTTGTTGAGGCTTATCAGAACTGCCTCCCAAAAATCCAGTTGTATGGTCCAACTAATATTGCTCCCATCATCCAAAAAGTTGCCGACTCAGCCTCCGAGGAGATGCACACCAAAGAGGCCATGGTTAGTGGAAGAGAGAGAGACTTTAACTTTTAAAGGTCTATTTATTTACAAAAAGTAAAAAAAATATATATATAAAAAAGAAATGCATTGATTTACTTTGTATTTAAAATTTTCCATTTAACTCAATTTTAATACAAGATGTTAATAATCCCTTTCAAATAGACACCACATCATTTGACACGACACCACAGATTTTTCCGTGACAACCATATAGCCAGTTTTGCCTGCCCAAATGAAAAGTTAATTAAAACATGAGCTTCCCTCCTACTTCTGCTGTATTTTGGCCCATAAATGAAATAAACCGGTGTAAACACTTCCACCAGTCTTGTACCTCTCTTCCGAGAGAGAGAGAGAGAGAGAGAAAGAGAGAGACACATTTAATTAGACTGAAGAGCTTAATTTCTGCTCAGCACCATATTGACACCATCTGCTTTACTGCTGTTGCCTTTTTATAAAAATAACCAAAGTTGCTGATATATATGTGTGTGTGTGTGTGTGTGTGTGTGTGTGTGTGTGTGTGTGCATAAATTCATAAAAGAGCATAGAAACATTATTACTTTATCAGAATTTTTGTCTCACTTTCATGTAAAAATTTAAAACATCCTTGTACTGTATCTATATAAATGTTCTTGAATCAAACTGCATAAGATGTCAGGGCTTGTTCTCAGAAGATACTTATTGATTTATTTACTTTTATTATTAATGAAATAATGCCCCACTGGCAAATTTAGTGCCGTATACAGTATGCTGAAAATAAGATAAGAAACAATTTGTTGGTTCTGAGTGCAAGACACCTGGTGATCATATTTGTAAAAAATGTTAATGTTCTCTCACATTTTTTTTTTAATCACTTTCCTCATTTGTGCCGTTCATTAGGAATACTTTATACTGCTAATCCTGACGGATGGAGTAATCACAGACATGGCAGATACACGAGAGGCCATCGTTCACGCCTCCCACCTGCCCATGTCCGTCATCATCGTCGGCATTGGCAGTGCAGATTTCAGCGACATGCAGATGCTGGACGGTGATGATGGAATCCTCCGCTCTCCTAAAGGAGAACCCGTCCTTAGGGACATTGTGCAATTTGTGCCATTCCGCAACTTCAAACATGTGAGTATAAAACAGCAGTATCCAAAATGTATACTTCATTCAATAAATTCTGTCATTATTTACTCACACTCATGTTGTTTCTACACAAATCTGTTTATGAATTGAATTCACTTTAATAGAATCCTGTCAGGATATGGTGTAACCATAAAGATAGAAAGCAAAGCCTAAAAGTTTTACTGGATGCCTTATAAATCAAAGCGTAATGAACAGATGTGTCTTATGAAAAGAAATGCTTCATGCCAGGTTTTCTTATTTAAGAAACTGTATGGTACCTCCGGTCAGGGCATAGTCAGGAAACCAAACTACAAGAGGATGCCGTACATCTGAAGGCATCCTGGTTTCTTTTCATCTCTCTCTTCTCTCAGGTCAGTGCGTTGCTCTCACAGCTGTCTGTCTGAGCTCCAATAACAAGCATCTCGACGCTGGAACACAGGGAAGGAAAACTTCAAAGCTCTTAGATTTTACAGCCCTGTTTAGTTTAATTAAGGAGTGAGAAATCGTTCATGTAGAACAGTCTTCATTATGAAAGCATTTCTTTAAGTGACGTTAGGCGTATTCTGTCCTGCTTTGACCCAGCACTATCTTTGCCTCTGAAGTTTGGTTCATGCAAAGTTCAGGGTTTTTTTTTTTTATGCCATTCAATACATATTTTTTTTATTTATATAAAGCCTATGTGAGTTAAAATTAGACAAAATGATCTCAAAAGTCTAGTATATCATTAATGAAGGTGTAATTTTATTTATTTCATAAATAAATATTAATGTAGTGTTTTTTTTTTGTGTGACAGCTGTGAGATGAACTTGAATTATATTCGTTATATTTGATCCTAAAATGGATCGCATTGGCTGCAACACGAGACACGGTTCAGAATTCATTTCAATACAGTAACATGGCACACACAGATAATCCATTTTCACAACACTTAACTGCTTTTTTTTATTATTGTTTGAATTGCAAAATTTCTCTCATATAGTCCATGCTTTTCTAGGATTAATGTTGATTTGGGTTCATTTTTGGGTTATTTGTTTTATTTTAAATTATTATTTTTATTTTACATAATTATTTTAAATTTTACATTGAAGATATATTGATGCCTTTATATTGTAGGGAGTGTGGGTGTCTGTGGCATCAAAAAGTTGGGATTTTGCTCCAATATTTCCAGTTGTCCCTCCCACAACCTTGCAGTGTGGCCAATGGCAAGTTTTTGGCAAAAATCTCTGCGTTCATTTCTTCAGATTATTTCATGATTATGCTGTATTTTCTCAGTTGTTATGTGACTGGAGGTGTAGTTGTGCTTTTTAAATCTTCAGGTAGGTTTTTCATTTGATTTATTGAACCTTTCGTACAAGGTGTGCATTTCTTGTGCACTAAACTCCAGAGAAGGGTTTTGTTTTGCTTTTCTCCACAGTCAAGAGAACTGCTGTGAGGAAACTTGCTACCTCAGGTCAACTTCTGCAATATCACACAATTCATAAATATAGCGCAGCTCTGGAGGTGTGAAGTTGGCTGTCCGATACGAATGCTTCGGCGAGAAGCAGAGTGTGTGTGTGCGTGCGTTTATTTTTAGTTCTGTCCTGCTGTGTTTTCACCGGTCTGTCTCCACCTGTTTTGCAGACAGAGAGAAATAGGAGTGACACCTTTCCTGTATCAGGAAAGGTGTACTCAAGCACAATAAAGTGTGAGATTTCATCTATATTCGTTTCTCTCATCCTTGCCTCTTGTCTTTTCTTCCACACAGGCCTCTCCTACAGCGCTGGCTAAAAGTGTGCTGGCTGAGGTTCCCAATCAAGTGGTGGATTACTACAATGGAAAAGGCATCAAGCCCAAATGCCTGTCGGACTATGAGTCTTCCAGGGCGTTCAGTCCCTGAGCTACGCACAGCCATATAAGCAGCTACAGAGTCTCAGCTTCAAGATATCTTCATTGATCATTTCAGAGCTTGCTGCATTAGTATAGGTATCCACAAGCAGGTCCATCCTTGTTGTTGTTGTTGTTGTTGTTGTTGTTGTTGGTGGTGTTGTTGTTGGTTATTTCACTCAGGTTTTCAATAGCATTGGGCAAAAATGTCCACTACTGTTCACATTTTCTTCTTACGCAGATGTTAGTGATATTAAAGGTGCATTCAGTCTTTTTTTCTTTGGTTTGCCTGGCTAATATGGCAGTCGTCTAGGACTTAAAGTCACCATGAAATCAAAATCGACAGTTCTTGTTTTGTTTTTTGTTATGGAACATTGTCATGTTGATTCTAAATGATTTATTTGTGCACATCATTAACTTCCTTTAATGATGTGCCCGCTTAACTTCCCTTCCCTATCGCCAAAACATCTCTTCTCTGAATCCCTCTCTTCCAGCAAACTTTCACTCACATGTGATCGCAGCAATTAGCAAACTCCGATTCAATCAATTCCCAATGAACAAAATTAAGTCCTGACACACGTGTTATCTAGGGGTGTTCGATTCCAGGTTTCTCAGAGTCGACTCCATTTACTTTACACCAAAACAGGGTCAGGAATAATACAAGATTAAAGTTGTTATTACAAAAACAAAAATTCTCCCAACAAAAAGCCCTATATTCCCTTTAATGCACTTTTGGCATGACTCTCCAAATTTGTTGAATTTAGCAATTATCCTACATTATCTTGAGTGTATAGCTATCAACATTGTTACCTAGTTGGTGCCAATATTATAGAGGTAAAAGTCACAAGAAACAGCCATGTTCGACTTTTATGTCCGAATTAAATAAACAAGAAAGAGGGTAATGTATTCTTTAATGAATTCGTCTCATTATAATGTTTGGGGATGGCGCTAAACGCACATGATCATGTTTAGGCACAAAAAGCTGTTTGGGCGGAGAGTTAAGATAGATGCTGAAAATAATAAATAGAATACATACACTACATACAGTAATGTACACTATTCATGCGCTTTGATGTGAGTTTTTTATGATTTATGGTTAGTTTAATAAATGTGAACAACTTAGGTTAACACGGGAAACCAAATTTATATTTTTTACATTGATAACATCAAATACTCTACAAAACTGAGGTATGTATAATTACAATTACATATTAGGCCTATGACTTTTCTAAGATTTATTTCTGAAATAAACTACATGTAGGATAAAAGTATGCATGGTATAATATGTGTGTGTGACTGTCTGTTTCTTTGCAGTGCGATAAAAATATTTTTTACATAGCACTGATAGCATGCATATGTTCATGTCAGTCTGAACAGACATATTAACATTGAAATTAAAAGGCTTATCAAATCTTCTTACCAAACGTTCATCCTGGTGTAAACAGGCCTTTATTCTTACACTTATTGGTGTGAATATAGCATTGCACAAAAGCAAAGGTTTGCACTGCAGTCACTGATGCCAATTTAGAAACAATCTATTTGCAGTCAGCCATGATTATTTTGTTCCATAAGTGAAAGTGTCTAATAACAGGGGAGTCACCAATATAAAATGAGTATAGTATTCAGCTGAGGCGTAGTATTCATGAGGCGACCCACTCTCCTGTGAGATGATTTTAAACATTTGTTTAAATTACGATTAATTATGTGTAAAACTTTTTAATGGGGTAGAAATCGCTGAGTGCACCTTTAACAGTGGGATAGATTGCTTTCACTGCAACCAAACCAATCTGCAAGCACCTTTTGATCTGCTGTAACCTACTCTGTGTAAATGGAAGAAAAGCCGAAAACTGTGGACAGTGTTCCTTTAGATTCAGTTGCCAGACTGATTCCAATTTGCATTCGTTCATTAGTGCTGGCTTTTTTTTCTCTTTTTTTTTTTGCTAGATATCATTACTTTATATTTGGTGGACCTGCTATACAAGGGCTATATGGTCCAATATAGCATAATATTCCAATACGTAATAGTTTAGGAGGCAAGTGATTATCAGTTTTTGGCCAGTGCATGACCAATGCTCAGTACTGTTAGTCCTCTATAATCCGAAGTGCAACCATTTAATTGCTTTATTTAATTTACCTACAAAAAGTTTGGAGTCGGTAGATTTTAGGGGTTTTTTTTTAATGTTTTTTTATTTTATTTTTCTTAAATGTTATGTATTCCTGTGATAGCAAAGCTGAATTTTCTGCAGCAATTACTTCAATCTTCAGTGTCACATGATCCTTCAGAAATCATTCTAATATTCGGATTTGGTGAATAGAAATTTCAAAAGAGCAGTATTAAATTGAAATGGAAATCTTTTGTAATATTTTGAATGTCTATACTGTAACTTTTGATCTATTTAATAGATCCTTGCTGAATAAAAGTAAAAAAACTAAATAAAAATCTCACCGACCCCAAACTTTTGAACAGTAGTGTATTTATTTATTTTTTAACTTATTTTTGATGTGAGGCCTTTACGACTTACAAATGTTACATACAATTAAGTGTATTGTATATAGCTCTATAAATGAATGAATATTTATTGAAAAGCATGTGGAATGGACTCAATTCTGTGAATACAGTATTTAGGGATTATTTGTTTTTGTTCTTTTCTACAGGTTTCTTGACATTGGTTTTACAGAGTTTCTTAATCTATAATAATAAAGTCCCTTTCAGATGTAGGTGTGTATTTATGGTGTTGTATTAGACACATTTCTCTTTTCCTTTCACGCATTTCTTTCTTTTCTTCTTCCTTCTGTTCAGAGTGTGTGTGTGTGTGTGTGTGTGTGTGTGTGTGTGTGTGTGTGTGTGTATGCTTGCTTACTACAGCAACCAGGACTGTATTTTGCATGTTGCCAATAAAAAATGTTTTTCCCACTTTTTGTGTTTCAGCTTTTTTGTTTTGATACAGATGTTCACTGGATGCACTTGCTCATCATCACATTAAACACACACAGGTCTCTCACGTCCGCTCATATTGATCTAGAGTTTTTCTTAAATGCTACATTACTGTAATTCACTAAATGCACTAAATTGAATGTACAGGCTCTTATCAGAAGACCATGAGAAACTGGAGTCCTGGAGGTGTGATCGACTCTTTATGAGTCAGATGAATCTTTGAAGTCTAAACACACAAACATGCACACACTCCTCTTCACACACACAGACTCTCAGCTCACTCCATCATAATTAAACACTCAGATCATCAGGACAAGACTATAGGGGATATCAGGAGAAAGAGAGGTCATCTTCTTTATCATATCCATTAATCAAGAGATTCAGATAATTATTTCTTGTTAGTAATATTGCAGATGCTTTCTTTTTCAAAACAACTCTCAGCATTAACCACAGAGGTTGAATGGGCACAAGGGCACAGTTTTGCTGGGAGACCCCCAATTTCATGAATATTCACTAAGGTGATATTGTAATGATTTAGTCCACTGGAGGCAAGTTGAAGTGAGAACCCAAATGCAATTTATTAAAGGGGTGGTATAATGCCCTTTTCACAAGATGTAAAATAAGTCTCTGATGTCCCCAGAGTGTGTATGTGAAGTTTTAGCTCAAAATACCCCACAGATATTTTTATATAGCCTGTTAAAGTTGTCACTTTTTGAGGGTTGACGCACTGTTTTTGTGTCTGTCCCTTTAAATGCAAATGAGCTGCTGCTCCCAGCACAGAGGGCGGAGCTTCTACAGCTTGTGTCCTTTTACCTCACATAGACATGCACTGAACATTTCAAAAACTTTTAGCCTTTTATGTTCAAACCGGAGTCAGACAAAGATGGAGAGACTCAAGAAGAAGTGACAACATGTAGAATGCAACAGAACATTTCTGAATGGTTAGTTGATGAATTTATGTAGCTTATATGTAGCTATCTTCTAGTCATTGATTAGCATATTCTGTCACAATAATCTATAAGTCACTTTCCTGGGGGGCGGGTTTATGTAAATTTTAGGGTTAGTGATGTTCACTAACCTGGGAGGAATGTCTTGTAGTCAGGGCCTGAAGTTAACTTTTTTGACCACCAGCCACTGTGGCAGGTGGATTTAAAAATCCACCCGCCACAGTGACTTTTTACCAGCCAGTTTTTTTTTTTTTTTTTTTTTTTTTTTGGCCTCATAAAAGGTGAAAAAAAGGAATTGCACAAACATTTGTTCTTTGACTCGTAAGAATACACATTTAAGTGCTGTCAAGTTATTAACGAGATCCAAGTATTAACTCTTAGAATACAGATATAGACCTAGTGCAGCTCGTATGTAAACAAATCACACGAGGCTGTGTTGATGGCTGGGCAGCTGTTAGTTACAGCATTCAGGGACCGTTAAGCAGAACTAAATTAATATTGTTATTACTGGTAAAGTTACCGGGTGGGCTACCGGACATTTTCTCACCGGTTCCCAACTCCCAACATCTGTGCAACTGTCATTGTACTGTAGCCTATGTCAGCGTTGCATTATCTCATCTCATCTCACCAACAGTTTAATACTTTACTCACACATTCAAACGTAGTCAGAGAAGGGCCTCATCTTTCTCTCCGATCACATACGTTCCGAAACACTCAAACTGCGCTGCTTTCACAGATGCTCCAGTAATGTGCCGCCACATTTTTAGCTAAAATCCAACGAAATGGCTGACTTTGTTTAAATGTCAAAGAACAACAGACTCATTAAAGCCCTGCCATTCGGTTCTATTTATTTAATGAATCATAATCTGATCGTATTATTCAACGCACTATTATTATGTTTGAGACATCAACCACTAGCCTGGTAATACCAGACTCTGCTACTTCACTTTGCTTCGTAGACAGAGTCTGGAATGGCATAACAGAGAAGTGTTTTCTCTCTTGCTAGGGGGCGCTTGTCTGAAGTTTAAAATCATTGGTTACCCGTAAGCCAATCACATAACGTTTGGTTATGGCGTGTGTTATGCGCATGCTCGGCCGCATTTAACTTTCACTGTAAACACATGTATGATGCGAAAACAAAAGTGAACATGGCTGTGAACGACTTTTGCAGGTTAAGTTAAGTAAATCTACGCATCCACGGTACAATCAGCGTGTACGTCACGGCTCTCAGCCCGCCCTCTGTTCGTTGATTGGCCCGGCTGTTTCCAGACCGGTGGCAAACAGAAAGCTCTGAAGCTGTCTCAGACTGAGTACAGAAGCGAAATGAAATTGAGCGGAAGTACGAAGTCTGACGTAGTCAGGCTAATCAACCACTGGTCGATGACCATAATGTTTGTATAAACTGTAGGTAACAACTGGTAACAAATGAAGCTCGCTTGACTTGACTTGTCATCAGGCATCTGAGGCTGTGTAACTCAACAACTTAGGAGTTTATCTACTTTTAAGTCTACTCTTAAGACTCATTTATTTTCTTTGGCATTTAATATATCTTGTCTTGCTGTTGTATAACTTTACTTTCGTGTGTTACACCTATTTTACAGCTTGTGTTTTATTCTTAGATTATTATCATTACTATTTTTTTACTATTTTACTATTTATTAATTTTTTTGCTCCTCCAGCAGCTGGTTGGTCTTTTCTCCATCTCAGTTTATAATTGGAAGTTCACAAGGTTTTAAATTAGACTAATTCTCCTAAAAAAAAGGACTACTAAACAAATAACACTGGATAAATGGCAGAAAAAGAGTTGTCTTGCTCCAACTGCAAGTGGACAGGATGCATTTGGGCCTGGTTTAACTTTGATCAAGCTTGTGAAGGACAAACAATGAGATTCTCCAAATGCATTTTACATAGGCCTATTAAAGGGATAGTTCGTCCAAAAATTAAAATGTTGTCATCATTTTACTCACCCTCAAGTTGTCCTCAAAAGAAGATATTTCGAATAATCTTCTCCAGAAACGAACCATTATCTTCGGTGACGTGTTCATCCCACCATGTGTTCGCCCGATGCGTCCTTACACAATAAATGACAGGAGTTCTGCTGAGATATATATATTAAAAAAACAGTGGCATGAGAAGTTTCTTTCTTCTGCTGAACACAAAAGAAGATATTATAAAGAATGTCAGTAACCAGACAGTTTACTTAGTAGGGGAAAAAATACTATGGAAGTCAATGGCCACCGTCAACTGTCTGGTTACTGACATTCTTTATAATATCTTCTTTTGTGTTCAGCAGAAGAAAGAAACTTATTCAGGTTTGGAACAACTTAACGGTGAGTAAATGATGACAATTTTTTATTTATTTATTTTTAATTAGTTTTGAGAGTGCATGGAAATGCAATTGTAAAATGTAAAATGAAAAAATTGGTTTATTTTATGGCAGTATAGTAACCAGAGTTACTGTTCAGGGACTAAGAAAGCTGGTCCAATTTCTAGGATGTAACAACTGCTAGTCTAACAATGTTTATTCATGTGAGCAGATTAATAAATTATATTTTTCATTGTAAGAAACAATTTATTTTATTATACAATTTAAAATAATATCACATGATTAGCCTACTTCTTTATTGTATGTTATTAGGAAGTTTGGTTGGTGTTGCAGAATCTAGCCTATATTAACCACATTTTATTGTTTTAAATCAACAGATCATACTGAGAGACCAACAAACACGTTTAGGCTGGTAAGTACTAAGAAATTACAACAGACCTGTAAATGATAAACCCAATTATTATTTTGCTTTCAACAACAGCAAAAAATAACACTCTACTGAGTGCTCAGGGAACTAATAATTTAGAGGAACAATATTTTGAAGCAGGAGAAACCAGCGACTGTATTTCCGTGTAACACCGGAAGTTGAAGGAATGACATTCTACTGCAGGACAAACACGAGACTGTCATTTTGAGTACAATGATGGGATCGGGCTGAATAATTTGAGCTGTTGTGTGTTGTATGATAATTTTGTAAATAATAAAAATGACAGCGTTGACGTGTAGATTTATTAGTCTTGCTGATGGTTTGCTAAGAGGAGCGCCAGTATTCGTTTGCCGAACTGGAGCAGCGCTGCAGAGGTATTTGATTACAGTTATTAACGGAAAAAAACCCAGAATGTTATCATAAAATAATATAATCCCTAAATCAAGATCGTGTAAATCACACATATGTCATATACTCGTTTAATAATTTGATATCAATAATTTTGAGTTTGAATTAGTGTGCATAAAGCAAATCTTATTATTTAAGTGTATTGGTAAGTAGGATCATATTTAACAATTTTATGTAGTCTCACTGTCAGTTGTATCACTTTTTAACGTGATATTTACGTAAAAAGCGTGACAGTTACCATCATGCCACTTTTTTTTATTTTGTTTATGTCTCAGCAGAACTCCTGTCATTCATTGTGTAAGGACGCATCGGACGAACACATGGTGGGATGAACACCTCACAGAAGATAATGCTTCGTTTCTGAAGAAGATTATTACAGATGAATACCAACAACTGACCGCAGACAAACTCAACCCCCTCAAGGATGAACCCTGGCCCAGACATGAGTGGGTGGAAGGTGGGTCAGGTCACATCGCACAAACTTTTAAGGACTTATGTATAGATCCAGAAATTTTTAGCACAAGCACATTTAAAGATTATTTTATAGAATTGTACTCGCATTGTACATTTTGGTTTGGGTTTTTTTTTTTCAAGTTGAATTTTATAAAATGTTTGTTTTCATTATATTGTATTTGTGATATTATGATGTTAAATATGTATCTGCCATGTAATAGCCGTGATGCTGATATGGCAATAAACTCAAATACTTGACTTGGGCCACAACACAAGAAGTCTTATGTGGTTGTCAGTTCCTCTCTGGTCCTAGAGGATGCAGCCTGCAGGATTGTTTACACTGATGCTTCAGTTTTTGTGGTTGTATTGATTTGTAATCTGCATCTCCTTAGGGAGTCGGAGAGTCGGTCTTGTGGCCGTCAAACTCGGAATGATGCCTGTGTGGACCAAATCTGGAGAGAGACATGTGGTTACCATGCTACAGGTAAACAGGATCAAGTTCATAACTTTATTAAATAGGAGGAGATGACATCACTGCTATAGATCTTGTATGTATAAGATGTAAAAAAAAAAAAAAAGAAAAGTAAATTATACAGAGAAGCACAAAAGTTTTCCCTCAGTTTTCAGGTTTAAAAGCCAATGCATTGCTAAGTGAAAGGGAAGAAATTAAATTGTATTATTGTAAAATGAATGCACTTATATTTCTTATATTAATCTATTCACGAATAAATAGATTAATAATATCCACAAAAAAATGTAAAGTGTTTCACAAAAATTAATAAAATTCACAAATTAATAAAATGAGATTTGCAAACAAAAAAATATTCACAAACTATTGTAATGCTCTCCTAGCAAGTCTTCCAGCTTGCACTGTCAAACCTCTGCAAATGATCCAGAACGCCGCAGCTAGAGTGGTCTTTAACGAGCCGAAGAGAGCACACGTCACTCCTCTCCTCACAAAATTGTGCGACGTTTGCCTACAGAACAACCACTGGGTCTGCTCCCTTTTACCTAAACTCATTACTTCAGACCTCTGTGACCATTTTCAAGTAACGGTTGAAGACGCATCTTTTTCGGCAACACTTGATCCATTAATACTAACACTTTATCTTCTATTCTATATCTATTATCTTTATATATATATAAAAAAAGTACACGTACTGCGTTAGATTAAACTGGGAAGAGTCATAGCACTTGCATATTGTTGTCCTGTTTTGGTTTAACTGCTTCTATTGTTCTCATTTGTAAGTCGCTTTGGATAAAAGCATCTGCTAAATGAATAAATGTAAATGTAAATATGTTTTATGTCACAAACACTACTCTGCCTGGCATTCATTTGTATTCATTGTTTCTTGTGCATTTGTAGATTTTGAAACACTTCTAGTGTCAAGACATGCAGACAAATCCACAAATAAGTGGACTCCACCCACTGTCTACTTAAGCCAATCCGATAACGGCCCCATTGCTCTGACCAATCATTGCCCGCTCTCGCTCCAACCAATCACGATTTGCAAAATTTGCTTTTGCGGTCTTGCCCTGAAATAACTTTGATCAGAAGTTTAAAAAAAATTGTGTATCAAGCCAAGCTACAGTATTATATTTTATGAGCCTTTGAAAAGGCCAGAGAAACAGCACTTGACATCTCTGTTATGGGAACGTCACGTTATTCAAGATAGAACAGAAAAGCATTAATAAGTAGCTGACTAATGAATAACTCATTCAACCTCGTGATAAACATGTTTGTTTGTGTTGCTTGGTTTTTATTTTTATTGTGTATATGTAACTCTTGTATTTTTATAATTCAGTTTTTGCCATGAAGATGCCACAGATGCTGACATGGCATAAAACTATAAACCAATAAAACTATACTGATACTCTGAGTTTGTGTATTAGGTGAAATTACTGTCACACAACATACATTATAAGTATTATAAGTACAGCTGCAGGATCTGTGAATGATCATAATTTGTGTATAATCCTGAGTTTATCCTGATTGTCTGATTCTGATGGAAATATAAAGAAGCCTTAAACTCCAATAATCTTTTGGAAACGGGGTCTTTTAACCACACAAATAGCACTTCAGCTCAGTTTGAACAAAGCACCCATATAATACAGTTCCTTTCAGTGGTGCAAAATGAATCTGTTCCTGCACAGAGTGTAAAGCCAAACGTGATTGGTTGTAGCGAGAGCGTGCTATGATTGGTCAGCGCAATGGGGCGTTATCTTATTGGCTTGAGTAAACAGTGGGTGGAGTCCACTTATTTGTGTATTTGTCTGCACGTCTTGATGCTAGAAGTGTTTCAAAATCAACATAAGTGTGCGGGATCTACAAATGCACAGAAAGCGATTCACAAATGAATTCCAGGCAGAGTTTTGTTTGTGACACAAAACACATTTGTAAAAAAAAATGATTTGCAAATCTCATTTTATCTATTTGTGAATTTTATTTATTATTGTGACATGTTTTACATTTATTTGTGGATCTTAATCTATTTATTTGGAATAATGCTACAATTCTAACCTCATATTCCTCAATTAAAACAGTAAGTCAAATATGTATGCATGTGTGTTTTAATATAAACATTACTGTGCAGAAGACTTGGGCATGTTAGTTGTTAATTTTTTTTTGTACATATTTTGCTGTAATGTTCCAATAGAAAACATCAGTTTACATTTCCAGACTTGCTTTTTGACATTAATTGTAATAGTCCAGTGAGATTTTTGTTTGCACAAGCTGATATGTTCCACTCAGAGATCTAAACTCACCATCATTGAGTCCGTCTGTGATTACATGAAGAAACTGAGACAGACTAAATCCAAAAGAACTGCGGCAACGTTGAAGAAACCTAGTTGCAAAGCTACAGTACTGTGAAAAGTTTTAGGCACTTGTGTAGTGCTGTAGTATGCTGTGAAGTGTGAATGCTTTCAAAAAATAATGCCATAAATAGAATTTATTTATGAATGAACTTCTATTAACTAAATCAAATCAGTATTTGGTCTGGCCACCCTTGCGCATAGTTTTTCAAGTAGCTTTGCAGGTCGTTTTCTTCAAGAGTCGTTGCTGCAGTTCTTGTTTGCAAATGTAAACTGATATTTCCTACTGACACTCTGCAGCAAAAGGTATAAATAAAAGGCTTAACCATTTTTTGGTGGGTGAAAATACTAACGTGCATAAGACTTTTGCACAGTACTATATATATATCTAGAATCGCATAGACCAATCATATATATATATATATATATATATATATATATATATATATACATACAGTGAGGAAAATAAGTATTTGAACACCCTGCTATTTTGCAAGTTCTCCCACTTAGAAATCATGGAGGGGTCTAAAATTGTCATCGTAGGTGCATGTCCACTGTGAGAGACATAATCTAAAAAAAAAAATCCAGAAATCACAATGTATGATTTTTTTACTATTTATTTGTATGATACAGCTGCAAATAAGTATTTGAACACCTGAGAAAATCAGTGTTAATATTTGGTACAGTAGCAATTGTTTGCAATTACAGAGGTCAAACGTTTCCTGTAGTTTTTCACCAGGTTTGCACACACTGCAGGAGGGATTTTGGCCCACTCCTCCACACAGATCTTCTCTAGATCAGTCTGGTTTCTGGGCTGTCGCTGAGAAACACGGAGTTTGAGCTCCCTCCAAAGATTCTCTATTGGGTTTAGGTCTGGAGACTGGCTAGGCCACGCCAGAACCTTGATATGCTTCTTACAGAGCCACTCCTTGGTTATCCTGGCTGTGTGCTTCGGGTCATTGTCATGTTGGAAGACCCAGCCTCGACCCATCTTCAATGCTCTAACTGAGGGAAGGAGGTTGTTCCCCAAAATCTCGCAATACATGGCCCCGGTCATCCTCTCCTTAACCCTCTGGGGTCTAAGGTGTTTTTGGGGTCCTTGAGATGTTCTGACATGCCCTGATATTTTTGCTTTTTTCAGTTGCTTATAAACATATTAATGGCAAAGGTGTAAATTCACTCTATATAGCACAAACAGGGCTACCATCATATGTGAGCACCATGCATGTACATGTTTGTATTTTTGAGAGAATAATGTTTATGCATGGTTATTGAAAAAACTAAAAACTAAAGTTTCTGAAATAAGGCCATAAAACACATTCTAAATATGTGTCAATAAGACTTTTGACTAATGGATGTCATCGCCTAGAGTTTTTTCTTCAAAATGATGTGAAAATTATCCTGCCTAATCATTCACATAACACAATGCATTGATTTAAATTTTGCAAAACACTTTCTGTCTGGAAAGGCAATATGCGGAGTGGGCGTCTTTGGACAGCTCTTTGGTCTTGGCCATGTTAGTAGTTGGATTCTTACTGATTGTATGGGGTGGACAGGTGTCTTTATGCAGCTAACGACCTCAAACAGGTGCATCTAATTTAGGATAATAAATGGAGTGGAGGTGGACATTTTAACCCCCTGAGGTCGGCTATCGCGCCGGCGCGATAGGCTCGTTTTTTTCCGTATGAGTGCAAAAAAAAAAAAAAATTAATTTTTATCTTATATGCTTGTGTTATACATCAATCGATCCTGTTTAGTGTGTATTTTTTTTGTGTATGCTCATAATAAAAACAAAGTGTTGTGCTTTTTGCCAAATAAAGAAAAATAAACATGATGCGAGTTCTGCCTACTCTCTGTCAGTGAAGTCAATTCTGAAACGCGTCCGAAAATGAACTGTAACTCAGCGAATACTCAGTCAAACAGGCATACAGTCACACAGGCATGAAGCTTGAATTTTCTTCTTTTAAATGAAGTCATTTTTATAAAAAACAAATATTCACAGTTTATGTAATATGTATGCAAAGAGAGAGATGTCAGTCGTTCTCATCTCAGCTAATTAAGTTTTAATGTGCTCCGCCCACGGAGAGCGCGCGCTATTCAAACACAAATGTGAGGCGATCCAAACAAACCTGTGAAACGCCCACATCAGCTGGATAACACACACCGCGAGTTCACTTTCAGACTTATGTACTTTACGATGCTGTGAGGAATAATACTATCTTGATAATCCTGCAAAAATTTACCTCAGAAGTTCTGGAAGTATCATTTCGAGGAGCAAACGGATCCCGCTATTAGGTCAGTTCTGTTTGCTTTGTTCTAATCGGAATGAATGAACGCAAAGATGCGTGCTGTTGTGGAGCTACTACAGTTGGCAAAAATACGGTTTAAATATTGATCGCGTTTCTGTGTATGAATAAATGAACGAACGAACGCACAGATGCGTGTTGTTGTGGAGCTACTACAGCTGGCAAAAATACTGTTTAAATATGAATTGCGTTTCTGTGTATGAATGAATGAACGAACGAACGCACAGATGCGCGCTGTTGTGGAGCTACTACAGCTGGCAAAAATACTGTTTAAATATGAATTGCGTTTCTGTGTATGAATGAATGAACGAACGAACGCACAGATGCGTGCTGTTGTGGAGCTACTACAGCTGGCAAAAATACTGTTTAAATAATATGAATCGCGTTTGAATGAATGAACGCACAGATGCGCGCTGTTGTGGAACTACTAGCTGGCAAAAATACTGTTTTAATATGAATCGCGAATACAAAGAAAGATTACACTGGAAATATTGTTACAATTTTAAATGTAGTTGTAATTGTATAACCTTAAAAAAAAAATATATATATATATATAAGGATAGATGTAAACAAAATCTTAAAAGGTCATTATAAGCCTTCTCTTTAAATAATTTTATTATGCTTTATTAGTGACACATTTGGGAAGAGAATATATTCCAAATCTGAAAATACAGTATGAGAACAATTAACTGCACAATTACTAGAAATGTTTACCTTGGATATTGTACAATTTGCAAGCAAAATTTGTGGAAAAAAACAACAAACCAGTTATATATTGTCCTTGCATTTTTGTGGCTCATTCACACACCTGAATGAAAGGCTCATTACGTATGCAGCC
Source organism: Squalius cephalus (assembly GCF_949319135.1). NCBI lineage: Eukaryota > Metazoa > Chordata > Actinopteri > Cypriniformes > Leuciscidae > Squalius > Squalius cephalus. Next base: position 30,005,691 of record NC_137129.1, read on the forward strand.
TCATTATGCGGGCCCCATTGACTCCACAGGTGTGAATCACGCCCACCCGCATATGGCCTTTCCAAACAAAAAGTGTTTTACAAGATTTAAATCAATGTATTGTGTTATGTGAATGATTAGGCAGGATGATTTTCACATAATTTTGAAGAAAAAATTCTAGGCAACGTCATCCATTAGTCAAAAGTCTTATTTACATATATTTAGAATGTTTTATGGCCTTATTTCAGAAACTTTAGTTTTTTGTTTTTGAAAAAAACATGCATAAACATTATTCTCTCAAAAATACAAACATGTACATGCAAGTTGTTCACATATTATGGTAGCCCTGTTTGTGCTAAATAGAGTGAATTTACACCTTTGCCATTAATATGTTTATAAGCAACTGAAAAAAGCACAAATGTCAGGGCATGTCAGAACATCTCAAGGACCCCAAAAACCCCTCAGACCCCAGAGGGTTAAAGGCAGACTAACAGGTCATTGAGGGTCAGAATTCTAGGTGATATAGAGGTGTTCAAATACTTATTTGCAGCTGTATCATACAAATAAATAGTTAAAAAATCATATATTGTGATTTCTGGATTTTTTTTTTTAGATTATGTCTCTCACAGTGGACATGCACCTACGATGACAATTTCAGACCCCTCCATGATTTCCAAGTGGGAGAACTTGCAAAATAGCAGGGTGTTCAAATACTTATTTTCCTCACTGTATATATATATATATATATATATATATATATATATATATGTACAAATTAATAACAAATCTAATAAAAAATTCAAATAATTTGAAACATAAAAAGACTTTACATAGTATGGTTAATTAAGATTCAAAAACTCTCATCAGAAGTTTCTCTGGCATTCATGCTGTGTAGTGTCTTAAAATTCAGCTGAAAGTTTATTGATTGTTATGAGATTAACTATCAAATTACATTTTTAAACTTGATTTTTCTTTTACCTTGATACTAGTCTGTTTATATTTTTTATCTCTCTCTCAGGTGCAGGACTGTCATGTGGTGAAATATCTATCAAAGGAAGAGTATAATGGGAAGACAGCAGCTCTGATCGTGGGTGGAAAAAACGTTTCTCCGTTTCACGTGAGTTAGAAATGTCTTTAACGTTTTTCAATAAGACTGATCTTATCCACACACTCATAACGAACTCTTGTTTCTTCACCTTTCTGGCGATCCTCGTCCTCTCTGGGGTGGAACATGATAATAGACTAGAGCCGTTCTGTTTCTGTGGAGAGGAAGTATAATAAGACCTGAAGAGCTCCTGGAGAGAAATTACTGAGTAGTAGATACAGAGGTCACCTTTATTTGTGTGTGTGTGTGTGTGTGTGTGTGTGTGTGTGTGTGTGTGTGTGTGCGCACATGTTAGGGGAAAGAAACATCTAAAATATAATTCTATGGAGATTGTAATGAAAAAAAAAAAACCTTTGCTCTGTGTCCCTTTTTTTATTTTTTTGTCAGTAAGCTAGTGTGTGTCTGTGTGTCATCTGTCTATATTTGACATCTGCCACCAAGTGCTGCTTGAAGTGTAATTGTCAATTGTCCTGACCTTTAGTCTGAGCTTTCAGTCTCTTTGCAGTCAGTCATCTCCAAAAACACAGTAGAGCAGTTTAGGTTTAATGTATTCTCTTTTTCTTCACCTTTTCTCCTTTTTAAGGATTATGTAAGTTAGTAAATCACTTGAAGCAACTGAAAGTCAATCTGTCTTTCCCTCAGAGGCCAGAGGGATATTTAGAAATTTTCCGGAATGCAGGAGTTCCTCCCAAACAGAAACTCACCACATTTTGTGTGTCAGACAACAGCATCATCAAACCAGGTAAAATCAAGTCAAGTCACCTTCTTTATATAGCGCTTTTAATAATGTAGATTGTTTCAAAGCAGCTTTACAGTAATAATAGGAAATGAAAGTAACAGAGATTGTTTTGGATTTACAGCAGCTCTAGAATAAAGTTATTGTCCAGCTAAAGTTAGTTTTGATCGATTTACTTCCGTTGCAAAGATCATTAGTTATTAACTTTTGGGCCGCTTACACAACATCGTTTTTACAGAAAACCCTTAACACGCTTCGGCCCGCTCACTTGCACAACAACAGTGCCTGGTGGCTCGAGAACGCAAACCGTGAAATAGTTTCCAAGGTACAAGCCTTGAAACATTATGAAAAAAATAAAGTTATCTCTGCGCAAACTTCAAAAACGTGAACCTGTGAAAACGCTGACAGCGTGCACATGCGTATTACGTGTTTAGTCTGTAGGTATGCACATTTGAATATATACAGTGAGAAGAACAAGTATTTGATACACTGCCGATTTTGCAGGTTTTCCCACTTACAAAGCATGTAGAAGTCTGTAATTTTTATCATAGGTACTCTTCAACTGTGAGTGACGGAATCTAAAACAAAAATCCAGGAAATCACATTGTATGATTTTTAAGTAATTAATTTGCATTTTATTGCATGACATAAGTATTTGATACATCAGAAAAGCAGAACTTAATATGTGGTACAGAAACCTTTGTTTGCAATTACAGAGATCATACGTTTCCTGTAGTTCTTGACCAGGTTTGCCCACACTGCAGCAGGGATTTTGGCCCACTCCTCCATACAGACCTTCTCCAGATCCTTCAGGTTTCGGGGCTGTCGCTGGGCAATACGGACTTTCAGCTCCCTCCAAAGATTTTCTATTGGGTTCAGGTCTGGAGACTGGCTAGGCCACTCCAGGACCTTGAGATGCTTCTTACGGAGTCACTCCTTAGTTGCCCTGGCTGTGTGTTTCGGGTTGTTGTCATGCTGGAAGACCCAGCCACGACCCATCTTCAATGCTCTTACTGAGGGAAGGAGGTTGTTGGCCAAGATCTCACAATACATGGCCCCATCCATCCTCCCCTCAATACGGTGTAGTCGTCCTGTCCCCATTGCAGAAAAGCATCCCCAAAGAATGATGTTTCCACCTCCATGCTTCACGGTTGGGATGGTGTTCTTGGGGTTGTACTCATCTTTCTTCTTCCTCCAAACATGGCGGGTGGAGTTTAGACCAAAAAGCTCTATTTTTGTCTCATCAGACCACATGACCTTCTCCCATTCCTCCTCTGGATCATCCAGATGGTCATTGGCAAACTTCAGATGAGCCTGGACATGCGCTGGCTTGAGTAGGGGGACCTTGCGTGCGCTGCAGGATTTTAATCCATGACGGCGTAGTGTGTTACTAATGGTTTTCTTTGAGACTGTGGTCCCATCTCTCTTCAGATCATTGACCAGGTCCTGCCGTGTAGTTCTGGGCTGATCCCTCACCTTCCTCATGATCATTGATGCCCCACGAGGTGAGATCTTGCATGGTGCCCCAGACCGAGGGAGATTGACCGTCATCTTGAACTTCTTCCATTTTCTAATAATTGCGCCAACAGTTGTTGCCTTCTAACCAAGCTGCTTGCCTATTGTCCTGTAGCCCATCCCAGCCTTGTGCAGGTCTACAATTTTATCTCTGATGTCCTTACACAGCTCTCTGGTCTTGGCCATTGTGGAGAGGTTGGAGTCTGTTTGATTGAGTGTGTGGACAGGTGTCTTTTATACAGGTAACGAGTTCAAACAGGTGCAGTTAATACAGGTAATGAGTGGAGAACAGGAGGGCTTCTTAAAGAAAAACTAACAGGTCTGTGAGAGCCGGAATTCTTACTGGTTGGTAGGTGATCAAATACTTATGTCATGCAATAAAATGCAAATTAATTATTTAAAAATCATACAATGTGATTTTCTGGATTTTTGTTTTAGATTCCGTTTGCGTTTTAAACCATATGACATTATGTGTTCGTGTTTTTATGTTTTGTATTTTGTTTCGTTTTATCTAGGCACTCCTCTCTATGCAGCTCACTTCCGTCCAGGACAATATGTGGACGTCACAGCGAAAACGTGAGTCAAATATAAACGCGCACAGAGCACCTTTTAAGTTGTGATGTCATTTTGTCATATATTCCAGTTTAATATGTAGAGACTATAAAACTATAAATAATCCATTTGTAGATTCATCTGACCTTTAAACAATGTGGCTCGATCAAAAAATGACTGTTTGTTTGACCAGCCCAGCATTGTAACATTGATTCAACCAGTGGCGTGAGTTTGGGATAGGACTCTTTGTCTGCTTAACCAGTGGAAGATGGGAAATATTTCTGCCATTATTTTTTTGAATTTCCATTTAGTGATACTAACATGCATGATGTTTCATTGATGATTAAACCAACACCATGGGTCCTATCATACGCCCGGCGCAATGCGGCGCCAGCGGTGTTTTTTGCTAGTTTCAGCCCGACACAGTTATCATTTTCACGTCCTACGCAATGTTGTTTAAATGCCAAATTTATTTGCGCCCATTTGTTTGCCCATGGGCGTGCTGGTCTGAAAACGAGGTGTGTTCAGGCGCATTGTATGCGCATTGTTGGCATGTTGCTATTTTGAGGCAACTGAAATGGACTGCGCCATTGACCAACAAAATCCTGGTCTAAAGTCAATGGTGCAAATTTTTTTTTTGTTATTTAAAGAGCGCGTTATCTGTAATGTGAGTAATGTGCGCCTATAGGCGGGTCCACAATGCACGTACACTCTGCTTATTAGACACACAGGGATGCGCAGCAGCACACAGACATGCCAATTATTAAAAATAAAAGGATTACTATGTAAAAGTTTGTTATTGTGTACATAAAGATATGGTGGAATCCGGCTTGTTCCAGTAGATGGTCTGCTTGCATGCTTTAACCTTGTGCACAAGCTAATCCGTTTGCTCTCTGAAGGCGCGTTCAGTCTTTCCGCCATGTAAATAGCGAATCCACCATGGTGCAAGTGCAACTGACTTTTAAAGGGAATGGAAAATTACACTCTTGATTGTTTTTTTGCACGTTATGCCCAAAACACACCCATTACTCATTAAGAGAATAGGGACAACCGACCATTTTTCCCGTCGTTAAACTAGCAAAAGTGGATTCGGACACGCCCTAAGTGCACTTGCGCCGTGCGCTTAGATCGTTAAAATAGGTCCCCATATATTGTCCCCTCATTCTTAAGCCCTATTCGGACGGGACTAGTTTTCCAAACGACGTTTGAGTTACAATTCTTATCAACCTACGTCTGTGATTTCATGTACGGATTCGGACGGGACTAACATCTCCGTGTTTATTACCGAGGTAGGAGTGTCTGTGTTTTACATGTGGGCATTGCAGAAGATCACGTGTTCAGAATGCGTGGATTGCGTATGAAATTTGATCAAATGTATTTTGAAATTAAGTACTTTGAATTATAAAGTAAACCGTCCAAACGTATTTAGTGTTTTGTAAACATTTTATAAAAATTGTAGTATAAAAAACTAAACATACATTTATCATCATGATTTTATAGAACTGGGTTCTTATAATAAACCCACACTGGAATAAAAAGTTTTAACTTATATAATTTACACGTTATGTAATTAAGTGCAGAAATGAAAGTAATCTTACCTGAAACTGATATTACAGTTGCCAGTCTTAACAGTTTACGTGATTTGGCTCTTCTTGTTGATTTCATTTTTTTTTTTATTCGCAGTGTAACGTTACCGAACACATCTACATGTCTAACGTACATCCATTATCGGTGCGCAAAAAGCAGAAACTTGAATACCCGGCGCGATAGCGAGAGATTGTACGGTAGTTCACGGTGACCAAAAACACAAGAAAAAGCGTTTTGGAAAAAAACATTTTCGGCAATCACAGACATTCGCATTCGGACGGGATTAGATTTCTCTGAGGACCGCCGAGTTTGACGAAAAACAGTAGGTAATTTGCTCTGGAATTTTTACAGAGGTCGTGTGAGAAAAAGACAGACATGGCAGATTCGGACAGGATTAAAATCTCAAAGTACGTCTGTGAAACAGAAATTTCTCTAACGACCCCCTGTGAAACTAGTCCCGTCCGAATAGGGCTTTAGATTAATTTTTAATTCAAGTTTTGCAGCTGAACTGTTTTTACACTCTTGACTTAAATGATATGAAAGGGAGATGCGTTTTTCAAACCGTGACAAATCTTTAAGATTGACTGATATTTTAGTCTGTAGAAGCGTGCATCCTACTGTTCCAAATGGCCTGATCTCTCGCTCTCTCTCTCTCTCTTTCCCTTTTACCCCCTTCCTTCCTCCATCCATCTAATTTGAAGAGCTTCATCTTCTCATCAAATAATGAGTGTGTGAATCTCAGGGAGCGAGTGCCAGGGTCGGCTCGGCTGAGAGTCACTTCAGCTCTTTCTGCAGTAAATCAGCCAGAGATTTCCTTTCTACACAGATTTACACTTGATCACTTGATTATATCTGTGAGAAAGGCCTTTGAGAAACCACAGAGAGACTTTCTCCAGCCTGTAGGTCATTGATAAAACAGCAGTAACTATCCTCGGGAATTCACAGTAATTCATTGTCATTTTTCTATCTGAATAATAGAAAAAGAATCATACTGAAAAATACTTTACAATATGTGCAATTGTGCATTTTAAAGGGGACCTATTAGGTCCCCATAAAAATAATAATAATAAAAATCACCTGTGCTTGTGAAGTTTGTTCAAATTACCCCACAGATCATTTATTATACCATGCTGTAATTGCCCCTTTTTGGGTGGAAGCAAAACAAATGCTGTTTTCATGTGTATCTTTAAATGCAAATGAGCTGCTGCTCCCCACACCGCTTTCCAGAAGAGGGCGAAGCCTTTACAGATCGTAAAGGGCATCAACTAACAAAAAAAGTTTGTTTTTGATCATCTGTATTGTCGTTATGCGCACGTGACATTGCAGTTCTTTGTCATCATGAAAGTTATTTATTTGCTTGCGTTTTAAAGAAAATCAGGATAAACTTCAGGTATGTGGTTTTCTGAGCACACACATCTGAAGCGTGCACATATAAAGCCAGCTGTCACACCACGTGTAGTGGGAGCACTAAACAAAGTTCTCTTTCGTATTTTATTGCACTTAAACTATCAAATATACACAGTTCACATAAACACAGTTGGTTATGTCTGAACGTAAACAGCTGGGGCTCGTTCTTCGTACGTCGATAACTCAGTTAGCTGGATTTGATTGTTGACGATTTGGCATGATCTTGGATTGTTTGGTTCTTCGACGCTCATCCTGGACTTGCTGTCATAGCAACAGGTGCGCAAACTTAAACCTGCTCGGGAGCAGGCTTATTTCATGTAAACAGGATTAGATCGCGGCTTCATAAGCGGAGCTAATATGGGAAGTCCAGCGCAGCGCGGTAGTGCACTTTCTGAGATATATATTTTTTCTCGTGACTCGTGAGATTGCCGTTTACATTATTAATTTGTTGGAAATGCACATTTATTTTCAACTTGTCGGAGTCGGGCTTTAACTAGCACAAACTGTAGGCTACCCTAAGATTTTTTGCGAGTGCCTCTTTCCTTTACACTATTGGAGATGCGGAGAACCTCCAAGTTTACCTGGCACTTTTAGGTTTAAAATACAGTTTTAGTTTTTTTTTTTTTTTTTGTGGCATTTCCAAGCCACTGAAGACCCAATGTTGTAAAGCAGTTTTTTTTAAAGCAGGTTTTTTTTTTTAGGCTATCATAATTTTTTATGAGGATCATGCAATCATGACCATGCCGATTACAGTAGCCTATATGTCACTCAGGCTTAAAGGGATATACTCCACTTTAAAATGAAAATCATGTCATCATATACTCACCCTCATGTTGTTTCAAACCTGTATGAATTTCTTTCTTCTGCTGAACAGGAAGGAAGATATTTAGAAGAATATCAGTAACCAGACAGTTTCTGGTCTCATTGACTTCCATAGTAGGAAAAAAATATACTATGGAAGTCAATGAGACCAGAAACTGTCTGGTTACTGATATTCTTCTAAATATCTTCCTTTCTGTTCAGCAGAAGAAAGAAATTCATAAAGGATTGAAACAACATGAAGGTGAGTATATGATGACAGAATTTTCATTTTAAAGTTGAGGCTGCCATCAAGGCCTCAATGAAGGGGATTATGTGAACAGAAAGGGGGTTCACAATGTAAATGTGCAGCCCAGTTACTATTGTGATCCTTAATATTCCAGATTAGTAATCAAATAAAAAAAAAAAGGCAGTTAACTAAAATCTTCCATATCACAAATGTGAAAGAAAAATGGCCAGGATCTGTGCATGACTTAAGAATTTTCAGAGATTCACATTTATGCACATTATTTGAAAGTGGTAAGGAAAGTTCCACAATTAAATATCAAGCTCACTGTATTACATACGCTTATGCTGATCCTAACAGAACTGCATTTTTTCATATGACATGTTCCTGCCTACAGGTGTTTTATGACCCCATTCCCTGACCCAAACCAGTTACAATGCAGCTTTTGCCAGGACAAGGGCACACAATGAAATGAACTTTGGCTAACTAAAGGGAAGATTTCAGTGTCTGAAAAGTCTGAGGTTTGCACACCTGACAGGGCCTGTGACATTGTTGCATGTGCCATATTACACAACATTGCCAAAAAAAAAAAAATACCCAACACCTTTCATTAAATGTTTAATAAAAGACAAATATGCTTAGTTCCTTGAGTTTTATTTCAATTGTTCTTTGTAAAGAAAAGCCAGTGGTCAAGTGCCTGCAACAAGAGATATTAGTGCACATGCCTCATGCAACAAATAAAAAGGAAAAGTTGGCTATACACTGCCCACCTGTAGGCCTATGTCTCCTCTGTCTGTGCAGACTCTTCTGTAGGCCTTTCTGTAGATGTGGAATCCTGCAACTTATATTGCAGCCATAAAGCATACAAGTATAAATTAAGTAAAGTTATTTATGCACTTGCAGGTAGGCTAGTTCCTCCATATGACAGTTATCTGAGAGGGTTTATTCACTGTCCAGTGCAATGGAAACAAATGGACATTACAAAGTCTTATACTTTCTTTCCTTTGGAAAGTTAAAAAATGTCCACTTACTGCACATATTTCAGCCACCACTTTCTTGGGAACAGATACAAGTGTTGGTGTATTATGTAAAAGTGCACAAAAGAGGAAAACAGAATGTCATTACAATGAACTACACTTGGAAAAAATGTGATCAATAACTCATGGCAAAATATTATTACATTAACATAATTTTATCAGTTTTCACTTTCACAAGTCAAAGCAATTCATCATTACTCGAGATTTAACAGTTGAAATGACTATACGGCCTTAATTTAATGCAGCAAAAAATTATTTTACAGTGTAGGCTACTAAGATCTTTTCAAATTTTTTCCTCAGCCTTTTTCTTGGTTCCTTTTATAAACAGACAACCATTTATTTAACAGTGCCTTTTATAGAAGAGAAGAGACTATAATATAACTAAAAAGTACCATTATGTAGAATATTTTTGTTCTTCACTTTTATTTGTTCCCATGTTCTAGTGTGGCGACTCTGACATTACAATGAACAAAGTAATAATGCAATTATTAAAATACAAAAATATAGGCTAATAAGTGATAAAACCATCTAACATGGCCACTTCTAACGGATTTAAATTGTCTGCTACTTTTTGCCCTCTCTCCTGGCTTTTGCAGACTTTGAGGTGTTCCCTGGCGTTTTGATTAAACATTAAAACTCCGAATAAACTTCGACTATCTCGCTCTGCTGAGGAGAAAAACTGAGCGCGCTCTTTGGCCACGCTGAACAGCCAATAGCAGCGTTGCTGATCAATGTTTCTACTATCGATACATATCCCCTTTTAAACCAGCGCATGAACACGCAGTTATCTCAGATAACTCAATCCAGCGATACTAATCATAAACAACAGGTGTGTTCGAAGAACCCAATTAGCTGGATCATGATTAGCACAATGATATCATCTTGGATGTGTCATTTGATCTCGGATGTAATAAGCAACGTACGAAGAACGAGCCCCTGGGAAAGAAATCGCATGTGTATATTAGATCTGTGTATAAAGTGGCTGCCGCTGAATGTACAGTACCTGCTGCTCTATGCTGTTAATGTGAATCAAACAACAAAAGAAAAACAGAAAATCACTCACTGCTCTTAAATCACTCACTGCTCTTAATTGAAAAACTTTAGTAGCTTTAATAAGAATCAGTTTCTTACTTGAATGCTGCTGTTAAATGCTGTACCGAGGACATAAACATGGCTAAGCTAATAGGGCCGATTCCATCGCCAGTCGTGGCCAGGGCCTGTTATATTGTGACGTTTCAATGCTTAGCATTCCTGAACAGCTCATTTTGAGAGACTTTTTCTGATTTAAGGGGAAAAATAACAAACGGAGTGGATGGATTTTTAGCCAAATAGGGTGGTTACATAATTGACACGTAAAAAACAAGAAGAACTTCTGTTTATTTCTACATATTAAGCTGGAAAAGAATGAAGTATTTTGACACTTTTTTTAAAGAGAGCCTTGCTTCAAAGAACTCTTGATTAATCATAGCATCTGAGTTGTGTCAGCCCTATTTCACACCTGAGATCCTGCCTACCTGCAGCTCCATCCACATATCTCTTATGTTGTTACACAGCATATAATAACTGAACGTTCTTTTTACATCTTTACGGCATTACACTGTTGATCTTTTTAATTGTAGAATTGGCAAGGGTTTTCAGGGAGTAATGAAGCGTTGGGGGTTCAAAGGTCAGCCAGCTTCCCATGGACAAACTAAAACGCACAGGAGGCCAGGCGCTCTGGGGCCGGGAGGGGTGAGTGCTTCTATTTCTGAACTTGTAGTGTCACTTCATGCTAATAACTACATTCAAAAGTTTGGGGTCAGTAAGATATTTCTTTTAAAGAAATTACTTTTATTCGGCAAGTATGCATTAAATTGATCAAAAGTGATGGTAACAATGTTTACATAGTTACAAAAAACTTTTGAACTTTTCTATTCATCAAAGAATCCTCAAAAAAAGTATCCACAAAAATATTAAGCATTACATATTAATATTTTGTGGCATCAGCATATTAGAATGATTTCTGAATGATCATGTGACACTGAAGACTAGAGTAATGATGCTGAAACTTCAGCTTTGCCATCACAGGAATAAACTACATTTTTAAATATTTTAAAGTCCCCCTGTGATGAAAATCATGTTTTTAATGTTGTTTATATGTCTATGCTTTAAGACAAACCATGTGAAAATTCATAAGTCAACACCATTGCTGAAGATTTGCTCCATAAAACTGCAGTTTACCGAAGAGAGTCTTTGAAATTAGAAGTTTGAAATCGCCGTTCTCTTCGATGCAAACATGTTGTAAACAATCCCGTCAACGTGCAGGGTGGTATTTAGCAAAGCATTAACTATGCTGAGAGTGCGAAGCAGGGGGGTCTCAAAAGAAGCTAGGTTATCCCGGTATATTTTCCTGTTGATATGAAAAATCGGGTACATTTAGCAATATATATGATGTATATTACGATGTTATGGTGAACTTTATGCCTTTCTCCTCTGACGTTCTGAGTTGTTCAAAGCGTTTATAATGCTGATTTTTAGAAGGCAGCTGTCTGACATGGTTTTTGTGACATTAGCAACACATTTTTAGCTGTTTGATAACAGTCAAGCCAAAGGCTAATCATATTAATTACCGTTATGTGTCCGATGTAGAGAGCAGTACATAAAACACATTACCATTCACTCTTCCTCTTCTTATGAATCCGTTTCTGGTTCAACCATGTATGGCTGAATTAAGCCAGTATTTCCACTTGTTATTGTGTAGCACTTACTAAAATTCAGCCATACATGGTTAAGTGATAAAATGATTGATTACAGGGAGACTTCAAGATAGGAAACAGTTATTTTTAAATTGTGTGTATATATATATATACAATTTAAAAATAACTGTTTCCTATCTTGAAGTCTCCCTGTAGTCAATCATTTTATCACTTAAAACTAATCTTTGGATGGATATCTATCTATCTATCTATCTATCTGTCTGTCTGTCTGTCTGTCTGTCTGTCTGTCTGTCTGTCTGTCTGTCTGTCTGTCTGTCTGTCTGTATTATTGACTACATGGGGACTTCAAGATTGGAGTTATCTTGTAATAGGCCTATAACAGTTATAGAGTAATAAGTATAGATTTTTAAAAAGATTTCTTTAAGTTTTCTGCAGTTGTACCTGTTTTAAAATTAAAAGCAGTTTTCCACTGTATATGACCTTTGGTATCATTTAAAGAGCATAAAGATGTCATAAATTATCTTTTTTTGCAATCAAAATGTAGATCTATGTCTAATATTGGCCTGTATATTGCTTTCAAGATACTTGTATATGTAATTATGGATAATCAGTATCTGCGCTAACATTTACATAATGCATTTATCAATGTGCACTATTTTTCCCCTGTTGATCTTGGATGTTAATATCTAGGGTGGATCTGTTGCAACGGAAGCTGCCGTTCAATCCTGATTGGAAATTTTGTCACAGAGATACTAGGAACTGATTGAATTTTTTTGCTCAGGAACACAATATATCCCTCTTAAAAATTTTCAGATATTGAAGCACTTTCGCAAAGGTTTCATATCAGTCATTTCAGCTAGCCGTAACTGTCCTGTATGGTCTCTAGAGTGTTTAGCTTGACCTCAGTGTGCTCTTTGAATGGTTAATGGATGAGTTAAGTGACTTGTCTCCTCTCCATCAGGATCCAGCAAAGGTTTTCAAAGGAAAGAAGATGCCAGGCAGGATGGGAAACATATATGACACTGTTCATGGATTGAAGGTACATCGATGAGAATGCACAAAATGCCTTTTTATATCTTTTAGATATAGCACACACAATTTCAAAGCTCAGCTGTTGTATCATAATATCTTGTGCTTAGGAGGCATCTGATGTAAAGTCACCCGGTGTCACAGTGAAAAATGTGTGTGTAGTTTCACTAAGGTCTTTTCTCTGGCAGGTATGGAGGGTGAACACCAAGTATAACGTCCTCTATGTCAACGGTTCCGTACCGGGTCACCGCAACTGTATTGTTAAGGTAAAACGCGTCACACATACTCAAACTCCCAAGTATGCCAAGTAACAAGTACTTGTCCTCAGGTAGAATATATTTTCGTGAAGGACCTTCTCCATCTTTGCTTTTATCTTCTCTGCTGCGTCACTTTCAGCAGCTGAAAAGATTTAGCTAAAAAGATTTGTGTACTGTACTGTCCATGCCAACACTAGCACTGACCTTGGCATGCTAATACACACTCGTGCTGAATCATTTATCCATATCAATGCACAGAGGCGTTCGTGTGTGCAAAGTGAATCGATCATATGTAGTCAGCATTTTGTCTCGTAGAGTTTGCTTGCATACACACTCAACCGAAAGTTGAACTATCTCAAAGTGATCTCGACTTGTTCAACAAATGATGACATCGTAGTACTTAGTCGAGTGTAGTAAAAACGGCATTATAATCTTGAGGCAATGTTCTTGCCCAGTTGTCTAAACGTTGTGCTTGCATTCACTCGATCAGGTTAGAGACACGGTTCTGCCCACTCGGTTTGAGAAGAACAAGAGCCCGCCGTTCCCCACGTTCTTTGCTGATTTAGACGAAGAGCTCCCTGAAGACCTCTACGATGAGGACATGTTCCAGTTTGGGGAGCCCATGCCTGAATGAGGTTGTGATCCCACAAGTCTTCTTGCTTACGCTGGTTAAAAAGACACTGGCATGACGTGACCCTTGAATCAGAGTCTTTCATCTCTAGTGGATTCAGCCTTGCTGAGCTCAAAGACTTTTAAAGACGAGGTTTTGTCAAGTACAAACATAAGAGAGTAAATTCATACTTCTGTGTTACAACTGGATCATGCTAAAGTGTCAAGCGCAGTTGTGTATTAAAACAATAAAACCTGTTTGATAAAATCTCTGCATTTCTTGTATTTTCATATGTTGTAGCATTAAAAAACTGAATTAAACAAATACAAAAAGTTATACATTTGACAATCTATGGAAAGCTAGAAGATACTCAACATTAATACTTAAACTAAACTTAATATTAAACTAAACTGCATGCACACATTCATCTTATTTCAATTTGTGTGAGTTCAAAACATTTGATAAATGTGATAAATCTACTCCCCTAATATGATAGTTTTTCAGAAGCTCACCTGTAATTAAATGAGCTAAACCTTTTATTGATTACTTAACCTCATTATTATAAGTTGTTTATTTTTGTGACTGCGTATGTAAGAGTTGTCAGCATTTCTGGACTTATTTGACAATCTGCTTAATGGACATAAAGTTGCAAATACATCAAACTGACAGCAAAACTCTGTAAGGATACCCTGATGGGATACACTGTGCTGACCTCTGTGCATTAGAAAAGAGAGCGGGAGGAGGCGGCTCAGACGGAAGGATGAATAGATGCTGACAATGGTTGACATTTCTCCCTCTCTCTCTAAGTGAGGGGAATAAATCAAGGCATAAATGTTGCATGAGTTAAAGCTCACTGACTGATGAAGGGAACGAGTGTGTGTGGATGGAGTGGCTACATTAGTCCAAAGCCCTCAAACACTGTTTGTTACACAGCTATATACAGCATTGTAGAAAGGTCACGTAAACACTTTATATGTATGTTTTCTTCTCCCATATTTGTCTTTTTCTAAAGACACACCAGCATAGTAACGGATATAGCTAGTGGGCATTTTCTGGAAATACAGCAAACAAAACAAAAAGGTACTCAAACTAACAACCTTTTAAACATGTTATTTGACCGGAATTTTTATTTTAATGGAAAAAAGTAAAAAAAAGTATTCTACAGTAATAACCTGTTAATTGACTAACTAAGTAAAATTACTATAGATAGATATTGAGCACCAAATCAGCATATTAGAATGATTCAGCTTTGCCATCACAGGAACAAAACAAATTTTAAACCCTCAAAATAGAAAACATTGATTATTGACATAGAAAACGTTAATTTAGATAATATCTTAATAATAGTACTGCTTTTACTTGTATTTCTGATCATATTTTGACTGATAGTATATATTTACTTTTTTTTTCTATTTTTCCTTTATTTTAAAGTGTTTATGTAGCATGTTTTTAACAACAATGCATGAATTAAAAGTTTGCATTGAGATTAATTTGACCTATTTTCTTATTAAATTACATGTATTTATTGCCTTTTAAATATAATTCCAGATAAATTGGACCACATTCCAAAAAGAGCCGCAGCTTACTTGAAATTAGACTATATGTACAATACAATTACTAGGGTGCATGCATTATTATTATCCTTAAACAATATAAGCCTTTTATAAACTATAAAATATACAGTGACCAACATTACTTCATGCTATGACTTCACTGTAATGTGAAACATGGCCACTGTACTGTTACTGTATTGGTAAATAAAAAATGGTGGAAATCAGCTGCCAGTTTACCATAATTACAAGATTTTAATCGTTTCAATGTCATTAGCCCTGGAATGTCTGAGGGCAACAGATGTGCTTTCTTAAAGATAACAAGCTGCGACCCTCATGCATAATAACAGAGCTGTCGCATATTGTGTTCATGTATTATTCAGTCAGAAATGTTGGCTTGTTTGCACTACAGTTTGGAGACACCGTCATTACCGTCTGCACTGTGCATTACATGTTAAACCAAGTCTTAATTTCTGCTTAACTTCCCTTTTGCTCTGCTTTTACTTTTCCCCATCATGATTCACAACTGTCAGCGTGGATTTCTTAGATAAGATGTGAATGTTGGCCGTTTAGTTATGTGTCTATTTATAACAATTCATGTTTTATGAAATGCGACACATGATAGCGCTGCTTTGTTCAAGGGACCCGGTTTCTGTCAGAAAGACAATAGCACATCGAGGGTCTTCAGATGCCACACTGCTCTTATAATGCGATCCATCAAGATTTAACCCATATAAGTCCTAACAGACCCACATACGCATGTGTCAGATGCCTGACCTAGTAATATGTTTTTGGGCTTCCCGTAGACATGCATAATGCAAAGAGTTTTTTTTAAATCTCAGTACCATCATCGCTTGAGTGAATTCCCTGATGTCAGCACTGCACTAAAAACTGTCTTATCAAGCTTGAACGGCGCTCGGTTGGTTTCTGGCTCTGGCCCCCTAAGCATGGCACATCTGCGCCCTTGCAGAGTTTCTAGGGGTGTGCGTGGACCCCAGTGAGAGCATAATGCCAAACGCTTTGCCAATCTCCCAATCTAATCCTCTGAACATACACACATCCTGTCCCTCCAGATTTCCGCCCCAAATCGCTCTTGATCACTCCACTGAACCTCACAGCGGTCACACCCCCTCCTGTAACCACACCTGCTCAGCACAGCACGCCTCCTCTGCATACACACTCATACACACACATCTCTGCCAGATGTTGATGGAACGAGATATACAAGCCAAAGACGCACACCGGTGTCCATTTGTGTCAATGGTCAATGGAGTGCTAGAAACCACCGAGGAGGTCATCAAAAGTGAATGATGGCTCGTTAAAAAGGGATAGTTTAGCAAAAATGAAAATGTATTTAAAATAAATAAATAAAAACAGTCAAGTCAAGTCAAGTCATCTTCATTTATATAGCGCTTTTCAAAGCAGCTTTACAGAGATAAACGTATAATTTAGGGTAACAGAGAATGTTTTGGCTTTATAGCGGTTCTTTAATAAAGTTATTTTCCAGCTAAAGTTAGTTTTGATTGATTCGCTTCCGTCGCAACGATCATTTGTTATTAAATTAGGGGCCGCTAAGACGACACCATTCTCTCTACACAAACTTTAAACGCGATCCTGTGAGAAACGCTGATGGCGTTCACATGCGCATTAAGAATTGGTTCTATAGTTATGTGCGTTTGAATATATGTGTGCAGGTTTGTTATTCCCTACAAACCAAGCCTAAACAAATTACTGGTGTTTCCTTATAGTTTTGATTCAGAATTTTATTTTATTTTATCAATTCGGGGTAGATACGCAAATTGAGTTTTCCCGACGACGCTTTATCTGTAGAGTGGGACAGGGATCCTCCATAGAGAGAGACTAGTTGGCACTTCAGCACTGCGTTGACATCGGGTCCAGGTGAAGGGCCTTCGTCAGATCTGGATACGGCCTGGATCCGGCAGGCTGAGGGAAGACCTCGGGATAAACAAAGACACTAAAATTAGCGTAGATGCCATTCTTCTCATGATGTAACAAGTACATCAGGATTTATGGGAAGTGTTCCCGGTTCCAGCTGACCTAATCTATGCAGCCTAACACTGAATTATAGAAGTCTATAATGTATTATGTGAAAGCTAGGTCAAAGAGATGTGTCTTTAATCTAGCTTTGAACTGACAGTGTGTGTCTGCTTCCCGGACAATGTTAGGAAGATTGTTCCAAAGTTTTGGTGCTAAATAGGAAAAGGATCTACCGCCAGCAGGCGATTTTGATATTCTAGGTATTATCAACTGGCCGGAATTTTGAGATCGCAATAGACGTGAAGGACTATAATGTGTTAAGAGCTCGCTCAAGTACTGCGGAGCTAAACCATTTAGTGCTTTGTAAGTCATCAGCAATATTTTAAAATTGATGTGATGTTTAATAGGGAGCCAGTGCAGTTTTGACAGAACTGGGCTAATATGGTCATACTTCCTGGTTCTGGTAAGAACTCGAGCTGCTGCGTTTTGAACCAGCTGTAGTTTGTTTATTAAGCGTGCAGGGCAACCACCCAGTAGAGCATTACAATAATCTAGCCTTGATGTCATGAAAGCATGAACTAATTGTTACGCATTTGTCAATGAGAGCATATGGCGTAATTTAGATATATTTTTAAGATGGAAAAATGCGGTTTTACAGACACGTGACTTTCAAATGAAAGATTGGTATCAAACAACAAAAACAGTATTACTACTTCTTTTGTGGAACATAAAGAAGATATTCTGAGGAACTTTGAACTGTTTTGTCCAAACAATTTAAGTCAATGGGGTACAAAACAACATTGGCCCCCATATGTACTTTTATTGTATG
Organism: Squalius cephalus; assembly: GCF_949319135.1. Lineage (NCBI taxonomy): Eukaryota > Metazoa > Chordata > Actinopteri > Cypriniformes > Leuciscidae > Squalius > Squalius cephalus. The sequence goes on from NC_137129.1 coordinate 30,023,623, forward strand.
GACAAAAAAAAAAAAAGTGACATGAGGATGTATAAGCAATGACAAAATATTCATTTTCATCCAATTCAAACCCATACCTCTCACTGTAACACTATAGCGTTCAAATGTTTTGTCGTCTTAATTTACGCTTCCAGTCAACTTGGCAACATTTCAGCAAATGTATATTCTCAGACTTAAAACAATTTATCAGAAGGTTAATGCTTAAATGTTTGAAATTATTTCTATAATAGATGATTTGGAGTAGATAATGAAGTAAAAAGCAACCATCAAGTGTGGTGGTTGAATAGTTTTTCTCTCTCAAATTTCAGACACCAGGTGATTTCATCAAGTTCAGCATCTTTGATGATCCTGGAGCGACATTCCAATCAGCCAATCAGATTTGAGGGAGAAGTTTACAGTTTATGGCCTGGTTTCATAGACAGGGCTTCGATTAAGCCAGTATTCTTTAATTAAATTAGGACATTTAAGTAGCTTTTATAAACGTGACTTAGAAAGAACATTACTGATGTGCATCTTGAGACAAAACAATGGCACTGACATATTTTAAGGTATATCAGTACAAGTTGCTTTCAGTTAAGACAGCTCAAACATGCATTTTAGTCTGGGTCTAGGCTTGAGACTTGTCTGTGAAAACCCGGGCATTAGGCTAGTTTAGGCTTACAACCAGGGTTAGGTGCATGTGCATCTACATCAGTGTTATTCTGCTATCATTTCCCTCTGATTTTAGAGATAACTTATAGGTTATGGTTTAGGGGTAGGGATAGGGATAGGGATTGGACACAATTTTCAGACAGAAATGTTGTTCCAGGATCAACAAAATATGTTGATAAAGGAACATATCTTACTTGGCAAAATCACACTTCTCTGGAGTTGACATTGTCATGGGTGTGTGTGAGTGGTTCATCTGAATGCTGTGTACACACACACACACACACACACACACACATTTTCATGTTTATGGGGACATTCCATAGACATAATGATCTTTATACTGTACAAACTATTCTATCCCCTTACCCATAATCCTAAACCTACCCATCACAGAAAACTTTCTCCATTTTACAATTTAAAAAAACATCACTTAGTATGATTTATAAGCTGTTTTCCTCATGGAGACCAAAAAAATGTCCCCACAAGGATTTCGGATTTCGGATATTGCCATCTTTGTGGAAACATTTTGTCCCCATTATGTAGTTTTTACCAGGCCGCGCGCACACAAATTCAGATCATTATATCCACCTTATTTTGCAATGTGGAAGTATGCCGTTTTCTGTGACACCGGAAGCCTTGCACGTTCAAGTTACAAATGGCCATGTCCGCTCATGTTAAAAATGAGGTGAAAGACACGTGAGATTATAGTCTACAACTTTCATAGCAAACCAAAATCCACATATTATTAAATAACAGGCTGTGTGAATGACTGGAAAGAAAGCTCTGGGAGAAACGGTGGGGGTTTAATCCAACGCTGCCTGCTACCTCAACCAGGAGAAGTCCTGTGGCCTGCGCGCTCTGTGTTACCCAGCATGCACTGCTCTCTGCGATTAGCATCTATTAATATTAAAGAATGTGTTTTTTTCCTTACAAACCAGCACACATCCAATCATCACGAGCGTTAGAAATGCCACCACCATTCCAGAGAAAACGAATCCTTTGATCTTCTCCGGTTATCACTCACACCCTCCGTCTTTCCATTATCCTCTTATGTAGCTGTCAAACACACACTCAAACTTTCTTGCTTTGTTAACCCATTCAAATCTTTTCTTTTCCTCTGTCTCTCTCTCTCTCTTTTTAAATTTATAATATATTCAAGCCATTCTAATTCTAGGAACTCTGATTCAGTTCAGTAAACTCCAATTAAAGTCTCCAAGTCTTGAGTCCATGAGAGACCACGTGTCACCATGGTTACGGTAGAGAGACTGCTGGCTGTCAGTCATTGGTTAGTCAGAAGCAGGACCCAGCTGGGCTTATGAGTGATGAGATATAAAATATTAACATCATATTAATTATTGGCAAATGATTTCAACTCATTAAAATACATACACTTTTTTTTGGATGGTCACCGCAGAGAATCCACTAAGCGTCTGAATATTTTACATCGAATATCCCTTGATATTTCTGTTCGAGAAGTGGTCTTTTTGCTCATGTCAGTTGTATTAAAGGTCTGTCTGATTTTGAGAAGATTGCATCATTAAACGATTCGCTTTACAAATGGATGTCATTCTTTCCCTTTGATTGTCTCATTTCACACTAATTAAAAATGCATCCCAAAGTAGACTTACAAACATGAAAAGTCTAACCTACCAATCAAAATAAAATAGTGCTAATGAACTAGTCGTGTCTCACACACGGGAGATGTAAATTAGTCATCAATATTTCACATAGTTAAACTCTAAAGTGACAGCATCTTTGTCTAGATTTGACTCTTTATAGATCTCTCTTTCGTTTTACTCACGCTCAGATGCATCTCTCTCTGCTCTCCTGCTCTCGTAGCAGAAGTCATTGCCTCTTTGATTAAGAGTTTATTATGTTCCCATAATTCCTGGGTAAATGTCATGGCCGCCCCATGCAGGCAGATTAGCACTCCACCCCGCAGAAGAGGGAGGAAAGGAGGTCTTGCGCTCAGGAAAGACTGTGGGATGTTAAACAATCAATACAGAGCGCCAGAGCTCTAGACACCTCTGGAGAAACAAGGACTTGAAGAGCGGGACATTGTTCTCCAAACAGATCTTTAGACGCATCATGTGTGCTGTGACCTTGCAGCAAGTTTCATTTTCAAGTCGTCACCAAGCATCAGGAAACTTTACTGCAGGCCACATAGCTGTTATTACCAAATAAACTAAATAAATTGCCTTAAGGTTAAATCTTGTTTTATAGCCTATCTACCAAAGCTCCCATGTGGTTAAGTATATCTGCTATATAAACCATCTATCATACAAACTGAAATATACGGTGCAGACACACATATTCTTACACGTACCGGGGACGAGAGAGAGAGAGAGAGAGAGAGAGAGAGAGAGAGAGAGAGAGAGAGAGAGAGAGAGAGAGAGAGAGAGAGAGATGAGAGGGAGACCTTCTCCCTCGCAGAGACGTCCCTCAGAGGATCATCAACACAATCAACGCGGAGATAGCTAACATCTGTGCTTCATGCCGAACGTTCACATAGCCAACCATCAGCGCATCACCCATGAGCATCTATATGACCGTGTCCACATCCACCGAGAGGGCATGAGACTGTTCGCAAAAACCATCAAGGAGTCAGCCCTGAAACCCCCTCAGATAACACACGCTGAGCATGAGGAGAGGGTCCGACAGACCGACAGCTACGCCGCTGTAGTGGCAGGATCAGGTAGAGCCGACACCACGGACCTGATCCAAATCAAACACATGCTGAAAATTTTATGTGACAATATGTTAGCTTAAGTACTGATCAAAAATGATCATTATTTCTTAACGACTTTTTTTTATTTTATTTTATTTTTTATTTTATTTTTATTTAACATGTAAATTGACCAACTCACTATACTTCTATATATCCTCTATATTACCGTTATAATTGATTAATCTATATTTTAAAACTTGATTGGGTCATGAATTTCATACATTTTTCTGGTGAATCCAATATTTGTCAATGTCATCGTTTAAAATAACATGCTATAACATTCAGGGGATGTTCTCTTCTGCTTTTGGAGAGAAAATTACTAACCCTGATCTTGTTAATATTGTATATAGTTCAGATATAATCATATTACTTGAGACATGGTGTCGTTTAGACTCCAAAATGTGCACTCCTCCAAACTACAGAGAGCTACGAATCCCTTCAATCAAACAGCCTAGCATTAAAAACGGAAGAGATTCAGGGGGAATCATAGTTTTGTTCAAAGATCATCTGTGGCATTATATTCAGCCTGTGAAAAAAGGGAAAACACATATTTGGTTAAAACTTAAAAAAGAGCTGTTGTGTTTAGATGAGGACATGTACCTGTGTGCCACATATATCCCCCCATACGAGTCTCCTTACTATAATGAAGACATCTTCTCAACCCTACAGTCAGAGATTGTTTACTTTCAATCTCTAGGATCGGTTCTGTTAATGGGGGATCTGAACGCTAGAACAGGGAAGGAAGCGGATTACATTACCTCAGATGGAGACAAATATATTAACAATTCACATATATTTCAACGGACACACTTTACAAAGGCACGTCAGAATTATGACAACACCATAAACAGGCACGGAAAACAAGTCCTGCAGCTCTGCAAAAGCCTGGGTCTGTACATAGCTAACGGCAGAACTAAGGGAGATTCTCTGGGTCGCTTCTCCTACTGCTCATGTCTCGGCAGCAGCACTGTAGATTACGCCATCACTGATATAGACAACAAGAACATCAACTATTTCACAGTGATGCCACAGCTGCCGTTATCAGACCACAGTCACACAGTCCTCAGCCTGAACAGATCCGGGAATCTCCGGCCTTATTCAGATCAGAAGGTTAAACTGCACCCCCTCCCCGCCAGATTTATGTGGAGTAAAGACAGTCCTGCCCAGTATGAAGCCCAGCTCCACAGCACTCGTGTTCAGAACATGATAGACTCATTCCTATCTACTTCATTTAGCGAAGAGAAGAAAACTATCAATTTAGCAACTCATCAATTAAATGAAATATTTTCTACAGTGGTCAGAAAAGCCCTGAGAAAAAAAACAAAATATAGATGTAAGAAAGAAATTGCTAAAGATGGTTGGTTTGATAAGGAATGCCAAAAATTAAGAAAAGATTTACGATCATTATCAAATACAAAACACAGAGACCCTGCAAACCAACAAACACGAGACAAATATCAGCAAACCCTCAAAACATATAAGTCACTTCTAATACAGAAAAAAGCTGATCACATGAAAGCAAAGCTTAATAAGATTGAGGAGGCAGTCGATCAGAACTATTTTTGGGAATTATGGAATAATTTAGATAAATCAAAAGAACCCAAACACATTCCCATCTATGACCCAAACATCTGGACAGAACATTTTGGAAAACTCTACTCACAAAACGAACCAACCCTCACCCAAAAACATCTGACCTCCCAACTATACACCCTGGAACGCACTGTAAAAGACCAGCTAACCCAGTTAGACCAGCCCATATTACTACACGAACTGACAGACAAGATCAAATCCCTAAAAAATAAAAAATCCTGTGGTGTGGATTTAATATCTAATGAGATGCTGAAACACAGCAGCCCCAAACTGAAAGAGGCAATTCTAAAATTATTCAATCTTTTATTAAAATCAGGACACTTTCCTGAGATCTGGAAAGAAAACTTGATTACACCAATTCATAAACAAGGAGAGAAGTACGACCCAAATAATTATAGGGGCATCACAGTGAGCAGCAACCTGGGCAAACTCTTCTGCTCCATCATCAACGACAGACTAGTCCAGTTCATCCAAGAGCACAAGATCCTCAACAGCTCTCAGATCGGCTTTATGCCTAAACAGAGAACATCAAATCACATCTACACACTCCACACACTCATACAAAAACACGTCCAACAAACAAAACAAGGGAAAATATTCGGCTGCTTCATTGACTTTAAAAAAGCCTTCGATTCGGTTTGGCATAATGGACTTTTCCTAAAACTAATTCAAAGTGGAATAGGCGGAAGGACATATGACATCATAAAGGACATTTACAATGGGAACAAATGCGGCGTCAAGATTAATGACAAACGCACTGATTATTTCAGTCAAACGAAAGGAGTCCGTCAAGGCTGCAGCCTCAGCCCGACTCTATTCAATATCTATATTAATGAATTGGCATCAACACTTGAGAAGTCCTCTTGTCCTGGCCTGCCCCTCGAGGACAGAGAGATCAAAAGCCTCCTGTACGCGGACGATCTCCTGCTGCTGTCTCCTCATGAAGAGGGTCTGCACCAAAGCCTCTCGCTTCTGGAGGAGTTCAGCAGCGACTGGGCCTTACCCATAAACATGGAGAAGTCCAAAATCATGATCTTCCAGAAGAAACCTCGCCTCACTGACAACAAATACACATTTACACTTGGGGGAACCATTCTTAATCATGTCACCTGTTATAATTATTTGGGTCTGACAATCTCAGCTTCTGGAAAGTTTGACACTGCAATGAAAGATCTGACTGATAAAGCACGTAGGGCTTATTATAGAATAAGAAAACCCCTGTTCAAATTTAACCCACCCGTTAAACTGTGGCTGAAAATCTTTAACAGCATCATCAAACCCATCCTCCTATACGGCTGTGAAATCTGGGGCCCCAAATTTAAACTAAATTACGATTCCTGGGACAAAACCCCTGTTGAAACTTTCCACCTTGAGTTCTGCAAGAACATCCTGGGAACTCACAGAAACGCTCCGAGTCTGGGTTGCCGGGCAGAATTAGGCAGATTCCCTCTCCTATCTGAGATCCAGAAGAGAGCCGCAAAGTTCTGGTTCCATCTATCAGATGCGCAGTCAGAGAGTTACCATCACTGCGCTCTCAGACACAGGGCAGGACACCCCGAGAGCGACCCCATGACACATTTAGTGGAAAAACACCAACTTAATCCAACAATTCAGTTCAGACACGCAAAAGTAAAAGAAATAGGGAACATAACCAAAGAAGAATACATACAAGATTGGCAGATAAAGGTCACACAAGTAAATAAATTAAAATACTTCCACAAAATAAAGTCTGATTATAAATTGGCCCCATACCTGACCGAGATCAGTAATTATGGTCAGAGAAAGCTCCTGACGAGGTATCGCATTAGTGACCACAGTCTGTGTGTGGAGACGGGCCGACACAAGCCGAGCTGGAGAGCCAGAGAGCTCAGACTGTGTTCACACTGCACTGATGGAGTCGTAGAGGACGAGCTACACTTCCTCACCCAGTGCAGCAAGTACAAACACATCAGAGACTCTTATTTCACACGAATAGCTCAGATTTTACCCCAGTTCCAACAAGCGAGCCTCATAGACAAACTGTCTTATATTCTGGGAGAGAAAGAAGAGTGTGTTCTCCTGGCAGCGCAGTATGTGTCTTCCTGCCATCATATGAGGGACAAGGGCTGAACCCTCTTTTACATTAAACTGCTCTCTGGACTTTTTTTTTTTTTTTTTTTTTTTTTCATTGTGATATATTTATGCATAATATTGAAATGTATTTTTTATTTTTTATTATTATTATTATTGTTCACTTTTATGTATCAACATGTACGTATATGTTTGTATATGTCTATTGCTTTGGCAATATTGTGCTATTTTACACAGTCATGCCAATAAAGCTCATTTGAATTGAATTGAATTGAATTGAGAGAGAGAGAGAGAGAGAGAGAGAGAGAGAGAGAGAGAGAGAGAGAGAGAGAGAGAGAGAGAGAGAGAGAGAGAGAGAGAGAGAGAGAGAGAGAGAGAGAGAGAGAGATTATCCAACATATATCATAATATATCCGTCATATATCAGTCAAACCTTTACCTCTGTGCAGTCTATATTCCACCTCATGACTCTCCCTATTACGAAGAGCAAAGCTTCCCAATATTACAGACTGACATCTTACACTTTCAGTCCAGAGGAAACATCCTCATCTGCGGAGACTTAAACGCCAGAACAGGGCGAGAAATTGATTATGTAAATATTGTAGATAATGACCACATCCCCAATGACACCACGTTTCATCCCTCATCGAATATCACACCGAGAAACAGCTATGATACCTCAGTGAACAATAGTGGAAAACACATGTTGAAACTCTGTAAAGGTTTAGGATTATACATCATTAACGGCAGAACTCGTGGAGATACATTAGGTAGATTCACTTACTGCTCCAGATTAGGAACCAGTGTGGTTGATTATTCAGTAACAGATATTGATCAAAGCTTTATTAATGCCTTCACAGTCAGACCTCAGCTCCCGATGTCCGATCACTGCCAAACTGTGCTTTATCAGAAAGCCCCATGTCAAATAACCAAAACTGCTCCACCTGAATCTGAAAAACTGTTTCCTCTGAAACAGAAACTCAAGTGGAATCAATCCAACTCAGAACAATTCAGAGAAAATATGAACAGCCCTACTATATTAAAAATGCTAGGTGACTTTATGTCCACTGATTTCACCTTAGATATTAATGGAATAAATTTAGCAACAAAAAACTTTAATTACATATTCATAACATTGATAACTCTATCTAATATTAAACAGCAAACCAAACATAGAACCAGTCAACAGAGAAAGAGAAAGGATGTCTGGTTCGATGATGAATGTGCCGGTCTCAGAAAAGAACTCAGGAGACTTTCTAACAAAAAGCACAAAGATCCGTCCAGCCAGACATTACGGCTTTCTTACTCAGACTGTCTGCAAAAGTACAAAACACTTCTGTGGAAAAAAAGAGAAAAATATTTTCAAACTAAAATTGAAGAAATTGACGATTCAATAGATCAAAACACTTTCTGGACCTTATATAAAAAACTCGAAAAACCCAAATTAGAGATATCACTCCAGAATGGCACAATCTGGAAATCTTACTTCGAAAATCTGTATCAAAAAATTGAGCCGGCTGACCTCAACCAGCCTCAGAGTAAAATAAAGAAAACACTAGAAGACATGGAAAAAACTATTAAGAATTATCAAAATCCATTAGATAAATCAATAACAATATCTGCAATATTAGAACATATTAAAAATCTTAAATTAAAGAAAGCATGTGGACAAGATCACATTAATAACGAAATGCTTAAACTCAGCAGTCCCAGCATGATTCAAACAATAGCCAAATTATTTAATCTGGTGTTCTGGTCTGGACACTTCCCTGAGATCTGGTCTGAGGGACTCATCACCCCCATATTTAAGAGCGGTGATCGATTCGACCCCAATAACTACCGCGGGATCAGTGTGGGCAGTGTGTTGGGAAAACTGTTCTGCAGTATCATCAACACACGCATCGTCTCACACATCTCAGCACACAACATCTTAAATAAAGCTCAGATTGGCTTCTTACCAAAACACCGCACATCCGACCACATCTATTCTCTCCACACTCTAATCAACAAGAACATCAACGACAAACAAAGGAAAATATTTGCATGTTTTGTAGACTTTAAAAAAGCATTTGATTCAATTTGGCATGATGGTCTATTGTACAAAATCCTACAAATTGGCATCGGCGGAAAAACATTTGACATTATAAAATCTCTGTACACCAACAGCAAAAGTGCGGTGAAGATCGGTAACCACAGAACCGCGTTCTTCCAGCAGGGCCGTGGAGTGAGGCAGGGCTGCAGTCTGAGCCCGACTCTATTCAACATCTACATCAATGACCTGGCATCAGCGCTGGAGAGCTCTACTGCGCCCGGCCTCACTCTACAGGGGTCAGAGGTCAGATGTCTGCTGTACGCGGATGATCTGGTCCTGCTGTCCCGCACACCTGAGGGCCTTCAGCAGAGCCTGTCCCTGCTGGAACAATACTGTCACGACTGGGCCCTGACAGTCAATCTGGACAAAACCAGAGTCATGGTGTTCCAGAAGAAAGCCCGATCTCAGGCACACAAACACCTGTTCCTGTATAAAGGCCATGTCCTGCAGCACAGCTCTAGCTACAGATATCTGGGCATCGACATCAGCGCTTCGGGACGCTTCGGTCTGGCTGTGAAAACACTCGGTGAAAAGGCTCGGAGGGCTTTCTATGCTATAAAGTCACGATGTGGACACTTAAAATTACCCATTAAAACCTGGATAAAATTATATAATTCAATAATAAAACCAATAATTTTATATGGATGTGAAATTTGGGGACCAGTACTAAATTGTAAAAATTGGGATAAAACATCAGTAGAAAAATTACAATTGGAAATTGGCAAAAATATTCTCGGGGTTCACAGAAACACGTCCACTGCCGCCTGCAGGGCTGAGCTGGGCCTGTACCCGCTGAACATCGAGATCCAGAGGAGATGTGTTCAGTTCTGGCATCACCTCCATCAGTCTGACCCAGAGTCAGTGCAATATAAAGCCCTCCTCGCCAATGAAAGCTCAGCAGAACCTCATCCTCTGAACACACTCGCTCTCCAACTCGTCCATCAGACTATACTCCCCATCAACCCCAAACCTATCATTAACCAAATCCACAAACATCTAAAAGTCACTCATGATGAAGCACTAAAAGCACATTTTGCCCTCCAGAATAAACTCCAATGTTACTCGACCCTCAATAGAACCACTAAATTGGCCAGTTATCTATTTATTAAACATTTTAAAGAAAGACAAATCCTCTCCAAATACAGATTAAGTGACCATGATCTAGAGATAGAGAGAGGAAGACATAGACTAACATGGACAGAGAGAGAGCAGAGGATCTGTAGACACTGTGACCTACAGCACATCGAGGATGAGGAACACTTTCTGCTCTTCTGCTCTAAATACTCCAGTATAAGAGAAACCTTTCTGCCCAGATTTGAAATCTTGATTCCATCATTCTTTGAACTTAGTGACACTGAGAAAATGTTCTTCTTACTGGGAGAAGATGATAGAACAGCTGAACTAGCGGCTAAATATGTGTTAGCTATTCACAACGCCAGAGTCAGCTAATTCTCTAGAGAGACCCACTGTATTTATTCATTTATTAGGATAGATTGTGTTTATTTATCTATTTATTTATATTTACTATGCTACATATGACATGATATATACATATGTTTTATTTGTTTTATTATTTATATATAATATGTTGATGCTTTGGCAACATTGTGTTACACAGTCATGCTAATAAAGCTCATTTTGAATTGAATTGAATTGAGAGAGAGAGAGAGAGAGAGAGAGAGAGAGAGAGAGAGAGAGAGAGAGAGAGAGAGAGAGAGAGAGAGAGAGAGAGAGAGAGAGAGAGAGAGAGAGAGAGAGAGAGAGAGAGAGAGAGAGGTCAATTAAATTTTGCCAGCATTTAAATCAAACTGATAAAAATTCCATTGCATACAAAGCTCTCCTGAGCAACCAGCGGGGTTCAGATGTCCACCCCCTGGACCAGCTGGCTCAGAGGTACACGGAGATAAACACAGTCAGTAGTGGACAGACAGGCAGAGAGAGAGACAGGTACACTGAGCATCAGAGTCGCCACAGACACAATCCTCAGTCTTCAATCAAAAGATTTGAAACTAAATTAAAAGACGAGTATACAGAACAATGGCAAAATGAAAATAAAATACATCACAAACTCCTCTGTTATCAATCCCTGAACAGAGATATCCAATTGGCCGAATATCTCAAAACAAAAAATCCAAAAGAAATACGAATTTTAACAAAATACAGAGTCAGTGACCACGAGCTGGAAATTGAAAGAGGTAGACATTTAAAAGTGTGGAGACCAAGAGAGGAACGTGTCTGTACACACTGCCACCAGGGTATCGAAACAGAATTACATTTCCTATGTACATGTCCCAAATATGAAGACTTAAGAACCAAATATTTCCAAAACTTTGAAAAACATATACCAGGCTTCACTACCTACACTGAGGACAAAAAGCTTCCTTTTTTATTAGGGGAAGATAAAAGCACAGCATGGCTAGCAGCTAAATATGTCTTCTCCTGCCACAATACAAGGCTAAATTAATAGAAAATTGTTTAAGAGGTATTTATACAAGTTATGTATTATATATATGTATATATATATATATATATATATATATTTTTTTTTGTTATTATCTTGTTTGTCTGTATTCTCTTCTTTTTTATATGTACATATATATATGTGTATATGTATGTATGTATGTATGTGTATGTATATGTATATGTATGTGTATGTGTATGTGTGTATATATATATATATTTTTGTTTCAATGTACCCTTTGAGGGACATGCACAGAATGTGTTTAGTATCTGCATCTACATCATAATTATCCTGTTTTCTTGTATTACTATATCAGATGTATTAACTCCTTGTTGTTGTTTATATTTGTTCTTATGCTTTGGCAACACAGATGCATTTTTTTTTGTCATGCCAATAAAGCAACATGAAATTGAAATTGAAAAAAAATTGAGAGAGAGAGAGAGAGAGAGAGAGAGAGAGAGAGAGAGAGAGAGAGAGAGAGAGAGAGAGAGAGAGAGAGAGAGAGAGAGAGATGATCACCCTGTGGTCTTTCACTGTGTACTGTATGTATGTGTGTATGTATTTTGATCTTTAGAGCTTGCGATATTCTTTCATCATTATCTGCTGTTTGAGTTTTTATCTATGGAGAGACATAGTGACACAAACATGCTTATGAGAAAACATTTTAGAGAACTACATACAGTCTACATACCTTTTAAATGCTCTTACACCTAATACTTTTAAGGTAACTACATTTTCTATACCCCGTATTTCGGAGAGTTAATCAACAGATCATAACTTATATTACACACAGACATTTTAAATGCTGAGGCTATTTGTTTCTTAACTTAAAGAACTCTTTTTTTTTTTTTTTTTTTTTTTTTTTGGCTGATTATAATTCCTTATTCAAAACACTAAACTGATACGCTGCTGCCACCTAGTGCATACAAATCATGTGAATAGGTAAACACGAGAAAAAACAATAATAAATGTCATTAAAGTTCAACATTTCTGAGACATAAAGCAATAGGCCTACGTACATTCAATGTTCAAGATTGTTCAGAATAACATTAATGAACATTAATATAAAATGTCCTATAATATAGCCAACTCGTTTTCCTAAAATATAGTATGTTATATTATATGAAATATCACCTATTCTTTGAAACATTAAATATAAAAGATGAAGATTATTAAAAATTAGGTAAAAAAAAAAAAAGTTTGAAATTTGATACCTTTTGTTTGTGTATGAAACGTTGCCATAATGGATCAAATTACAACATTAATGTAACGTTATATCAAATGATTTCTTTGAGACTGAAGTAGGCTACTCAGAATATCATAAATCAAATTAGACTTTTTTTTTTATTTTGAGTATTTTTAATACAGTACAAATAGTTACATATTTGGAGACAAACAAGGTAATAAAGCTAACGTAAATCGCTTATGCTATGGATGTTGACGTACTTCCGGTGACGTAGTGTTTTGAAGACGAGTCAAAGGTTGGAGCGTCAGGCGGATCGGGGCGTCAAGTTTTCTGATCAAATCGAGACATTATAATTAGCTTCGTCTTTTTAGGTAATTAAAAACAAGTTGTACGAAACCGCTGAAAACTCGTGTTAAGTTGAAATAGTACTTCGTGGAGTCGAAATGGAGGCCGTTCCCAGGATGCCGATGATTTGGCTGGAGCTGAAGGAAGCTGGGGAGTTTGAGTTCAGTCCTCCTGTCAGACAGGTGAGAAAGAATCCGCGTCACATTAATCCAGCCTGTTACACAACAGTGATCAGCTCCAGAGAGGATCATTCCTGTTATGCACTTCCTTTTGATTTCCGTAACATAAACTCAGTAAGAAGGTATTTGCCTGTATTGTAATTTAGGGAAGTTTGCATAGATATGGGTAAAAGTATTTTTATGTATTTATTTTATTATTTTCACAAATTGGATGGAAAGCGATGAAAACATATACACTGATTACAAGTTAGGATAGTATTATTAAGAAAATGTTTTGTTTTAAATATTTTGATATGGATGTAGACATGAAAATGAAGAAACGCTTTGAATATTGCGCAATATTCCAACGTCAGTTTTTCATGTTTCACCAATTAATATTTGCCTCTTGAAACATATTCTTCTTCTAATCAGACTCAGATCTGCATCGTAATTTTATGCAAGGAGCTGTCTTTTTTAATGATTTCAAGGGCTATGTCACTCGTGGATCCATTTAACAGCAGTTGTTATGAAACTGATATTTTCACAGCCTTTGTGCTTGTAAGCATCTATGTCTTGTGTAACCTGGTCATTTGAAAACCAAATGATCTCCCTCGCTTTTGCTGGCCTTATTTTTTACACATTTGCATTAAGCCAACTAAAGGACCTTGCCTTATCAAGATTGTTTCATTTTGTGTATGACAGTAACATTGGATTGCAGTAGAATAAAAATATAACAGTATTCTTTCCCCCTCTTTTGTCCCAGTACATTCAAATAAACTATGGTGAGAACCCTGAGAACTACACTGAGTCACTGAAGAGGCTGGAGCAACTTAGACAGGTGGGCTAGATCAATGGGATAGTGGGAAGTGTAGTTGTACAGTTGTGTCTGTGGTTAACAAGCTTTAAAAAAGGTTCTTTATTCTCATTCTTTATTCTTATTCTCAGAGTGTGGTAAACATCCCGAGGGATTTTGAGGGCTGCAGCACTCTTCGAAAGTACTGTGGTCAGCTGCACTTTCTGCAGAGTCGTGTTCCCATGGCAGCTGGCCAGGAGGTTGCAGTGCCCGTGACTTGGTAAAATGATGTCGTTGGTGCTCACTTATTATATAAGACCATACTTGCTATGTCGATATGCAAGATAGTAGTCATGCCGTTTTAGCTTTCGTGCTTTCGTTCTGCTCGCAGGACGGACATCTTCTCAGGGAGGAATATCACACATGATGATATTAACTATGAGCAGGCTTGTGTCTTGTATAACCTGGGTGAGTTAAATGCAGTCAAAGCATCAGCACATATGGATTACTGCAAATTTGATTTGCTTAGTAATTCAACTATCAACAAACCCTCTAATGCATTTTAGGTGCACTGCACTCGCTGCTGGGAGCTGTGGATAACCGCCTGTCTGAGGAGGTGAACATGCACTCTTACATATATTTGCTAGTAAGAAATCTTAAGAAAAGTGAAATGATTCACTGAAATTTCGAACCTTTTGCTCCTTTTGTGTGCATGCGTGTGTTAAGGGGATGAAAGTGTCCTGTACGCATTTCCAGTGTTCTGCTGGGGCTTTCACTCACCTCAGAGACCACTACAATCACAGCTACAGCTCTGACATGAGCGGCCTGGCACTTTCAATCAAAATCAGCCTCATGCTGGTAAACACAGTCCATCACACAAATGCTACTTTTATTACCTGGGAAAATCCACTTTAATCTGACAACCTCTCGTCTCTTTTTCTGTTTCTATCGTTCTCTCTGAAGGCACAGGCTCAAGAGTGTCTCTTGGAGAAAACTCTACTAGACAACAGAAAGAGTCATTTAATAGCAAAGATTTGTGCTCGGGTATGAAGTTTTGGACATATGCTTATCTGTCAGCATCACAGCAGGTCTTTGATTCACAGAGCATTTGCCACTTCAACCCTAATGTCTGATTGCAGGTGTGTGACTATTATAAGGATTGCCTGAGGCTGCTGGATAATTCAGAATGTGTGCCAGGAAGGATTCAGAAAGAGTGGGGGAAACTCATCAGCATGAAGATCAGCTACTTCAGTGCCATCACACACGTGAGACTATCACACTCACCATGCGGTTTAGATTAAAGGGATAGTTCAGGCAAAAATGAAAATTCTGTCATCATTTACTCACCCTCAGGTTGTCCCAAACCTGTCAAGTCAAGTCAAGTCATCTTCATTTATATAGCGCTTTTAACAATGTAGATTGTTTCAAAGCAGCTTTACAGAGATAAACGTATAATTTAAAGGTATAGTGGAGGATCTTTCCGAATTTTAGATAAGACCCGCCCTCTCCACTTTTTGAATAAGTTTGATTGATTCACCAGAATGATTGACAATTAGGGGGACCAATAGTATAGGTGATCCACCCGGAAGTAAAAAATCCTCCATTATACCTTTAAGGTAACAGAGATTGTTTTGGCTTTATAGCGGGTCTTTAATAAAGTTATTTTCCAGCTAAAGTTAGTTTTAGTTTCTGTATGAATTTATTTCTTCTGCTGAACACAAAAGAAGAGATTTTGAGGAATATGGGTAACCAAACAGTTCATGGATCCCATTGACTTCCACCAAGTCAATGGGGTACATCAACTGTTTGGTTACGGATATTCTTCAAAATATCTTTTGTGTTCATTAATCATACAGGTTTTGAACAACCTGAAGGGGAGTAAATGATGACAGAATTAAAAGTTTTAGGTGAACTATCCCTTTAATGCATTTTCATAGACTTGTTGGTTATTTTCATAAACCATGCCTCATTTTATTTTCATTAGTTACACATGGGGAAGCAGTCAGAGGAACAGCAGAAATACGGAGAAGCAGTAAGTATGTGCTCATGTGCATTTGTTTTTAGCGAAGCATAATTTTTGAATTGAATGGGCTATTATTTTACTATTATATATTATTATTAATAGTAATATTTTTATTTATGTTTTGCTGGCTGATATTTGACATTACTTGGTGTACCTGAGTATCACTGCACAATATGGGCATAATATTCTCTGATGACAGTGTGAGGTCGCCTGCTGTTTCTCCACAGGTCGCATACTTTCAGTACTCTATCGACAAACTTAATGAGGCAATTAAGCAGAGCAAGGTAAAGATTCTCAAACACCCGCACACAACCCACCTGTTCATTAAGCACTTTTACATGTGTACTCATCAACCTTTTCAGGGTCAACCAGAACTTGTACAGGAAGCTTTGAAATTCACCATGGATGTGATTGGTGGAAAGTAAGATCTCACATTTATTACTATGATAATACCCAAATTACACCCTTAGTCTTAAAAGTTTTCAGTGTATGCTGTGGTGTTTAATCTCTCCAAAAGTCTTTTTAAAAATATTTGATTAATGTCATTTTATTACTTTTTGTCTGTTTCAGATATAACTCCGCTAAGAAGGACAATGACTTCATTTACCACGAGTCTGTGCCCAGTCTGGACACATTGGTGGCAGTAAAAGGTATACAAACAGCTCTCATATCTCTTTTAAAATGATCTTAAAGACCGTAGAAATTATTATTAAGTTCGCATTTGTGACATCTGACACAGGTGCATCATTGGTGAAACCCCTACCTGTGAGCCTAACTGATCAAAGTGTCACTGGCCCTGACCTCTTCTCTAAACTTGTTCCCATGGCAACTCATGAGGCATCATCCCTTTACAGGTCAGCTGGTACATTGGTAACATGCTTCACTGATGTGTTACTTTAAAAGTGTATGTAGAAAGTCTCTCTCTCTCTATCTCTCTCTCTCTCAGTGAGGAGAAGGCAAAGCTACTCCGGGACATTGTGGCTAAAATAGAGGACAAAAACCAAATCCTTGAGTAAGTTACTCATAAAAACAAATATTGACCTAAAAATATTCTGTCATAATTTACTCACCCTCAAAGAAGGTCATCCAGGATTCCAGGAACGATGAGCAAATAATGACAGAATTTCCATTTTTGGGGAAACTAACCCTTTAAAAGTGAATTTACTCTGTGTATCTATAGGCTTTTACAGTAGCTGAAATTTTTTCCTCTTCTCAATTTATGCAGAAAATTTATGGAGTCTCTAAGCAGTGACGCGGTGTATAAAATTGACATGTTTAAATCTCTGCCTGATGTTGTATTGGAAAAATGTGCATTTCTCAGTGTACGACCAGACACTGTTAAGAACCTCGTCCAGGCAATGCAAGGTGAGAATATACACATAGACAAACAAAAACTTAAAATGATGACAATTTTTTTTAAAATTTGTGATTATTAAATGTGCAGTCTGCCATTTTACTGTGTGTTAATTTTTTTTAGAAGTCTTTTCAACATTAAAACAAGGATTCTATGATCTGTTGTTCACAGGGATTCTATGATCTGTGAAATGTTATGTCTAGGATATTTCTGACTAATTACCAATACTATTCTAATTTAATTTATTATTTACTATTATTGTTTGATTTTTAATTTGATGCTTTTTATCATGTGTGTGTGTGTTGCAGCACTATCTAATGTTTACACTGATGTGGGTTCATCCCTGGATGAGGTCCGTAGTGCCCTTGAGGAAGATGAGGCCGGAGAGAAGAGTTTAATAGAGGTTGTGGGGCAGAAGGGATTGCCGGCCAGGTCTGCAGTCTTGCAGGAGATTCAGAAAGAGTTGAAGAAATATGAAGCTGCTCATCAGACAGCCAGCAACACCAACACCGAGCTCCACAGAGCCATGAACCAGCACATACCAAACCTACGTCTGTTACAGGGATCTGTTGAGGAACTCAGAAAGAGCCTGCCCCAGCCACAACTCAGTCAAGGTAAAAGTGTTTTTTACTGATGTACATTGAAAGACATAGAAGTTATCTGTTGTGAGTTTATTCATTATCCCTAAAAATGTAATGATCTCTTTTCTTTGTAGACGAAACATCGTCCTTGCAAAAATTTAAGGCTATTCTTGGCAAAGTTGATGAAATGCGAAAGCAGAGGATCTCATTGGAGAGTCAGCTCCGTGACCTTATTCATAAAGATGACATCACTGGAGTCCTGGTAACCACAGATCGTGCTGAGATCAAGGTTAATGACCAACTGAAACTGTACTGCCTTTTCTTTATCGCTTTGTGCTGTCGATTCAAATTGAACGAATGACCCGTCAAAAATGTCTTTCCCTCTATCCTCTCTTTCAGACATTGTTTGAGGAGCAGTTGAAGAAGTATGATCAGCTGAAGGGATATATAGAACAGAACTTGATTGCTCAGGATAACATCCTGAAAGCCCTGACAGAAGCAAATGTGCAGTACGCCCCTGTCCGCAAGACACTCATTCTCACAGAGCAACAGTATGTTTTTGTCTGTGTATTTTCATAGTCAAAAGACTCAGATTTCAAGTGTTAGTATCTGTTTCAGTGACATTGTATGCAATCCTCTCATTTTGTCCTGAAGATGGAATGGCACTGTGCAAGCCCTGATTGCCTCATTTGAGGCATATGAGGACTTGATGAAGAAGGCGGAGGAGGGCAGAGACTTCTACCAGGATCTGGACAAGAAGACCTCTGGCTTGTTGGACAAAACTAAGTCCTGTTGCCAAACCAGAGAGAAGGAGCGAGTTGCCATGCTGGAAAAGTAAGTTGTCTCAAGTAGAAGGGTATGATATTGTGCATATATTTTTTATTTCTGTACACTGTTTGAAGAGACAGTCACCTGGATGTACAGGATCAAGTACCTTGACTTACAGTAGACACAATTCAGATTTCAGTAAATTTTTAGATTGTGTTAGATTGAATCTGAAACATACTTATCATCAGTGTGAATTATGAACCAGTTGACTACTACCACTTAATACTAAAGGTATTCCTTTTCAAATGGCTGTTTTTCAACAATGTATCTCATTCCATGCTTGTCTGACATACTACTTTCTGCAGGGAGATTGAAAAAGGGCCGCCTCCTAGACCTGCTGCCCGAAAACCTGTAGTCGGCCAGAAAGTTGTTGGTTCTAGAACCGGCCCTTCCAGTCTTGAATCTGTAGGTCCTTCTGTTGCCTCTTTTGAAGATCTCCCACAAGAACTACAAAGCTTCCCTCCAAATCTGAATTTGCCCAGAGGTCCATTACTTCCCAATCCTGTTCCCCATGGTGGAACCCCTCTTAGCTGGCCACAAGGGGAAAGCCCATTTCCCCCAAATCGGTTTCCAAACCCCCAATTTCCAACTACAGATCCAAAGCAACAGTTGTCCCACAATCTCCCACAAAATCAGGCACCTTATGGCCAGCCCTTTGCTCCCATGCAAATCCCTGGGCTGCCACCACAGCAGTTCCAGGCAAGATCAGCTGGAAACATCACACATGTCCATCCGCAGGTTAATCAATCGAACACCGCACAGGTGCCTTCTCAGGGGTACAATCCAGCTCTCTGGCAGCAAGCTCATGGTGGGCCCATTGCTGTTACAGGAGGTTATTCTGTGCCTCCACAAATGGGTCAGATTCCTCAAAATTCCATTAGGCCTGGTTTACCTGGACAACCACAAGTATCCTTGCCAAACTCTTTTGGGCAGCACATGCCAGCTGTCATGACTCAGTCTTCCTCTGTCCAACAGATCATACAGGGAACACAGTGCCAAAGCTTTACCAGCCAGCCTAGACAAAGCATCCCCTCAACCGCACCAAGAAGTGCATTTCCTGGGCAAATCCTTCCCCCCTTCCCACCTGGACAGGTCCAATCTCCCATGCTAGGCCAAACACAGCAACAGTCTGGCCTCCCCTCAGGTTACCGACCCGCATTAGTTCCCCACATCCAACCCCAGCATGGTCTAACAGGCCAACAGACAGTGTCCCATCCTCAGGGAGCCCTCATTCCAGGACAAGCTCAAACTCAGCCTCAGTGCAGTCTTTCCAATCAGTTCCATCCTGGACAACTTCCACAAAACATGCCTCAGCCTTATATGGGGTATGCTGCCACATCTTTTCCATCTTTGCAACCTAGGCAAATCCCTGCACCCCAACAAGTACATCCAGGCTCTCAAATCTTTCCACAGGCACCCTTGAGCCAAAATTCCCAAATTCCTTATGGTGCTCGTCCACTTAATCAGCCTCAAATGCCACCAGGAGCTGTACCACCACAAAGTAATATGTATTCATTTGCACCAACACACATGGGTCAACAGACCATTCCACCCCAATTCAATACCATGTTTAATGGCCCAGGGGGGCAACCCATGTACACTCCTGGTCAAAGCCAAATACTTGGCCCTCAAAATGTGGCTCATCCATCATCAGGACAAGCAGCAGCCCCAATGATGGACAATCCAGTTCCACTATCACTTGCCAGCACCCTCATTCCTATACCATCACCTGTTCAGGTTTCATCCCAGAACCAGATTTCCACTCCTAGACCAGGTGTGCCATCCTCTTCCACATCAAGTGCTGCTCCAACTGATGAGATGAGGTCCGACTCCACTACTGTTCTGAATCTTATCCAGAACAAGGTGGATAATCTCAGCATTGAGTCCTAAACTGATTGCGGAGTGGATAAATGATCAAACTCAATCATAAAAGCAGTCTCTTGCTGTGTCCCATACCAACAACTGTACATAAGCCGTCAATGATAGTCAGGATACCACACAGTGCACAATCAAATATGATGGGGGTGTCAACAGAGGGTTGCTGAAAAAATAGATTTTTGGTGATTTGGATTCTTTGTAGTCACAACACAAGATCTAATGCCTGAACACACACTAACACCTGCCTTTTCTACATGTACAGTACTGACACAGAATTGCACTGTACTCTCTGAATCAGTAATTACAAACTTACCAAATGTGCTGCAAGAAAAAAAGGAAACTGCTTTTGCTCTGTAATTCTATGCAATACTCTAATATGTCAAGTATCACTCTTTGTATTTCTATTCCTAAATAGCACTTTAGTCTGCACTCTGAGAGTGATGACAACGATGATGGTGATGAGGAGATTGTGTTTTTCTTTTTTTTAATACCAAAACTATTCTAGTTCTTATAAATTGTGATAAATTGTAAACACTGCTTTCTTTTAACTCTGTATTATACCGTAACAAAACCGTAACATTTTCATTTTATAAAAAGGGAAATGCTTTTTGATTGACTTGCACCATTATTTTATGTGGAGATGTTGCTTCTGTATAAAATTCAATATTAAATAAACTAGCTTACTTGAAAATATGTTCACATGTCTACCTTTATAAAAAATTAGCAGCACTACGCACCTGGACTTGTGCAGTTGTTGTCTTCCTTATAGACCACTTCAAGCTTGCTCAAGCTGCATGGGGAGCATCTGTGAACAATCTTCAGGTCTTTCCCCCTTGCAGTGGCATCCAGGCCAATGCTTTGAAATTGTTCCCTATGTCCAGTGTTGTTTTAGGATCCTTATAGTGAAAGGTGAATTCTCACTAGTCTTATGCTATGTGTCCTCCCATCACTCCACACCACACCCCACTTTACGTACTAAGACCATTCTTAGACGTTTCACAGTATGCGTTCCTTATTAATACAGTATACAAAACAAAACCTACAGATTGTGGTGGATAATACAATAAACATACTGTTATGTGCTAATGCACCATTGTTGAAGGGTATTGTCGAATGCACCACAGCCTTAATATGGCCATATGATGGCACTGTCTGGTTATGTTCTGGTCTTGTAGGATTGTTTAGTGAGCTTGTTGGTTCCCTCTTCACGGGTTCCTGGAGCTATCTAGATTAAATCAATACGCTTCATTTGCTTCAGGCACAAAGAACCACAGAATTACTACACGCACATCCTGCAGTAAAAGTCTGTAAATAAATAATAAAGCAGGGATGCTCAAATTGAGTCCATAAACATTTGCATCTTGTTTAAACACTATACTCATAAACAGGTCAGAGAAAGGCCTAAGATAAGAGGTCACAAAATTCACTCTATGCTTAATGGGTAGTGACTGGAATCTAGTATTGAACACAGTATTGATTTCTCTCATTGCATGTAAACATGAAAATGGCACATACAAGACATGCACGCAGTGTGTTTGTAAGCTAGTCAGAAATGGTTTTGTCCTAGTGAGCTCAAGAGCCCTTTACTCTTCTAAAATACCCAGTCTTTTATTTCAGCAGTCTGTGCACGCCGTCCCTTGCTTTTGACTTGCTTTGATGGAGTGAGCGCTGGGAGAGGAACTGACCCAGTTTTTCTCAATAAGATGGTTTTGGCTTGAGCAGAATAGCACAAATATTAGCATTGATGTTTTGTAGAGGACTTGGCTAGAGAACATGGTATAAGTTTAGATTATCAGCATACATCAGTCCGTCCTCTCATAAACACTGACAACTTTTTGACAGATATTGATACACACTGTAGTTTTTTAAAATTAAAGAGTTTAGTGTAAGTTATAACCAGTCCAGATTTTTATTATTAATATTTTAAATCCATTTTGCAGTTAAATAGTACTGCAGTGTGACAAATGTGACCATATTCAAATTTATACAATTTTTGCTAAATAAAATTTGAAGAAAAAATAAACCTTTCTACAGATGATGAAATTATTATATCACATTTTTGTCCAAGGAACCAAAAATAAACAATGTCAAATTAAACAATTCTAAAATTCTTTATTTTCAGTGAAAGTATTAATCTAACATTAAAAACGCAAAAAGCACCTTGTTAATAATAATAGTTATCAATTTGTTTGTATACCCTGAATGTTTACAGGTTACAAATGTGTATGCATGTGTGTGAATATAAATGTGCTGTTTGACAAAATACAACATAAAACATGGCACCGTAACACATGAAAACCACTTTTGTATATGTAATACCAAATTAACAGTTTTTCAACTTCTTATTTTCCCTTTATATTCCTGTTGCACAACACTGCCACTTTGTCTTGCCATTTCTATTAACCTTCATGGTGGAGCTGTGCTGTGCTGTTTCATATTCATATATTGTTTCATGTCCAAATTAATGTCTAGTTCATCCAAAACACTCACTTGTTAACAATCAATGTCTCATCATTTGTAACGGTCAAGACATATTTCTTTTTTTCAAGTCGTCGTACATCAGTGTTGAAGGCTTCTTCTCGTATTAAGGTGTGTAGGCCGTGCCCAGGTGAGGGCTGGATGACCCGGAGAGCACTCCCGGTAAGGAGCGTGTGCTTATGGGGCTGTAGCCGGGTTCGGAGCTGCGTCTGGAGCAGAGCTGGGACAGAGGCCTCCCCTGTACGAATTTGCCCATAGGCCGGCGCAGGCCGGGGGACTTTTTAGGGGATTTAGGGAGCTTGTAGAGGAAGACGTTGTAGTGAAGCGGGGGAGTTGTTTCAGGGAGCATTTTCACCTCTTTGGGGAGGAGCAACTCTAAGTCGATGGTCACACCACCCTGGACACGTACACACAAAGACACACACAAAGTACACACAAGCATAACAACACAAACATAGGAATCAAAAAGCACACAACACACGATTACACACAGATGGACACAAACATATGATACAAAAAAAAAAAAAAAAAAAAAGCAAAGTATAAAGAATTTAACAAAAATAAAGCACATAAATTGTTGATAACAACTCACTCATGAGCCGCTAAAAAATAATCCGAGTAAAAACAGGAACCTACTAAGTCATTGTTTTAAGAATATTAGTTTAAGCTGAGTGATTTCAGTGTTGACACCAACCTGGCACAAAATATATGAGGTGGGCATGACTCAGGAGCAAGTAATCAGCTTGCAGGAATTGATCTCAGATTATCAAGCATATGCAAGTTGAAGTAAACAAAGGATTGTACTTCACTTGCACTTTGTGTTAAGTAGAGGTTCAGACTTTTCAAGGCTTTTGTAATACTTTATTTTGTGGCTCATTTTCAACTTCCAAATTTTCTAGACTGATTGCCTACTTGTTTCTATCTAGCCTGCTCTTAATTGCTATGCAGACATCTAGCATTAATCACCAAATGAAATCATGTTTAACTCCTTTATCAGGAATTCAATTGTTCAAAAGCTTCTGCACTAATCCTAACCCTAACTCTCAGGGGAAGGAAGTTTTCCTAAGTTTGTCACATTCACATAACAGATGGGAAACTTTGGTATTAGCTTAAAGTGCACCTAGTATGCTTATTTGAAGCACAACACAACAGACTGGGCTTTCTGACCAATCAGAGCAGAGTAGGCTTTCAGAAAGGAGGGGTTTAGAGAGATGGAATCTTCAAACTAACTGTTTCAGACTCTTTGAGAAATGAGGTGATGTGCAATGTATATTATGAGAAAATGTAAATATTTTTTGACATTGGATGCACGTAAAACTATTGTAGAAGACCTCAAAAACAAAACGAGGAACCTTTAAAATAGCATAATAGGTGCACTTTAATCTTGGTTTTTGCATTACAATGAATAGACAGAATTCTGATCATAATTTGAGCCATCTTTGTGTCTATATATCTATACACACACACACACACGTTTTATATATACAGACATTTAACTGTCTATAACTGTTTTCAACATTGATAAAAATAAGAAATTATCTTAGAATGATTTCTGAAGGATCATGTGATGCTGAAGACCGGAGTAATAATGCTGAAAATACAGCTTTGCCATCACAGGAATAGATTGCAGTTTAAAATAAATTGCAACAGTATGTATTACAACAGAGTGTGTGTGTGTGTATTCACCAAGGCTGCATTAATTTGATTTAAAAAATACAGTAAAATACAGCAATATTGTGAAAGATAACAATTTAAAAGTTTTCTATTTCAATATATTTCAAAAATGTCATTTATTCCTGAGATGGCAAAGCTTAATTTTTGTATTGAGTGTCACATGATCCTTCGGAAATCATTCTAATAATGATTTGGCACTCAAGTAACATTTCTTATTATTAATGCCAATGTTGCAAACATTGTGTGCTGCTTAATATTTAACAGTTAACAGTGACTGTTAGAGTTCTTTCTATTCTATTTCATATTATTCATGTTTTGTCCAAACCCAATATGTAAAGTCAACCTATAGCCCAGCCATAGCGCGAAAGCACAGTTTGAATCTGGCAGTTATGTCACGTTACTGTACATTCGCTCCTTAGTGGTCAGCTGCTATAGTCTTACAATAGAGCGTTGTTATGGGGGTGAAATGTCCAGTATGGTTAGAAGCAGAACCTAATGAATGCTATAGCCATGCATAGGAGCGAAGCAAAACAGTGAGGAGAAGCAGTGAAACTGAAAAGGAGTCAAAATGGGAGCAGTGGAGTTTAGGAATAAACTGGCACTCAATTGTATTGGTAAAATGTTTTATTCCAAACAAACTTACTTTATTTATTCTCATTTGTTTTATCTCAATAAAAAAAAAAAAATACAAAAACAATTTCCAACACCTCATAATTAGTAATCAATTAGTTTCAAGACAAAATAGCTTTAAAACTGTATGATACCGCATATAAATATCAATCCAAGCAGTATTTCTAAATTTATATTCAGACATACACTGAATAAGTCAAGAAACATCTACAAATCTCAGAAATGTATTTTTTTTAACTGTCTAAATAGTTATGTTATTTCCCACAGACGTTTTCTTTTGCACGAAAGAACACCAATGCATGCTGACTTGAGTAAGGCAGGACAGACAGGAGTTCATAAGGTGAAGGTGTCACAGCGGTGAGGACTAAAGGCAGGGGCGTCAATTGGGTATGGCAGGGTATGGCGTCTGCCATCGATTAATGGAGTTATATTACTAAGGCTACGGGTGACATATAATTTGTAATTGTTTAATAAAAGAGAAAAGCAAGTAAATTAAAGCGATCTGGTTGTTATATTTGTGTCACATGAGTTCAACAGCGCTGCAAATGTATCTATTTACAACGTGATTTTGTAGCGTTTGAGTATTGTAGCCAATCACAGGCATTTCTATAGTGAGTGAGAATCCGTAGGTAGTGAGAATCCGCTCAGTATCGCTCAAATAGCTGAATGAGTTTGTTTAGTGCAAGTTTACTTAGCTTTACATGCACACAAATCCTCTCATTATAACAAACATAGCGGACATGATGTAAATAAAAGATTCATTGTTAAGCTTAGTCAGATTCATTGTTTAAAATGGGAGTTTTCGCACTCAATGAGTTTGAACTGAACTGACTGACAGCTTCAGTGATTGTAAATTAAGCACTCTTAATGCTCTTAACTAGCTGCCTGACTGTGTAATTTCAATTTCAATTTCAAGAAAAGTTTTAGTTTTTTTTTTTGATGAGGCTTAGTGACCTTTCCTACAAATATATACTTCCCACTTCAGTACAAAAAGTGACAAAAATTGACGGAAAAAACAAAACAAAACCTATGTTAGGGAGTGGAAATGGCTAATGAGCAAATACGTGCTCCTCTGCCACCATTGTTTGTATTTCAACAAGTGTTCTTTTTCCTACATCGTGAAACCTTTCGTTTTAAAAATTCGGGCAATCTTTGAAGGATGAACAAAAAATATTTTTGGTCATCACATTAAAACTAACATTTAAATTGGATAATATTCAGACTTTTGAGCTTTAAGTAATGGACAAAGTTAGCATAACAGTGGTCTATAACTGTCTAATTTGCTGGGTTATGATCAAAGCTATATGTGATTCATCACCACACACAGTTGTCGTCACGTCGAGGAAGCAAGATTTTGAGATGCCATCAGAGTTTGCCATACCTTGAGTTTGGTGAATTGACGCCACTGGCGGCCAAACCTTTGCATTGTGGGGTGAAGTGTTTCATAGCATAGCGTGACTTAGCGTGACATACATAGTATAACAAAGCTTGACATAACATGATGCAGCGTGACATCAGCAGAGACAGCAAGCAAGTACAAAGTGAATGTAGCAACGCCAACGTGCTGGTAGGGTACTCTGGCAATAGGAACTTCACTGCGCACAAAAATAAGTTAACATGCAAGTTCAGTGCTTCATTTGTAGCGGTGTTCCTATTCAGAGGCTGCATCCTTCGAAGGCCAAATGTGTGTCAATGGTGCGACAAAGGCTGTCCCAATTCAAAGTTTCTTTCGAATGCGGCCTACAAATGCTTCGTTTTCCTGGGCCACGAAGGATAGAATGAGTGGATCTTTCACAGCCCAGCCTATCCCAAGATTCACTGCATGCAAGTGACATCAGGATTTTTTGAGAAGTAAGTATTGGGTTCAAACTTACTTGAATATCTAACGATACAAAAGTTAAAAAACATTTTTTTTAAAGTGGTTCAAATGTTGTCATTACCAAGGTGCGATTTTACCAATAGATAATAGTTTTTAATATGTACATAAATGGACCATCGTGAACATATTTAAACAGGCTGTGAATATAACTTTCCAAAAAGTCCAGTACAAACGTTAAAGCCGCTCGTCAATGGCAGCTGTCACAGTTGCTAGGCGACAAGAGCAAGTTCCGACCTTCGAAGGATGCAGCCTCTGAAATGGGATACAGCTTGTGTGTTTTAAAGCTTACATTGAGCCACCTTGAGGTGACTGCAAGGAAGAGTGCCATGTCAATGCTTAGTCCACTAATTAGAGTTAGTTTTTTTTGCTTGTTTGTTTTTAACACCATGCCAACTTTTGTGGCTATTTTCATGGCAAGAAAAATGTATGGTAAAACTATATCAGGTTACAATTGATTTTTTCCCACTAATTAGAGAATTTTAGTAATTCCAAGGGGCCAAGTGGTGTCAAATGTGTCTTGTTACAGTCACAGCACTAGCCTGTGGCAATAAAATGTTTCTACACATTGTTCATGTTGTTCTGCAGTGAGTTTACCTCCCCTGCATTGTCTTCTGTGGCGGCCTTGTCGTTTTCGAGTTTTGCCGTGAGTGAGTTCTGGTTGTTCAAAGACTCGTCCTCTTTAGGGGGACATTTGCATGGCTCTTCTTTGCAAGAGTCATCCTGTGGAGCAACACACACACACAAGATTACTACAAGAAAAAGAAAGTAACAAAATGCAACACCCTATAACCTATTACACCTAGCATTAACATCTCAAATGTTTTTTCAGGGACCACTTGCAATGACACAATCCTATATGGACTTATTATATTTTTGACACTTCTGTGGTGCTTTTTTGGAGCTTGGTAGCCCCTAATGACAGTGCATGGGGAAAAAACTGGGTGAACACACAATGAGATTTGGAATAGCTGGTATGAAGCAGAGTAAATTATACATTTATTCTCTCTGGTATTTAACACTCCCCAATGTTATTTTGGGTCTCTCTTGTATATTGTTAATCGTCTATTGCTTGTTTATTTTATTATTTATTATTATGTATTATTTATGTTATTTCACTAATCTAATTATTCAGCAATAATATTGATCTGACTAAACTGAGCTGGACGATGAAATAATTTTTTGCAGAACTGCTTTGTAGATGAAATTAACTAATTTAATAATTGATCTTTTCAACAGAACTGAATCTACACTGACTTCAGCTGAACAACAGCTGAAATGCATAATTTTTCCTGTTATCACTGTATCACTACTTTGAAACAGTCTGTATTGTATAGCGCTACACTTCAACTGTGAGAGACGGAATCTAAAACAAAAATCCAGAAAATCACATTGTATGGTTTTTAAATAATTAATTTGCATTTTATTGCATGACATAAGTATTTGTTCACCTACCAACCAGTAAGAATTCTGGCTCTCACAGACCTGTCCGTTTTTCTTTAAAGGGGGGGTGAAATGCTATTTCATGCATACTGAGTTTTTTACACTGGTAAAGAGTTGGATTCCCATGCTAAACATGGACAAAGTTTCAAAAACTAAGTTGTACGTTTGAAGGAGTATTTTTGTTCCAAAAATACTCCTTCCGGTTTGTCACAAGTTTCGGAAAGTTTTTTTCGAGTATGGCTCTGTCTTACGTAAGATAGGATGGAATTTCCTTATATGGGTCCTAAGGGCACTTCTCCGGTAAGATCGCGGCCGCGCGCGCACTCGTAGACCAGAGCAAGAGAGTGAAAGCAGTTCGCCATCAAAGCGCCCTGCCCGGCTTTTGGGAAGTCAATGTCACCAAAGAAGTGTGTTTTTGGTTGCCAGGGCAAGACAACCCTGCACAGATTCCCAAAGAACCCAGCGTTAAGGAACCCGTGGATGGAGTTTGTTTTCCTGAGCATAAACGGAGTTGTGTAAGACTTTTGTTCCCTGCATTTCGACGATGATTGTTTTATAAACAAAGCCCAGATCTACGGATTTGCAGATCGTCTAATGCTTAAGGATCGAGCAGTCACAAGGTTCGCGGTCGTGCGTTGGAACCGGACGGTGAGTAAAACTGTTTGTTGAACAAATGTGTGTTGTCACTAGCTTGGCGCGTTAGCACAGCTTTAGCTTCGCCCACACGGCCCGCCCCCAGCCGCTCGTTTTTTTCCGGAAAGACTCGGTACAGCCTATCTTTATGTTAAAAATTTAATAAAACAAAATACTTTTTGGAGATATGAAGGATGCAATATTACTCTATAGGTACTCAAGATTAACAGGAGATTGAGTGAAAATGAGCATTTCACCCCCCCTTTAAGAAGTCCTCCTGTTCTCCACTCATTACCTGTATTAACTGCACCTGTTTGAACTCATTACCTGTATAAAAGACACCTGTCCATACACTCAATCAAACTGACTCCAACCTCTCCACAATGGCCAAGACCAGAAAGCTGTGTAAGGAATTCAGGGATAAAATTGTAGACCTGCTTAAGGCTGGG
This sequence comes from Squalius cephalus, assembly GCF_949319135.1. Classification (NCBI taxonomy): domain Eukaryota; kingdom Metazoa; phylum Chordata; class Actinopteri; order Cypriniformes; family Leuciscidae; genus Squalius; species Squalius cephalus. The sequence continues at coordinate 30,053,547 of NC_137129.1, forward strand.
ATGGGCTACAGGACAATAGGCAAGCAGCTTGGTGAGAAGACAACAACTATTGGCGCAATTATTAGAAAATGGAAGAAGTTCAAGATGACGGTCAATCCCCCTCGGTCTGGGGCACCATGCAAGATCTCACCTCGTGGGGCATCAATGATCATGAGGAAGGTGAGGGATCAGCCCAGAACTACACGGCAGGACCTGGTCAATGACCTGAAGAGAGCTGGCACCACAGTCTCAAAGAAAACCATTAGTAACACACTAGGCCGTCATGGATTAAAATCCTGCAGCGCACGCAAGGTCCCCCTGCTCAAGCCAGCGCATGTCCAGGCCCATCTGAAGTTTGCCAATGACCATCTGGATGATCCAGAGGAGGAATGGGAGAAGGTCATGTGGTCTGATGAGACAAAAATAGAGCTTTTTGGTCTAAACTCCACCCGCCATGTTTGGAGGAAGAAGAAGGATGAGTACAACCCCAAGAATACCATCCCAACCGTGAAGCATGGAGGTGGAAACATTCTTTGGGGATGCTTTTCTGCAATGGGGACAGGATGACTGCACCGTATTGAGGGGAGGATGGATGGGGCCATGTATTGTGAGATCTTGGCCAACAATCTCCTTCCCTCAGTAAGAGCATTGAAGATGGGTCGTGGCTGGGTCTTCCAGCATGACAACAACCCGAAACACACAGCCAGGCCAACTAAGGAGTGGATCCGTAAGAAGCATCTTATCAAGAACTACAGGAAACGTATGATCTCTGTAATTGCAAACAAAGGTTTCTGTACCAAAAATTAAGTTCTGCTTTTCTGATGTATACTTATACTTATATCATGCAATAAAATGCAAATTAATTACTTAAAAATCATACAATGTGATTTTCTGGATTTTTGTTTTAGATTCCGTCACTCACAGTTGAAGAGTACCTATGATCAAAATTACAGACTTCTACATGCTTTGTAAGTGGGAAAACCTGCAAAATCGGCAGTGTATCAAATACTTGTTCTCCCCACTGTATATAAATAAAGGTGACTTGGCTCCATCTTGTTTCCCTTTAATTCATTGTGATTCTTTTATTCATTGTACAGCACTTTGGTCAACTTCGGTTTGTTTAAATGTGCTCTATAAATAAACATTGAGTGACTGAAAATTAGGTATGGGTGAACTATTCCTTAAATTTCTTCCTAGCTGGTTTACGCCTTTAGTTTTAGTGCAATTATGTGTTATGCAAGTCTGTGGCTGCATCCAAAATCACATACTTACACATAGCGCAAAAACGGTATGTGACAAAAGTAGTATGTCCGAATTTACAGTACTCATAAAAGAGTAGGCAAACAGTACCCGGACATGAGAACATGAGGGAGGATATATGAATGACAGTGAAGCTAAGCAACTGATGCTGGTAGGTCACATGATTATGACAACATGGCAATATATCCAAATTTCACTCATACTACACATATTCATTCTACATTTTCTGCACATTTTTAGTGATTGCCAAGTAATTACTTATTCAAAATAAGTACCTACTCAAGAGAATAGGCCATTTTGGATGCAGCCTGTGACTCTTTCAATTGTCCAAGCAGTAATAAAAAAAATAAGGACAACTAATAACTTAAATTTTTATTTTCAATAGACTTTATTTCATAGTAATAATTATGAGATAAAGCAATTAAAGTGCCCCTATTATGGTTTTTCAAATATTCCCTTTAATGCAGTGTAATATAGCTGTCTGTGGAAGTCAAAAGTGTGCGATAAATAAAGTTGTTTCCAAAAAGAAAGAATCGATTCTGAACCGCCTTAATGAGTCGTCTGTAATTCGAATCCCACTGTGTGATAGTTCAATGTCACTAGAAAAGACATTTGCATAATGCCCGCCTATGTTTTACGTTGTCAGCCCGCGGACATCATTTTACATCACCGCGTTATTTTTCTGAAGACTGCTTCTCAAATCTCAGAGTTCAACGTGGGATTTGCAAAACACTTGCTCTTGAAAGATTTATCTGGTTTGATTTATTTTATTCTTGACCCAGTTTATTTGGACCAGCTTGCTCCTCAGAATCACAACCTATAAGTATGATTAATCATTGATGAATATATTTTCTAATGGGTGTTCAAAATACGTAGATTTGGGTTTTATATTGTGTACGTTTATGACTAACATGTTATTACTGTCTTACTGAAATACTTCTGCTAAGCAGCTGTGTGTCTATTAATGCAGATTGTCTGTCATTCTTACTACCTTGAGTAAAAGGTGGAGCAAGATTTGCTTTACAAACGTTAATTTTACACAAGTCATTCACGTTAGAGCTCGACTAAAGTATGCACCGTTTTTGATACAGTTCCCGCATGTGCACTGCAAAGAAATATACACATCAGTTTGTTGATGGACATACACTTATTAATGCTGATGGTGAGGAATTACAGTTGAAACTGATAATGTACATAATGTACCTCAAACTGAGTAGTGTATCACTGATAAACGTCCTGCTCAAGTCGTCCTTGCGATGAAGGTTCGGATTGAATAACTAGTTCTTCCAAAGTTTCATCATCGGACTCGCGCTCGGATTGATATGGTAAAATCGACATCATCGTAACTGTCTTTACAGTGTGTACAATCGGTGAGATTTAGGAAGCCTCTGGACGGAGCTTAAGTTCAGTTATAGTAATGGGCGTTTAGCTCCTGAAATGTAAGCGGTAGACCAATCACAACAGACTGGACCATCTGGCCAATCAGAGCAGAGCAGGCTCGCAGAAAGGAGGGATTTAGAGAGACTGATTCATCCATCGAGTCGTCAGAGAATCATTGAAAAATGTGGTGATGTGCAATGTATATTGAGAAAATGAAAGTGTTTTTGACCTTTGATGTATGTAAACCTGTTGTAGAACAAAAAATTAGGAGCCTTTAAAATGGCATAATAGGGGCACTTTAAAACAAAAGATTAACATCAATTGACTCAGTCAACAAGTCAATTTTAACTTTTGTCTATTTCACATTTCTCATTTAGTATCTCAATTTCAACTGTTATGATTGACTTAATCTCATAATTATGACTGTCTAAATTATGAGAAATTCAAAATCAACAAAAGCCATAATTATGACACAATGAAATTGAGAGTCAATAGATAAGTATTTTTTTGTTTTAATTGTTCTTTTAATTGATTATTTAATTTATTTTCTAATAATAATGACTTAATTACGACAAAGTCGTAAGTCAAAATTATGATAACTCGTGTCCATTTAAATGATCTTTTTTTGACTTTGTGTCAATTATGAATCACCAAAAGTATGATTTTTTTTTTCTTTCTTGTGTGGTGGAAAGGGGCTTCCATATGTGTGGGATGCTACACATTTGAAGATGTTCATCCAAAGAATGCATGGTCTGATCACTCAAACTGACTTGTCAGATCACCGGATGTTAATACTAGCTGTAAACAAGGCCCTGGAGAACCATAACATCAACAAAACTGTCTGGAGTTTATGAGGTGAGCGCATGGATCTGGATTCAGTTTTTACTCCACAGCTCAAAGTAGGAAATGCTAAATTTCAGAGCATAAACTGATCCACAACCAGGAATTTCAAGGGATATCTGCAGTTTTCCCCATTTACCAAGAGACATTATCAACACAATATAAGCATAGTGGTTACATTAACTGGATAATATGCCACGAACAGTAAACCTTGCTCATTCATAAGGCACTGTTTTAATTGTTAAGCAATACTTAGTTAAAATTATTAAATTTGGTGTTTTTAAAGCAACGTTTACTGCTGTGAGTGTGAGACTGTCGGATTAACTAATGCTAGGCATTAAAACACAAGTCGATTAAAAGCAAAGCTTTTTTGAATATTTTTTAATATCTTGCTACCTGTAATATCTCTTATGAAACCACAAAGGAAAGAAAATACTTTATTCACGCTGCTGAAATCAGAAGTGTAAATACTCATTCTCAAGAGAGAGAAGATAAAAAAAGTCAAATAAATTCTCCCAGGAGGTGGAAAGACAAGTAAACAACTCACAAGTAAACAAAGCCACCTAGGGATATTTTCATGGCTCTTTCGTCAACAGTCTGTCATCAATCATCCCTCATTTCTTGCCTCATCTCAGTTTTGCTCTATTTCTCCTCCCTATTGCACAGTGAAGCTGTCAACTCTCTTTTAATCATAAAAGAGTCTTTTCCAGTACGAAATCATTGGGGGACTGGGCCGACAGAAGTTGACTGAGGTTAAAAAATTGCATTTGTGAAGGCAATAAAAAATATATATACCAAAAGAAGAATGGGTAGAAACTAGACTAGTTTTTATTTTCAATTCAGAATAAATAAATGGCCTAAATCAAAGTACTGGAGAATAGGGTCTGACAAGGTTCACCAGGTACTGCAGGGTAATAGGTCCCTGGGTGAATATAGAAGTAAGACAACACTTTGGTCCTCCTTTAAAGATCAAATGTTACACGCTAGTCTGTGCAACATTTATTCATGGCAGTCTACTCTGAAAGGTTACCAAAAGATGGGAGCACAGAGCTTGTACTCTTGAACCCAAAACAGAAAGTTTAAATAAGGCAGGGGCAATCCAACCCTGCTCCTGGAGAGCTACCGCCCTGCAGATTTCAGCTCCAACCCCAGTCAAACACACATGAACCAGCCAATCAAGCTGTTTAAGGTTACTTGATAATTACAGCAAAGTGTGTTGGAGCAGGGTTGGAACTGAATTCTGCAGGATGGTAGCTCTCAAGGAGCAAGGTTGGGGAATCCCTGAAATAGGGCTTTTTAAACTGTGCTTACAGTATAACAGTGGGTTATTGTTGTGAATATAATCCCTGGTAGAGAAACGTTTCACACTTCTAATTAAGATGTGGGGTTAGCACCGCTTTTTACCCAGGGTTATGAAACCTCACTCCAGAGCAGGGTTAGCACTGCTTTTGCAATGTTAATGTGAAGCAAGATAACCCAGGATTCTGATAACCAGGACCCAGAATGACTTTGGGTTAACCATTTCAAGTGTGAAAACCCTAATGTTTCTCTTGTTTTTTCTGTCTCTAATGTTTGTTTGTTTTTCTTATGTGGCGGAAATGGGCTTACATATGTCTGGGATGATACAAATGAGAAGATACACAACATTATAATGTACAGTACATCAAAAAAATATTTTCATTTAGAGATTTTCTAAAGATTATATTTAACAGTTCACAAGGTTCCTACATATTTTTCATTTCAAAATTCTATTCTCAAATTTCCAAACCACTCAGTAGATTTTTTTCAGACCATATTTAACATACATGGTTCATACAGCATTATTTTCAGCATTGTATTTGGTATAGTGTCCAGTCATCTCATCTGTAAATAGTTTCATTTTCTCAGTTTTTTCATTAGTTTTCTCAAAGTGATTATATGATGAGAACAAACCTAAAATGCTTTATAACCTAGATATGTTCACCTCTGACGCACCAGTTTGATACAGTAAATGTGGTTTGATTTTGCACGATCACCAAACAGCAAAGTACAGTCTGATTTACAGTCTGCTCCTTTATCTGTTGCTGGTTTGAGTGAACATTCATTTAGTGAAGTTCAAAAGACACTTACTTATGGTAACAGTTTAGCATAATGAAAATGTGCGCCTTGAATTCGTGTTTGACTAAATACTTGTTATGCTTGTAATGCTTTGGCCTAAACTTTTGCTATGAAAACACTGCTTGTATGATAAATGTATTTTTTGAAATCCTTAATTTTACTTCCATACTTCATTAAGCTGCATATAGAAACCCAGATTTCAAGTCATCAAATTATTCGTTTTTTTTAAAGGATTAACTGGACAATACATGATGACAAAGGTAATCTACATGTAGCCTAATAGAGGAAATTAGCATGCACAATTAAATATTCAATATTTAATTAAATATTTCAGATGATACAACATTTTTTATACATTACTCTGCACAAACCTTGTAGAGTAGTCAACACAAATTTTAACAAGGTCACTGTGTTGTTAGCGCTTTTGATGATGCACATTTAGTTTAACAGCTGACAGTGACACTATGCTGGCTAGCAAGATGTTAAGTTACAGAAATCAAGTTCTCACACTAAAAAGTCAAAATAGCAACTACGGTGAGGACATGTCTCTATTTTTATCCAATTAACTCTGTTCTTGCTTTTCTATATCATTTCTCAGTAAGGGGAAAAAGTGTTTTAACAACTATTACTTTTAGAGGTGAGTAATAATGAAGCTACAGGACTAAAGTCTAGCAGCAGGGTATCAAAGCAGATTGGGAGGTCAGTTCGAGTCATCTTACCTCACTGCAGGGATCCTCTTTGGGTTTATATTCCCACGTGTATCTGCTCATGGTTTTCTAAGGAGTGGGGTGGCGAGAGAGGATTACTCTACTGACACACTTCTAGTACTTTGTTATCATGCCCTCTTAATTAAATCGGCATTCGCCTCAGCAGATACTCCATTATATTCACTGTATCCTGTATAAAAACAGTTAGGACTAAAACTCTAATTTAGGTTTAACCATTTGACAATCATTGCATTGATTGTCCAGGCACACAACACAACCGGTAATATGATCAGTATGTTTGGAAACACGAAATATTCCAGTTTCCGCATTATTCATGCAGCCTGTAGTACTTCACATGACCTCAGGGGGAACAAGCGTATCAATGACAAAGAGATAGCGAGGAGGAAGAAGAAGGTATCTCTATTTATCATTATCGTAATGATAAAGAGAAGAGTGGAAAAGAAAGATCTCCCACACAAATAAAGAGTAAAACTATAAGAGAGAAGGCAGAGACAGAGCGAGCATTTTCTCATGCACAGTGGAAAACAGAGGGAAAGACAGGAGAGGAAGTTACCTGACACATAATGTTATCATAGTAAGCCAAATCACGGGCATGGGGGAGGTTAGTCGGGGTGTCACACAGTTTCCTTACATTTGCCTGAGAGCCCTCTGCGACGGTGGACAGCGAGAAGCTATCGATGTGCTGCTCCGACTTTGGGCGGCATTTACTGAAAGACAAAGAGAAAGAACAAGAGATAGTAAAATGGATAGATCAATTAAATGGGAGCTTAATTCTGGGAGATATTACTATTAATGATCCAATTAAATGCTTTTGATAAGCACAGTATTTCTTTCCTATGGAAGCTTGTTTCCGCCACGGAATAAAACAATTAAAAAAGATAATTGCGACTTTTTATCTCCCTACTGCAAGTTCACATCTCATTTAATTTCTCAGAATTGCGAGACATAAACTCGAAATTGCGAGTTATTAAGTGAGAATTGCGAGACATAAACTCGCAATTGCGAGTTATAAAGTCCAATTTTATTCAACTTTTTTTCAGAATTGCGAGTTTATATCTCACAATTCTGACTTTATTTATCACATTTGCGACTTTATCTCACGCAATTCTGACTTTATAACTTTCAATTGTGAGTTTATATTAGGGATGTCCCGATCCGATCCACGGCATCGGTATCGTGCCGATACTGGCCCAAAACGCTAGATCGGATATCGGAGGGGAGAAAAAAAATTATCCGATACCTATGATCCGATACCCATTAGGGGTGGAACGGTACGTATTCGTACTGAACGTACGTTCGGTGCATGGATTTACACAGAGAATACACGGTATAAAAATAAATAAATTAATAAAGTGCTTACATTAATTAATGTAATACGGAACTAACGTTACTGTTAGATACGCGCATATGCGGGTTCTTTAAGGCCTCATTATACTTCTGCGTCGGACCTACGCCGGAGCCTATACGCCGTAGGCAACGTGTTGGTTTTAATTTATACTTCTGTGTCGTTGTCCGCGTTGACGCGCACCTAGGGAGCATGTGAAACCCCAAGGGAGGGGTTCTGGCAGACCAATCACCGCGCTTGTGTCCGCGTAGAATTGACGCGTTGTTACATTTTTGGAGAGGTGCACGTCAGGGTACGCCGTAGGGTACGCGCGCTACACACAGCCTACGACGTAGCTACGGCGGCAGTTCGACGCAGAAGTATAAAACAGGCTTTAGGGACACCTAATCTGTAGCTCTGAACGCGCGTCTATATCGCTTCAAACGCTCACTTTATCATTATACGCGCGCGGCGCGTCCTATTCACTTTGGACGCGCGAATGGATTCAAACTGTTCAAGCATCGAACTAGACGCGATAGACGCAAATTTGACGCTCTATTCGCATTTGGTGTGAACGCAGCAAAATGAACAGGCTGCGATGTCAAGATTGCAATGCTGGAGTGTGTGTGTGTCAGAGAGAGAGAGGAACGGGCGCGATCGAACAGTGGAAACATAAAAACATACTCCGTCATTTTCATACAGGACATCATTAAAACTGCAAAAAGTGTTTAGCCTACTTATATTTGTGTAAAACCCAACATTGTGCTTTTGTCAAACTGTAAACTCTTGTCAAACTGTAACTGACACACACACACACACACACACACACACACACACGCTGTTTAAAAGCAAAAATGATATCATCTTTTGGACATTCATCATTGCATTGGTTTTCATTTCTTGTCCTAAAACAGAGCACTAATCTGTTTATTTTTAAGTTACACATTCTACATTGAATAAAAAAGAAAATCAAATGTGTTTTTAAAAGTAGTATTATTTTATACAGAAATAAATTATTTATAATTCAGATGAGAATAAAGTTAAAGTTAATTAAAATTTAAAGGAAACAAATATATTGATCTGAAATATAGCAAATTAATTTTAAATTCATTCAGGTTACCAAACATATCTCAAGGTCTTTTGAATAAAGGCTGGCAGTCTTTCATTATCAACTGTTGTTGTGGACTATATACTGGAGAAGTATTTGTTCTCCATTTGAGTGAGATGTTTTTATGTGGCTAATTGAGCAAAGTGCTTCCATTATATTTTATTATTATTAGTATTAGTTCAAGAATAAAATAAAAATATCGGATTGATATCGGTATCGGCAAATAGCCAAAGCTGCGGCATCGGTATCGGTATCGGAAGTGAAAAAGTGGTATCGGGACATCCCTAGTTTATATCTCACAATTCTAAGAAAAGTCAGAATATTAGAATCTTATAATGCGTAATATAAGAATTGCGACTTTATTGCGAAATTGCGAGATTATATCACACAATTCTGATTTTATAACTCACATTTGCAAGTTTATATCACACAATTCTGACTTTATATTATAGAATTCTTACTTTATAACTCGCAATTGCGACTTTATATCACGCAATTCTGATGTAAACTCGCATTTGCGAGAAAAGTCAGAATTGTGAGATAAAAAGCCGCAATTACCCTTATTTTTTATTTTGTGGTGGAAACAAGCTTCTATACTTTCCTGTGTTGATATACACTACCGTTAAAAAGATTGGGGTTGGTAAGATTTTAACTTTATTTTTAAAAGTCTCTTATGCTGACCAAAACTGCATTTATTTGATCAAAAATATAAAGTAAAATGTGTCATATTTAAATGACTTTTTTTATTTATTATAAAAAATATATATATATTTTTTTATATTATAATTTTTTATTTATTATATTTTTTTATTCCTTTTTTTATTCTTATTTAAATGATTTTTTTCCCCCGCTGATCAGCAGCCAGCACTCTAGTCTTCAGTGTCAAATGACCATTCAAAATCATTCTAATACGCTGATTTGGTGCTTATTATCACTGTTGAAAACAGTTGTGCTAATATTTTTATGCAAACGCTGAATAAAAAGAACATTTGAAATAGAAATCTGCTGTAACATTTTTAATTGTCATAATAAAATGTCTTTATGGTCACTTGTGCTTCATCCTTGATGAAAAAAAAAAAAAAAAAAAACTGAACCCACACTTTTGAACTGTTTGTTTCCTATTGAAACAGGACATTGTGGGACAAACAAATAAGCTTGTTCTTTTTTTATTTTTAGCTTTTATAAAATGGACCTTAGTTTGCAGTGGGAAAAATTGTAACAAACTACTTGGCAGCACTGAAGAGAGCCTTCAAAACTATTTAATTACATTTTTTACAAAATCCCCCCAAAAAAACATATGACTTTCGCTAGTTCTAGTCAGAAGCAGGTGATATTCTAGCATCTTTCTCCATTGATGGCCATATAAAGGTAGCTGTGACAAATTATCTCAAGCAAACTCAGATGGCCTCAAGGCAAACAAACATGAGCTACTTTGATTTTAATTTCATAGGGTCTTTAACTTGGTATTCTACTGCAGTGACTTGGACATTTTTGCTATATTTAATGCACTGGATTAAAAGCTCATGTTGTTTCTGCAAGCTCACAGATGTTACCTGCAGCAGATTAGAACTCAGGCTTACACAGACTTTTCACTGTTGTCATTTTGTCCTCATCGCTATGCTCCCTTCCCTTTCTCTCCTCTCCTTTTCTCTTCTACTCCTCTGCTCTCTATCCACCCATCTCTAGGACTGTTTAAATGCCTTTGGCAGCACAGTATATAGGTCATCCTCTCAGTCACACATACACTCACTTGTGTTGCACTGTCAGATTGGCCTACTTTTAGCAAAGAACGGTGATGTCATTGTGTTCAAATCCCATGTTAACACTGTACATTTTATTGTACTACTCTATGTATGCGCCAATATGTATTCAGCTCAATCAATTGATATTTAAATCGCCAAATCTGAAACTAAGACTCCAGGAAGTGTCCTTAGGAGTGCAAGTTTACATTAAGTTTTACCTGTGCTTGCGAAGTTGTCGGTTTTCAGTCTTAAGCATGTGCAGCCTCTTGGAGAAAAAGACTATAATCATGAAGAGGAGGAGCAACATGATGGCGGCTCCGCCCACTGCTATACACATCACTTGGAAGTCTGAAATAACAGACTCACACCTGGAGCCCTTGTTCCATATATACTCCTGAATGTTACACCTGCAAAACAAGAGAGATGTTAGGGAAAAAATGCAACATATACAACATATTTCACATGAAATTGTCACAAAAGTGAATTGTTAGTCTATGAGCAGAATTTGTGACAATGCAGTCTATGCGAACACAGAAGTAAATCTGGTCAAGAGTTTTGGAAACAACCAAAGAACTTGTTAAATGCAATAGAAACTGAACTGAAATGCAATAGAATAGAAACTAGACTGAGAATTATTTACTGAAATAATTATTTAATTCATTATTCAATTAGAGAATTGTATAGCTCAGGAGAACTTGTTTAATCCTTAGGAAAAAATAAAATGGCTATACTGTTATGTGATGAGTTCATATTAAAAATCTTCAGTTTTCGATGGAAAATTTTGAAATCACGGAAAATCTGAGAATAGTTTGTGACATTGAGATCTCAAGATAAAGATCTCATTTGTGACTTTCATTACCTACGGGAATATATTAGCAACAGAAACAATGAATGTAGAGAAATAAAAAGAATGAGTCCAAAGCTTGAGTTGTCATATAACTCAAACAAATTGGCCATGACAAACCCATCTGTGCATAGATAAAAGAAAAAAATGGAGATAAACACTATAGATGTAAGTATCCTTGTTCACCATAAGTGTGCTGTGAGTGTGTTATGTGGCCTGTTGACCCATTTATCATTACAATGATTCTTCTGCAAGGTTAGTCCTACAGAGCTTCCAGCTGCACGACTGGACAGATGGCCCTGTCAAGGATGTGCATGTGCTGGTCCCACAGAGAATAAAGCACCTGAGCTATGCACAATTCACATCTTCCAAAATAGATTTCCAAATTCTCTCATTTACCATATTACAAAAGTGTTGTCATTGTTCTAGTGTCTGAGGTGTTCAATATCTTATTGAAGATGCTTGGTCTATTTTTTGCATATTAGCTCATATTGTTTGTCCGTTGAGACGGAATCCAGCAGGTAAATCGCTGCCAGGTTAATACTCAAAATGTAGTGTGATTGCAAGTGTTAAATTGCTTTTATACGACAGTTCAGTAAACAAGAGGTCACTATTGAGTAAATTACATTTTTAGACATGATATTGCATGTTTTTGCTTGAAAATTAAGCCAAATCAAATAAATAAATGTCATCAGACTAACAGACAATGCAACAAGAATCACAAACCACACATATACACTTACACTCAGTAGTACACTCAGCATGTGTACATTTTGTAATGAGTGAAAGGCCCATCAATACTACAGAGGAAATCATGCTCAGTGTGCATGTAGGCCATGTTTACTCTTTAGCCTAAAGATATCAATTTGAAACTCAGTTTTATGGTCTATTACTAACTACCCCTCTATTTAGAGCAAGCCATTGGCCTGGTTAAACAGAAACATTTACTATTTCAGCAAATGCACACATATCAGCAAATAATTAAACCCACACCACCCTCTGGATCCCCCCCAAATAGTATGTTCATCTAATAGGTCATTCTTTACATGCCCTGCAGATGGACATCTGGGCTTTTCTAATAGCACTGACCCCATTAGTGTAGACAGCACTCTGTCACTCTTTCTCTCAGCGATCGACAAGATAGCCCCGCGGCATGAGCCACACAGCGAAGTCTGATTGAAAGTAGCCCTTACATACTACAATGGAGCCAATGGAGAATGGGGGTTTGACTAAATATATAAATGAATAAAGTAAAAGAGATCAATTAAAATAAACAGATCTTTACAAAATTACCATTTTATTACTTATGCCTATTTTAATTTTGCTATGAATAAATACACATAAAATAAAATGAAGTAAAATAGACCAGTAAAAAAATCTAAGTAAAATAAAAATGAAGTTAAATTAAAATTAATGATTAAAATTAAAAGATCAGCCAATAAAATCAAATATTTCTAATATTCTACTATTTTTTCTAATTACATATTTAATCTAATCATTTTATTTTCACTTTTATTATTTATTTTAAATAACTAAAACAAAATTATTTATCTAATTATTTCTATTTTACTTTCTTTTTCCCATTTTATTATTGTTATTATTATAAATAAATTTAAATTAAATAGAAAAATAAATTCTTTTTTTTTTTTTTACTTGTTTACTGACCTTGATTTTTCATTTATTTTACTTATTAAACTTAATAACTTACTTATTACTTATTTTTATTAAGATATATAAAACAAAGAAAAATGTTTGGTTGTTTTAAAGTAAAGATCACAAAGCCAAGCTATTCTTTTGGAAAATGTGCACAGATCCATTACAATAAGACAAGGAAGAAAGGGATTTTCATAGGTATGGGCAGCATCCCACGCAGAGCTAGTGGTCTAAATGGTCTAATACACAGCAGCTTAACACATCACACCATCTAGCCTTGAGGCTTCACTACACACAAATAAGATTCCCCAAACCCCACTATTATGGCTCAGACCACCAGCTCAAAGCAGGGTCTTTAGCTCTTAAACTGAAATACACACATTCACAGATCTGGGCTCTGACCCAAATCCCTTTGAGCAAATGTTTAATAAGGGTCTGCATGGGCCTCTGAGTATAGGGTTGTGGCAGTAGTGGAGGCTGGTTTAATAGAGTGACATGCCGCCAAGCCACTATGACAGGCTTGGAAATTTCAGAGTGTGGAACTGAAATTATAGCAGTTGAGTGTGAATGAGATAAATGCTAAACATTCTTAACATGTACACAGGAATTCAACACAGATCATCTCAAGAATGATGTATATATCAGTATTAAAGCATTTTACCAATCCCTATTGTGCGTCAAACTGGTTAAACAAATAAAAAAAAAGCATGTTCAATTGGTTACTACACTATTGAAATTATTAGTGTTAATAGCATTAATGTAATTTGTGGTGTTTCATAAAAGTATTTGTATTTTAATAAGGGTAGATAGACTTTTGAAGGCACTGGGAATGTATTACTGAAGGTCACTGGTGAAAAACTAGATTGTTCTGTTCTACCCTACCCAACCACACAACATATACTGGATCAAGTATATTTAAGGCAACAGCTAATGATCGCTGATATTTCTAGCAGATGGAGGGAAAATAATAAATTACATAAGTGAGCTGTTTTTCCTCAACCTACAGCAATAGAGTGTAATAGCAGCAAGTTGCTGCTTCATGTTCATGCAGCAGCAACTTGGAGAACTTAAAGTCCCCCTGTGTTGAAAATCAAGCTTTTAATGTTGTTTGTCTATGTGGTGTTTTTAATGCAAACCATGTGCAAAGTTTCTGATGTCACAAACTACCTTGTAACCAATCATGGCAACGTGTGATCGTCAACGAGAGGATCTCTGAGCTGGTTCGAGCGAGTGGAGGTGGGGCTAATTTGCATATTCATAGAACCGCATATACTAAATGAGGCAAGGGTGTAGTTACATTCAAGCTATTTTAAGGCATGACGAAATTTTTTTCAAGGAAAAAACATTTGCTTATGTCATTTTTGTGATCAAATGTAAGTTAAGGGATACAATTATTGACTACAGGAGGACTTTAAACAATGATGTAGCCTGTAGACCTTTTCCTTTACCATATTCAAAACCGATAAGTTATACATACATACACAATAACAAAAATGTCAGAGCGGTGGTGTTACATTAGGATCAAAACATTGTGTAATTGAGCTTTTAGATAAAGGCCTAAAGCTTTCCTATAAACCCTATGGCAAATGACGCACAGTGTAAAAATGCTTGCATGACCTGGTTAGCCCAGACCCACATGTTTGCATGAGCTTGGCCCAGTTTCAAGATCATTGAGGATAGGCCATTTTACTACTGTTCCCAAGAGATGCCTTCAACTGAGACTCAATCCGTCTTCAATCCCAACATTTGACTTTGGGACATCTGAGAGACCAGCACTAAGCTTCTCTTGAAAATGTAAAACAAACATAATCCCGCACCCTGAACAGATGTATGAACACAACCAAAGGATTGAGTTACATCTTCAAACTCATCAGTATTTAATCAGATGCTGTAGATTCTAGCAGAATAAGTCCATTGAACATATTTTTGGAGTGCTTTATGATGACCTTAATGAGATAACTGTAACTGTCAAAAGCCCGTTCACACCAAGGACAAAAACTATAACCATAAAGTTTTAGCCTAATAATCATTCTAATTCTATGAGAATGGGGAAGTCCACAGCACAGCTATAACAATAACAACACAGGGGAAAGATAATCACTTTCAAAACCAATTTTTCCAGCCAATGAATGATAACATTGACAGAATCCAATCGACTTTAAAGAGCTTGAGCATTTAAAGTGGCAGATGACAACTGCAGCACGGCTTATGAAAAACAGAATGTTACTAGTTATTGTTATATTTATTGTTCTTGCTGTGAAGGGGCCTTTACGCACATGCATACGTCTTACCGGCAAAAGGCGCCAATACCGTCAACCACATAACACTGTCCCCCATTGAAGCAGTAACTGGTGAAGATGTCGCACGGTGAGACACATGTGCTGTTGATACGCACAAATCCAAGAAGACAACCAGAGTTGTCAAGCATGTCCGATACTCCAGGTGAAGTTTCTCCAGATCCACCATCATCAGGGTTCAAAACTCTTGTGTTGGAGGGAACCACGCTGGCAACGAGAGGAACGTTTTCATCATCCATGTCAGGTGGCGTTGCTTGGCTCTCCTCTAGGTAAACTTCGGTGGGTGAATAGTCAGGTGACAGATAATCATAAAAATCAGAAAGTGTCCAGGAGGTTGGATCTCCTCCCTGGAGCTCCTGAACCCAAGGAGGAGGATCATGGACAACGTGCTGTTGGTGAGAAGGGTTGTAAAAATTCACTGTGATAATTTCTTCTGGTTGGGAATGGGTAAACTCAGGAGGAGGAATCGTGACTTCATCAAACAACGTCCCATCTGCTTGTAGTCTCTCACTCTTCCAGTGAGGGGCAGTATCCTCGATTCCCTCTTCGCTAAAGTCTAGCTGGGACAAGCCACGTGCCCGGGGTTCAGCCAGAGTGGGCAGCCGGGCAGCTATGCCATCTCTCGGCAGGTCAATGAGGTGTTCCTTTTCGGCTGAATCAACACTGATGTCCTTCACAGCACTGGTTGAGGTTTCTCCGCCGCTGCCGGACTCCTCCCCAGCTCGTGGTTTCCGAGAGTGAATGTGGGCCTGGGCAATAGGTGTGACCTCAACAGGAAGTGCAGGCTTAAGCCCAACCCCATTCAAGTCTGAGGAGTTAGTGCCAGTAGAATTGGAGATAAATGAACTGCCTGAAAAAATTAAAATAAAATAAAAGTTATTGACAACCTTATACCTCAATTTATTTTTGCTGATTGTTCAATTAAATTTATTTACCAATACTGGGAATTAATTTCTCCATTTCTACTCCAGTTTTCACATACCATTCTTTTTTTTTTTTAAAGAAACTAATACTTTTATTCGGCAAGGATGCAATAGATTGATCAAATGTGACACTAAAGACATTTATTATGTTACAAAATATTTCTATTTCAAATAAATGCTGTATATGTTCTTTAATTAAAAAATAAATAAATCTTTTGAACTTTCTATTCAAAGAATCCTGGAATAAAATGATCATAGTTTACACAAAAATATTAAGCAGCACAACTCTTTCAACATTCATAATAATAATAATAATAATAATAATAAATACTTCTTGAGCATATTAGAATGATTTCTGAAGGATCATGTTACACTGAAGACTGGATATACAGTTAGGAAAATAAGTATTTGAACACCCTGCTATTTTGCAAGTTCTCCCACTTGGAAATCATGGAGGGGTCTGAAATTGTCATCGTAGGTGCATGTCCACTGTGAGAGACATAATCTAAAAAAAAAAAAAATCCAGAAATCACAATATATGATTTTTTAACTATTTATTTGTATGATACAGCTGCAAATAAGTATTTGAACACCTGTCTATTAGCTAGAATTCTGACCCTCAATGATCTGTTAGTCTGCCTTTAAAATGTCCACCTCCACTCCATTTATTATCCTAAATTAGATGCACCTGTTTGAGGTCGTTAGCTGCATAAAGACACCTGTCCACCCCATACAATCAGTAAGAATCCAACTACTAACATGGCCAAGACCAAAGAGCTGTCCAAAGACACTAGAGACAAAATTGTACACCTCCACAAGGCTGGAAAGGGCTACAGGGAAATTGCCAAGCAGCTTGGTGAAAAAAGGTCCACTGTTGGAGCAATCATTAGAAAATGGAAGAAGCTAAACATGACTGTCAATCTCCCTCGGACTGGGGCTCCATGCAAGATCTCACCTCGTGGGGTCTCAATGATCCTAAGAAAGGTGAGAAATCAGCCCAGAACTACACGGGAGGAGCTGGTCAATGACCTGAAAAGAGCTGGGACCACCGTTTTCAAGGTTACTGTTGGTAATACACTAAGACGTCATGGTTTGAAATCATGCATGGCACGGAAGGTTCCCCTGCTTAAACCAGCACATGTCAAGGCCTGTCTTAAGTTTGCCAATGACCATTTGGATGATCCAGAGGAGTCATGGGAGAAAGTCATGTGGTCAGATGAGACCAAAATAGAACTTTTTGGTCATAATTCCACTAAACGTGTTTGGAGGAAGAAGAATGATGAGTACCATCCCAAGAACACCATCCCTACTGTGAAGCATGGGGGGGTAGCATCATGCTTTGGGGGTGTTTTTCTGCACATGGGACAGGGCGACTGCACTGTATTAAGGAGAGGATGACCGGGGCCATGTATTGCGAGATTTTGGGGAACAACCTCCTTCCCTCAGTTAGAGCATTGAAGATGGGTCGAGGCTGGGTCTTCCAACATGACAATGACCCGAAGCACACAGCCAGGATAACCAAGGAGTGGCTCTGTAAGAAGCATATCAAGGTTCTGGCGTGGCCTAGCCAGTCTCCAGACCTAAACCCAATAGAGAATCTTTGGAGGGAGCTCAAACTCCGTGTTTCTCAGCGATAGCCCAGAAACCTGACTGATCTAGAGAAGATCTGTGTGGAGGAGTGGGCCAAAATCCCTCCTGCAGTGTGTGCAAACCTGGTGAAAAACTACAGGAAACGTTTGACCTCTGTAATTGCAAACAAAGGCTACTGTACCAAATATTAACATTGATTTTCTCAGGTGTTCAAATACTTATTTGCAGCTGTATCATACAAATAAATAGTTAAAAAATCATACATTGTGATTTCTGGATTTTTTTTTTTTAGATTATGTCTCTCACAGTGGACATGCACCTACGATGACAATTTCAGACCCCTCCATGAGTTCTAAGTGGGAGAACTTTCAAAATAGCAGGGTGTTCAAATACTTATTTTCCTCACTGTATATATTATATATATATATATATATATATATATATATATATAAATGTAATCATATGTATAAAAAATTAAATACATAAACCAGAATCATAATATATCATTCACTTTTCCATTACTTAGCTAAGCATCCTAAAATCCTAGTGTGTGGTTAGTGCTGTGAGAAATCAGTAAGATTTTAGTTTGTGAGAAATCCAAGTGGCATAAGAACACCTTCACAAGCAATTACTTGTTACCATACTGCAAACTCAGCAACTCCACAGTCATGCAGAGAGAGAACAAAAGACAAAACACATACTAAGTATCACACACACACACACACACACACACACACACACACACAGACAAATCTGCTTAATTATACACTGCTGTGCGCGAGGCCCCAGATTTCTTTCCAAAGCGGCTTGTGGTAGCTGGATTAGGAGCTCTGATTTACTAATGTACCCTCCTGAGTTTGGGCCAGGATTGGGATTCAGATTAGGATTAAGGGCTGTAGGTTGAGACTTGCATTGGTCAGTCTGGAGAGAGATGGGTAAGCTTTAATGCACAAAGATAAACACACAATGGGGAATTCCTCTTACACTGGAAAAATCTCACTGACCTAATTGATTGTCTTTTGGAGGCATTTACTCTTGATGCTGTAATCCAATCTAATGCAATGCACCTCATGTGTGTCAGGGTTTGGGGTTGAGGAGATGAGGCAAGGACTCAAGTGCAGGAAACAAGGGCTTCTTTATTAATAAAATAAAACAAAACAGACGTAATAAACTATAGACTAGACTAGAAAACAGACAGGAGGAACATACAAGGTAGAATTACAATGACGAACCAGCACCGGACTAAAAACACAAGGAGAATAAATAGGGAGAGCAAACAAAGCAGGTAACGAGGGAGGACAGGTGGGGCAAATTAATCAATCAGGTAACAAGATGGGCAGGGCAAGACAAATTGACAGGTGAGCACATGGCAAGGGCACGGCAGGGCAGACAGCAAGGACAGAGTCGAACGGGCAGGCACAGCTGGCAAGGCAAGATACTCGGGCGGCTCTGGGATGACCTCCTTGGCCGTTTCTGTGAAAGCAGGCTGCTCAGGGACGACAGCGGGCTGCTCAGGGACGGCCTCCAGGAGCTTGAGCCGAGCCAGCATGACAGGCAACTTGGGCAGAGCCGGCAGGGCAAGGAGCTGTGTGGTCGTGGAGAGCAGGGAGCTCTGGGGCCACCAGGCTTCTTGAGACGGAGGAAGCCTTCCTTCTCTTCCTCCGCTTACTTCTGCAAGGCGATGGCGTGGAGATTGCTGCCTCAGAGGGAACTCCAGCATTCACGGCCACCTCTGGGGGAACTGCAGCATTCACGGCCACCTCTGGGGGTACTGCAGCATTCACGGCCACCTCTGGGGGAACTGCAGCATTCACGGCCACCTCTGGGGGAACTGCAGAATTCACAGCCACCTCTGGGGGAACTGCAGCATTCACGGCCACCTCTGGGGTAACTGCAGCCTCTTTAGCTGGAGGATTCCCTTGACGATCGAGGAAATCCACGAATTCCCCAAATGTCAAGTGATCCACCCCTTTCATTCTCCACCAGTTAAGGGGATCATCAAGGGCATAGCTTAATAAGTCCTTAAGAGCCACATAATTAAACCCCAGTCCCTCTGCAACAGCGCTGAACTCAGTGCAAACTCCCTCACATCAGTCCCCTGTTGACGAAGGGAACTCAAAGTCTTGAATTGGAGCATGCATTGGTAGAGAGGGCTGGAGACAGTGGAGACTGGTGGATGGTGTGGTCCCATCTTCCGCTGAGACCTCATATTGGCTGGTTTATTCTGTCAGGGTTTGGGGTTGAGGAGATGAGGTGAGGACTCAAGTGCAGGAAACAAGGGCTTCTTTATTAATAAAATAAAACAAGACCGACTTGACTTGACTTGACTTTAGAATTACCTCTTGAAGGTAGAATTATGACAACGAACCAGCACAGGACTGAAATCACAAGGAGAATAAATAGGGAGAGCAAACAAAGCAGGTAACAAGGGAGGACAGGTGGGTCAAATGAATCAATAATCAGGTAACAAGATGGGTGGGGCAAGACAAATTGACAGAAGAGCACATGGCAAAAGGAAACACATGACAAGCCATGTGCTCACACAAAACGAGACATGAATACGCAGCCAATGAGAACACTCATAAGCCACGTGTTCACACAAAACATGACAACATGAAAGCACACAGCTAGTGTAAGCACAAGATGCGTGCTACACAGTACAAGACAAAACACGACATGAAAGCACATGAAATAAGGCACACAGACAAAACAAAACATGAGTGTCAGGGCTCTGTCATAAAACCAAGAAATAGACTAGACAGAAGTGACAGAACCCTGACAATATGAACACACATTGAAATTTCAATTCCTGATTGTCTAATATATTATATTATGAAACAAATATTCTACCGTTCCAAAAGTGTGGGCTCAGTGAGATTTTTTTTTTTTTTGATTTTTTAAATAAGTCTCTTGTGCTCACCAAGACTTCATTTATTTAATCAAAATGCAGTAATTGTGTAAAATGTGTGAAATATTATTACCATTTACTCTACCTGTTTAAATATATCTTAAAATGTAATGTATTCCTGAGATGCAAAGCTGAATTTTCAGCATCATTACTCCAGTATTCAGTGTCACATGATCCTTCAGAAATCATTCTGTTAATCTGGTGCTCAAGAAACATTTGATTATCAATGTTGAAAACAGTTGTGCAGTTTATGGAAACGGTAAAAACTTTTCCTTTTCAGTATTCTTTGATAAAACCTGTTGTTTTGAACTTTCTATTCAAATGAAATAGAAATATTGGCAACACTTTAGTTTAGGGTCCAATTCTCACTATTAACTAGTTGCTTATCAGCAACTAGGATATTGGCTGTTTATTAGAACTTATAAAGCAAGCACATATTAATGCCTTATTCTGCAAGACCAAATTCTACATCCCTGCATCCTGCCCAATACCTAAACTTAACAACTACATTACTAACTATTAATAAACAATAATTAGGAGTTTGCAGCAATAGCCATAGTTAATAGTGAGAATTGGATTTGGACCCTAATCTAAAGTGTGACCGTAATCATTTGTAGTATTAGGCCTATAAAATGTCGTTACTGTCACGTTTAATCAATTCAATGCTTCCTTGCTGAATATAAGTATTCATTTATTAAAATACAAAATATGAGATATATATATATATATATATAAAACAAAGCATGCAAACATGAGCATTTAAATATCCTTGTATTTGTGCACACTTTCCAAATAAATTCTGATCATTTAAATTCAAACAGTCTCAAAAAGCAGAATTGAGGAATATTTAGTCAAATTTTACTGAAAGACTTTTAACAATATACTTTAAAGTATTTGACTGACACTGTGAAATTCAGTTTCCATGGTTTAATTCCTCTTCATTGTAAATGAAATGCAAGTCACACATCAACCCCTAACAGACACTCCCACACAAAGTTGCCAAGAAGCAATGTAAAGAGGCTGCCATTTTGGAACATCTCAAAAGCCATGTAAAACAGAGACCCCTCTGTCCTATCCACTTGAATCACTTCCTCTCTTTCTCCCATTCATATATTCACACAGTCCCCCATGAGAGGGAAACGGAGATGACCGCGTATGCATGAATCATTTCTCACGTACCTCACGTGAGGTTAAAGTACTCGATTAAATTCTCATCTAGGTTCCCACCAGCACAGAGTTTAATATCAGTGCAATATTTGTATCCTTTTAAATCTATTTTGAAATATTTAAAGGCTAAATGATAGAGTCACTGGATTGACAAATATAAAACACTGTCACGACACAAAGACAGAGCAAGAGGGAGGCTACAAGAGGAAAACAGTTGTTTTGATTTTCAAAGGGGTCAGCTGACAGAAAAGAGAGGTTGGAGAAAGAGAGACGCTGAAAGAAAAATAACACAAAAAACACAAGCTATAATGGAGTGAAGATGAGAAAATGTGACAGCGAGAGTGCGTTTCTCTTTCCGCCCAGTGCCAAAGCCTTTGAGAGGGGTTTCAGTCGCCTGTTTAGTAAGCATGTCAAGATCGCAAGAGAGAGGGGAATAGTGAGGGGGGAAAGGGGGGTAAGATGATTGAGAGTGATAAAGGAATAGAGAAGAAAACTATTTTCTCATGACCTCACCAGTGAGACATTTAAATTTTGTAAGAGTGTGTGAAAGTATGCGGTCTTCATTATCTCACTGTTGCCTCTATTTACAATCAATATCACATATAATCAGGATAGTAATTTAATAATATCAATGAAGACCAATGTAAACATAAAGCTTTAGTGCTACAGTACTGTAAAAGCAGCACTGTACTGTTGAATGTAATCCATCTCAATGTTCTCTCTTCATCTTCATTAAAAAACAGCACATAATCTTCTTCTCTCAGTAGTTGACATTTTTGGCTTATGTAACACTCTTGAGTGGGGAAAAAACTTATTGCAGAGTATAGAAAATTGCAAATGTCAACTTGTCTTCCTCTCATCTCTCCCACCAGCTTTCTCTCTCGGAGGGTCTGTTTACACAACACTCAACTAAAAACTGAAAACTTTTTATGCATTTTGGCAATTCATTTACACGGCAATGGCGTATTGGGGGCCTGAAATTGCAAACTTTTGAAAACTGGTTTTAAAGTGCAAGTTTTTGTCGGTTTAAACTACAAAAACTGTGAATTTGAGAAAACAGTGACGTCATGTGTTTTACGTGTTCAGTCTACTTCTCGCCAACTACTGGCCCGGCATACATAATAAAGCGTTTTTAATCATTTTCGCTGATCCGTATGAACTGTCATGATTCGAGCGTTAAAAAACAAAATGTATGAGACAAATGTATGAGACAGTTGAAGTATGAAGTTTAATCGTAAGCTTGGCGAACAGTTTTGGAGAATTTGATGTTTCCCCATTCAAAGAAATAGGAGCTGCACTTGCTTGCCCGAGAGGCGTTTCAAAGATGGCCGCCAAGGGAAATGACTTGTCTTAAAGGGATTTTGTCGCTATTTACATCTCATATCATCTGTAAACTCTCATGTTCCCAAGGCAATGACTGAAAAACTTGTATTACATTCCAAAGAGCTCCTTATCAGCCCCAAAGTAGAAAATGAAACCATATCCGTACCGGCACGGGTTGGAATGGTTAAGCAAATAGAATGGTTTGGCCCGATGGCAGAAAAGTGTGAAAAGCTTCTGTTGGCCCGAATAGACCTGCAATCTGGGGAAATATTTGAAGGAACATGTCAAGATGCTCCAATGAAATGTTCCATGTACACAGATAATGCATTAACACTGGAATTACAAATTATTATTATGAATATAGCCTAGAACAAAAAAAGAAACAAAAGAATTGTCTATATACTGAAGTTCAAAAGAACACTGGACCCCACTGACATATTTTTCAGAATATCTTCTTGTGTTTCACAGAAGATTATGGTTAAACTATCCTTTTAAAAATGCAAAAAAACAAAACAAAAAAAAATTAAATAGAGATGGCTAGTATTCTTTGTGGTAGCTGAAACAATTAAATTAGCCAACGTATTTAAAGTTGGCATGAAAAGACAAAACTGTTTTCAAAATGCATGTTTTTGATCTTATTGTGAAATATTCATCCATGATGCCGTCCAACAATTCATCCATGACCTCGTATTTTTTAATCAATGTCTTAATTTGATATATAGGCTGTATGTATGCTTGGCTGTTGGAGAAAATAAAAAAAATTACACAAACAAAAATGATAATACAATAAACTATAACATTCAGCTTAAGGTAGCTACAAGTATTATGCAGTTAAATGTCAAAACAACTTCAATATCATACACTAGAGTTGTGTAGTGAGGGTAAATTAAGCACAATCTACTGTGATGCCACAATTGTCTATGGATCTGCCTGTAGTGTACATATTGAGTAAACTCACTCCCTCTGTCAAAATCGAGGGTTCGAGAGTTTGTCTAAATACACTACCCTCGCCCACTTGACGAAGTTGAACGCACTTCAAAATGGCGGCATGGATTCCTCCAAGGGGAAGTGCTTAGGGAAGTTTGCGAGTGTATGTCTAAATGTGGAGTTAAACGGAGCCTGTATGTGAAGGATGTAGATCATTATAGTTACTGCACGCTTGAGTACTCGATGGCTTCTGAGAGCGCAGACTAGTAGCATAGGTAACTAGTTTATGCAAGCAAGCCCTAGCTAGCATTCAGATCTGCCTCTATCCAATAAACAACTAGCCTGGTTAAAACCAGACCATTCTCAGTAGTA
Source organism: Squalius cephalus (assembly GCF_949319135.1). Lineage (NCBI taxonomy): Eukaryota > Metazoa > Chordata > Actinopteri > Cypriniformes > Leuciscidae > Squalius > Squalius cephalus. The sequence continues at coordinate 30,078,009 of NC_137129.1, forward strand.
ACTGAGTTATGGTCTGGCAAAGCTTCATTAATAACTCATTTCCAAAGGGGCGTCACCAACGGACGTCGCTCAAATGCCTCTGGGCGCAGTTGGATAGACCTAAAACCAGTCAGAGCGATCGTCATCGTGTAAAGCCATATGCTGCGTCCTAATTCGCCTAAGTTACACTACGCCATAAAAGTATGTACTCTTTTTGTGAAGAAAAGGTATTTACTTTTGAATGTGTAGCAAAAAAGTAGGCAAGCTTTGGGACATACTACTTCGTGGTTTTTTTTTAATCTTCTTTTATGTTTCCCCGTCTCAAATCAAGCTGTCTACACCCCTCCCACGATTGTTGATTGACAGTAGCGTTTCAACACAGACCCGCCCTCATTCGTGAGCGAGCTGTCAATCAAAGTCTGCGCGGACCGGCGCGGTCATTGTTGATACGCTGGAGCACTGTCTATGAGCAGAATGGCGTCTAAGCGATTGTGGTGTTCTGTTCTTGGGTGTAATAACGAGCACAGCAGTCATTTTGATGTTCCTAAATCCGTACAGCTGAAGGCGCAGTGGCTGAGTTTGTTTTCGAAGGGAATATTCCCCACGATCAACGTCAATGCTTTCACGTATGCTCATTTCACACACCAGACTGCTTTACAAACGAGGTCAGTATAAAGCTGGTTTTGCTAAAAGCTGTTCCTGAAAAAAGGATCGGTACCAACTTTGTGTTCCTGCTGCACCTCCAGAAGAACTGAAGTGAGTGTAACGTTTTATTAAGCTTTATATTAATCTTTATATTAATCTTTGCAAATCGCTTGCACGCTTCACGATGAATGCAGCTATTTTTACACTCGGGTACATTACGGCATGTTTTCTATGTACGACGTTCTCAATATAATTCAGAATCCCACGTTTATAATGAACAACGCGTTATGGTTATTGTGTTTCAAACGGTGTACGCACAGAGCAGAGGGGCGGGGTGAGCAAAGCTCATTATTATTTAAAGACGCATGCACTTAAAACGGCGTGCTGAAAACAGAGCTGTTTTTGACCAGGTAAAATGAGTGTTTTCTTACAATACTAATGAGAATTTTTAATTAAAGTATATTACAAACTTTTAATTTAGACCCTAAATAATCATATTAGCTTGTACAAAAATGGCATTATATGACCCCTTTAAAAAAAAATCTGTTTAACACATAATACAGAAAAAAAGATCTGCCGCAAATTCGGTTTCAACATCACTAAAATGCACAAGGGTTAGAGAACATGTTGAACTTCGTGAATGTCCGGGCGGGTGCAGATTCCATGTATGCCTGCCAATTAGTTCAACAATGCAGCCAATGATCATTATGCAAGAGACTACTCAACATTTAAGCCAGCTCACCTTCATTTTAAATCTAATGATTTAACCTAAAGGCAAGTGTCATTCTAAGCTCTGCTGAATAAAACACACACTGGCACTCATGTGATTATTTATAAATAGTACTGTGATGCTGCTTGGCAGGGGAGCTGGCATGAATGTCTCTGGCATCGGGGACAGGGTGTACTGTAGGTTCACAACAGTATTAGCGAGAAACCGAACAGACATATAGAGATGCCAAACCTGTTGGATTAACAGTGCCAGCATCATGCACCCCATCCATGAAACCTGCAAAACTGTTGTACAGTATGACCCACTAATAATTATGCCACTTTAATCAAATATTTGAGCTAAAAACTACACTCAGTGCACTGAGAAATTTTAGTTTTAGGAAATGCATCAGCCAGTAATGAACATTAGAGCAGATAATTTGAAAATCTGATTTTCAATGCACAACCTTTTTTAAGCCTTAATATTCATGAATGTTTGCTTTTAATAATAATAATAATAATAATAATAATAATACAAATAATTAATATATAAAATTATTATTATTATTGTTGTTGTTATTATTCACATTAATATTAATATGAATATAATATATGAATATGATTTTTTATCATTTTATTAAATTATAAAAGTATATTATAAAATAATATTTCATATATACTTCTAAAATGTAGCACACATACAGAATTACTTTTGTTTGAACATGCACATATTAAAATACTTTTTTTTTTTTTTTTTTTTTTTTTTTATTATGCAGAATGTACAAAACAAGACAGGGAACAAAACAACACTGTAAGACACTTCCATTGAGGTAAATACAGAGTTTGAATTAAAAAAAAAAAAAAAAAAAAAAAAAAAAAGCAAGGATGAAGCCAAGCACGTAGCCAGTATACATCAAAGGAATGAAAATACTAAAAAAGTAAATATTTTGATAAAGAGAGACATAAAGTTTCAGACTTTCTATTACATTTTTTGAAGTATTTAAAACTCTGAAACATTTGAGTAAACTCACATAGAAATATATTAAAGGAGGGCTTACATTTTTTCCATTTACAAGTATGGATATGATATTTACCCATCAATAAAACAAAATTTACAACATCAATGAAGGGTGAGTTTAAATCACACTTAAAAAAGAGCACATCTTGTTGGACTATAGGAGGAATTGTCTCCATTTTTACTGACAGCCAGCTATGTATATCAAACCAGAATTTTGAAGTAACCTGACAGTAAAAGAATAGGTGATCAAGTGTTTCAGGACAAGAAGAACAAAAGCCACAAGATTCCACCTCAAAATGAAATCGTTTCTGTATAAAATCATTAACTGGGTAAATCTTAAACATGATTTTGTAATGAGTCTCCTTGACCTTCGGAGCAACTGGGTATGTCATATAACAGGTAAAAGCTTTATCCTTCACTGAGGTTTCAACATCTCCCAAAAAATAGCACTGATAATCACCAGTGATAATACGTTTGAGTTCTTTGTAAATAAGTCTGTTATTACACTTACTATCTAAGAGATCTACATTACATATTTTTAAAGAGGGAAGGGAAACTACAGGTCTAGATAAAGGATCAGAAAAACTACTTTGGATTATTCTTAGCAATCCAGTGGGTATAGCATTGCATACCTTATCATAACCTTTAATTGTAATTCTAACTCTATATTTATTAAAGAAATCATTATGAGATAAGAAATATCCATTATCATCTAATAAATCATGAATAAAAATAATACCTGTACTATACCAATCACTTTTAAACAGAGATTTCCTGTTAATAATTATAGCCCTATTGTTCCATAGAGTGGAGTTGTGAGGGGAGAAATTATGGGTAAATATCATTTTGCAGAAAAGCAATACTTGTTTATGAAAATTAGATAACTTCAGAGGAATTTTACAGAGATCAAGATCACATCTCAACACAAATTCAAGACCGCCAATATTATTAAAAATGTGATTGGGAATATGATACCATATTGAGTGTGACTTTGCTAAACACTCTTTCAGCCATTTTATTCTGAAAGTACCAAGAAGAGATTCAAAATCAATGGCTCTCAAACCTCTATGTTCATACTCTTTAACCATGTGGAATTTACGTAAATAATGTGTTTTATTTCTCCATATAAATTTAAATAAAATTGAATTCACTGATTTAACTACTTTTGGGGCAGTATACAGAGCATGGGATAAATAGATAAGTTTAGATATTCCCTCAAATTTAGTCAAGAGGATTCTACCCAATAAAGATAGGTCTCGGGATAACCAGTGATTTAGAGATTTCTTCATATTTTCTATCTTAGAGTTAAAATTTGAATGTTCTCTATTAACAACATTTTTGGTAATCATAACCCCTAGGTACTTAACCTCCTTTTTCACTGGAATGCCCTCTATATCTTCTAAATCACAATTATGGATAGCCATTAATTCACACTTTTTAAAGTTTAGGGTCAGACCTGATGCCTTTGAAAAGATAGCAATTTGATCAATAACTAATGAAAGCACCTCTTTATTTTTAAGAAATAAAAGGGTGTCGTCTGCAAATTGGCTTATAGTAAAGGTTCTACCGAGAATGTCTATGCCTATATTGTTCTCAATTTTTTTTATAAATAAAGACATCAATTCGACTGCAAGATTAAAAAGTAATGGTGAAATAGGACATCCCTGATGGATTCCTCGTTTAATTTGAATTCTGGGTGATGAACCTGAGTTAAGGGAAATGCTACTGAAAATATCATTATAAAACATGGAGATCACTCTACAAAACATAGGACCAAAGCCAAACATTTCTAGAGATTTAAACAGAAAAGGGTGTTCAAGGGTATCAAGCGCCTTGAAAAAGTCCAGAAATAGAAGTAAGCTTGTCTGAGGAATAAAATAATTATAATCAAGTATATCATGGACTAATCTAATATGACTGTGAATACTTCTCCCTTTGATAAAAGCCGATTGTGTTTCACTGATAATTTCACCGATGCCTTTTTTAAGTCTATTTGCAAAAACATGAGAAAGCAATTTGAAATCATTACACAAAAGAGTTATTGGTCTCCAATTGTCTAAAAATAATTTATCCTTGTTAGCCTTTGGAACTAGAATAATTAAGCCATGCTTCATTGATGACGACAATTCACCTTTACCTATACACGTTTTTAGTGCTTCAAAAACTAAGATTCTTATTTCGGGCCAAAAATGTTTATATAGTTCTACTGTGATGCCATCAATACCTGGGGACTTTCCATTAGACATTTGTTTAATCGCAATGTCTAATTCTGAAATCTCAATGTCAGCTTCCATCATATTTCTAAAATTAGGGTCTATTATAGGAACTTTATCTTTTAAGTAAGAAAAGAAAAAATCGCAATCTCTTTTTGTAAATTTTGATTTATATAAATCACTATAGAAGAAATAGATGTAATCATCAATCAATGTTTTTTCTTCACTTATACAGTTATTAAAGCTTGTTTATGTTTCTTAAATTAAAGAAATATGAAGAATTTTTTTCCCCCTCCTCAATCCACCTGGCTCTTGAGCGTATGAATGCTCCTTTAGCCTTTTCAGTATAAAAATCATCCAGTTCTAAATGAAGAGAGTGAAGTTCTTTCTGCTCTCTCTCGCAATACTATTATTAATACTATTCTGTGTTTTGGAAATCAGCAGATATTCCAAATAACGCTTGCAGAGAAAAATTCTGATTAATATAATATAAGTCAATGGAAAGCATTTTTAAAAATCTTTTTAATGGATGTAATGCATATTTTGGAGTCAGGAATAATTTGTTTGAAATGTTATTTAACACTTAAAACTTGTTTAAAGTGTTTAAATTAATTTTTGACTTTTAACTTCACCTCCCAAAAGATGTCAGGTGGTACAACCAAATATTTGTAAATATATTCCTAATTTTATGTCTAAGTGAAATCTTAAAGTAACCCCTAGACTAGAGTGTCTACAGTGCCTAACACATTGTTATTTGATGGCTGTGTATTTTATACATATTCATTTATAATTACTGCATTTTAGTGGCCAGGTATTTAGTATCTTTAGCATCCAATTTTACTTTTAAAAACAGACAATAATCATAAGTATACAGATAAATGTATTCAATACAATAACCATTCACAATGTAGTTTTCAGCCATTTGTTCGCTTTGACCTTTATTTGTTGGTTTAAATCAAGAATTTACATGGTTGCACCACATGACACCATTAATATGCTAAATACTGGATTTTTTCCCCCCATTTCCAATTACAAATACAAGTTTTTCAGGCAACAGTCTCTATTGAAGTAAAAGTATTAAATTGATCAAAACAGAATAAATCACATGTTTTTATATTGATACAAAAAGAATAATCAGCTCAAGTCAAAATGCATTCATCAAAATCTTTAAAAGATGAAATGCATAGCAACTGAAATGGAACACAATATAATAATAACTAATAAAGAATATTCATCACATCTCTTTTCTTTTTGCAAGATATGTTTCTCTTGCAGCCACATCATTTTAATACACTGTGTCGTGCTGAGTTTTTAGTCCCACTTTATATTAAGTGTCTTTAACTACTACTAACATTTAAATTAATCATTTGGTACAATGAACTTATGTACATACATGTTTTTACATTTTACTTATATTTAAAAATAACTGCATATTACATCTGTAATTAATTTCTGTAATGACATCTATAATTACACTGTTAAACCTTTCCCTTAACCCTTAAACCTACCCATTCCAGCAAACCTGTCCCAAACCTTACCTGTATCCCACCTCAATATAGTGTTTTACAAAACAACATGAACAAGAACATCATTGTAACGGATCACAATCTCATTCAGTTTTAGTTTCGTTTTCATTTATTGTCATGTTCCGTTTTGCCTGATTTCTCTGAGAATTTTAGTTTCCATGGTTATTCATTATACTTTCTCTCGTGTTTGTAGTTCCTTTGATTACTCTGTCTGTGTTAAACCCTTAGTTTCCTCTGGGGTCCGTTCTTCGTACGTGGATTACTCACTTGACCGATTTCATTGTTGACGATTTGACATGATCAGGAATGTTAAATTCTTCAAAGCTCATCCGTAAACTCAAACCTGCTCTCGGGAGCTGACTTATTTCATGCAAACAAATTAAATTGCATCTTTTTAAGCGGAGGTGATACTTAAAGTCTGTTCCAGCCACCACTACTTTCTTACAAGATACCCTAATGATCATTTTAAATAATACTAATGATTTAAAAATAAATTTGCAAATAATCTTATAATGTTGTGTAGTCTATTATAATATAGACACAGCCAGTTTTACTAATTGAAAGATTTAATTGAGAGGGAATAATTACCAAATAATTTTATTGGAGTTTTACACACAGTTACAGTTAGTTAGTCTAAGCCGTGCATTAATTTGCAGCTATTATGGGAAGTGGCACATGCAGATAACTTTTTTTTTTAATGCTGTCTGCTGTGCAATAAAAAAATTAAATAATCTTGACCTTTAAGAAACTAATTAATGCTGTCACATAACAAATCATCTTCACAAGTCAAATTAAACGAATAATAAAAATGTAAAGCCTGTAAAAAATAATAGAAATTGTGAAATAATGTAAATCATAGGGAATCATGTAACAAAGAGTACATTTCATTTATCTATTATAATCTTTATGTTGTTTTGGTCGCTTGGCTGTTTCCTTATAAAGGTCCAGAAATTAAAGTTTTTCGTCAGGTGTGTGATGTTCTTTTTTAATATGATGTCATAACGTTGCTGTCTTGCCGACAGCCAATCGCTACATTGCTGATCATGGTTTCAAGTATCGATATAGGCCTATCTCCCCTTTAAAATGAACACAAGAATGCACAGTAATCTCATACGACTTAATCCAGATATTTTAATCAAATCCGCAAATTCGTTTGAAGAACCGAATTAGCCAGAGCTCAGTTATCACGATTAGAAGATCTGGCATCTGTCAAATCACCTCAGATGTATTAAGCGAGGAAAGAAGAACGGACCCCTGTTCATTGTTCCATTCCATGTCGTCGTAGTTTAACTTGGTTGATGTTTACATATTCCTGTGTTATACTGTGTTCCCTGAGCATTGTTATTAAAGACATATTCTAGTATTTTCATGTTTCGTGCAATTTACTACAACCAAGACGCCTGACAATCATACCTAACAATTTTTTTGACGTAACTGCATAGTGGTTAAAGACCTTGTGTTGTGACCTTTTTTTTTTACTTGATTATTTAAAAATTATTTACATTTAAAAATTATCATCATGAAAATACTTAAGTGTAAAACATCTTAAACTTAAAGGATTAGTTCACTTTAAAAAAAAACTTTTGCTGATAATTTACTCACCCCCATGTCATCCAAGATGTCCATGTCTTTCTTTCTTCAGTCGAAAAGAAATTAAGGTTTTTGATGAAAACATTCCAGGATTTTTTTCCACATAATGGACTTCAATAGGCCCCAAACGGTTCAAGGTCCAAATGACAGTTTCAGTGCAGCTTCAAAGGGCTTTAAACGATACTAGACGATGAATAAGGGTCTTATCTAGCGAAACGATCGGTCATTTAAAAAATAAATTTTAAGAATAAAAGTTAAAGTTTTATAAGCACAAATGCTCGCCTTGCTACAAATGTGCGGAAGGAGGACTATATACACATATTCAAATGTCTTTGTGTCAGTTTATCGTTTAAAATGCCCATTTCGTGTGCGTATCATGGGTGTTTTAATATTAAAAAGCCTAAAAGAAAATTTCAAGCGTGACCTTTTCAACGTAATTGCATATTACATGACGTCACGAACGCGCATCACAGAACAGAGCAAGGCGAGCATTTGTGCTTATAAAACTTAAACTTTTTTATTTATTTTTTAAATGACCGATCGTTTCGCTAGATAAGACCCTTATTCATCGTCTAGTATCGTTTAAAGCCCTTTGAAGCTGCACTGAAACTGTCATTTGGACCTTGAACCGTTTGGGGCCTATTGAAGTCCATTATATGGAAAAAAATCCTGGAATGTTTTCATCAAAAACCTTAATTTCTTTTCGACTGAAGAAAGAAAGACATGGACATCTTGGATGACATGGGGGTGAGTAAATTATCAGCAAAAGTTTTTTTAAAAGTGAACTAATCCTTTAAAACTAACATTTTAGAACAATAATTTAAAAAACAAAAAGAATTGAAAATTTTAGCTTAAATATATTTAACTTAAATAATGTTTTTTAATTCATATAAGGACATTCATTGCAGTTGCACCACCTGACTTCCTGCTTGCGCCACCTCACTTTTGCTACTAATTTTCCATTGAATAGGCTTCTACTTGGATGCCTGTTTTAGCTTTTGCTTTCATTAGCAAGTTCACGCATATCATTTATAAATGCAATAAAGAGGTTTATGATGAAATAAATATTCCTAATTTTACACTGCTTGCACAGCATGACATGAAATGTAAGTAGCCATTTTTATCAGTATTTGAGAGAAATCTACAAACCTTTTCACTCTGCCACAAACATGAATTGAAATTATCTGGATGATGCATTTGTGCCACCCTGACATTTGAGAACATAACATATTGCCGTACAAGAGCTTTTTAATTTTTTTTTTTTTTATCTCAAAAGCTTTAAAACAACTGATATTTATAAAAAAAAATGCTTATAGGAAAGGCTTTTACAAATAAAATGATGACATAGTATTTTATTTTGAATTTATTATTATTAAAACACCATTTTAAATAATCTGTGACATTTTGGGGGTTTAGGATACCAAAACATAAAACAATACTTCTTATATGAACATCATGTTACTGACCCATATAAGCTGTTGTATGTGGATTTCTAGATAGCATAATTTTGTCATAATCAGGTTAATGTGTTTGAATGACTGATTCATAATCAGAATGTCCAAATTCCAGTCAATGCAGGAATATTCTTGTGCATGTAAACAATTATCAATGTGTGTGCACTGCACATCATCAGGCGTTTGGAAGAGATCGTCCCCTCGTCAGTTTAAACCTAGAAATGTCGAACAAGTACAAAATTGGATCAGTGACATGCTTAATTCGACTGTAATGTTTTACTGCACAGACGCTGAAGATCAGCAAGTGTCCAACAGGTTATGTAGTTCCATAAGTTTCCAACAGTGTAGGCAGCTCTAGTGTCAGCGTCTGGCAGGATAAATACCATTGGCCCTCACTGGGAGCTCCATATGGGCAGGCTAGGCGGGCGATAACACTTGCTCGTTGATGCTAATACTCATTGACAGTCTCTGCTGTTATGAGACCGCAGTGGCAGATGGCTCTCTTGTGCAGTGCATGGAAAGGATCTAAACAACTTTAGGGAGAAAGTGCCCTAAAAAACGATCAGAGGTTGGTTTTAGAGGTTTTAAAATAAACATCCAGACAGACTAGTGTTGTTGCATGGTTCAAAGACTAAACCTATGCACATTTTTGTGAATGCATCCTCCCTTTTTGTCTTTTTTCTCACTCTCCTAAGGTTGAGGATGTGTGTGCTAGGTCTTGGCAAAAACACAAAGTACAGTAACAGCCTTTTGTCACAGCATGTCCACTAATTTCAGCTAAGCACTAACAATGCATGTTTCAGTTATAGTAATGATTGTCCCTAGTTCAGCATAATAACAAATAGTGTCATGAACAGAAGAAGGTACAGTAGCACAACAATACACAATATATTTCAACTAAATGAATAACTTGGATAATAAATATGTTTGACTGAACTCTCCAAGTATACTTCAAGCACTCAGCATTACTGAGTGCATGAAGTCAATTTAAAATGGTGTTCGCAACACATTTTACTTCTTTAATGTGACTTATTTCTAAAGGAATCAGAGAATGCTGTGGGCAGAACTTGTTTTCAAGAATGGATAGATTGTGAAAAGTGGTGTATTTGACAAGTAGGCTAGTCAGTGGTGAGGGGTTGAAAAAGACAACAAACATATTTTTCTTTGGAATAATGTGCACCAATTAATCGTTCACAATAAGTGAGTGCCACAAGAACAGTGTATAGTGTAGCAAAGTCCATTTTGATTCTGCGTTGACTTTAAAGTAGTGGTCGACCGATATATCACTACTGTTTGGCAAAAACGTTTCGGATTTTGACAGGAATGGGACTTTATTTTGACAGTGCCCAGAAGTGCAGACATGAGCATATTTTTTTTATTCTTGATTTCAAACTATGTTGCGCTATATCCGGTTTGCTGCTATCATGTCATGTCACTCACTGTGTATTGTTTGTAAAATTAGCCTTACCTGGTCTTTATTTGAGAAAATAAGATTCCCAGTGCGCTCAAACTTACCAAATTACTCGGTGCATTGTTGGTTATAGCGTTTACCTTTTTTTTTCCTTTTTTTTTAAAAATTTTTTTTTTTTTTTTTTATATCAATTAGGCTATTTCTTATTTAGCAAATATGAAGATGTTTAAATTTAATTGCAGCAATTGTTATGCATATTATTCATAATAAATAGTGCAGTATAATATATATCAGACACCCTGCTCTTCAAGATATCGGTATCAACATGGCTATCAAAAACTGAATATTATACTACTTTAAAGCCACCTATCTACAGCTAATCAATACTGTCAATTTACCACGAAGTGTGTTAATCAATACTGTCAACCATAATTTACCACGAAGTGTGTTAATCAATTCCAGCAACATGTCAGAGGAACTGTGTCATTTACATGTTCCAATCCCCACATGCATCCACCCTCAGTTACAGTTCACTTCTAAAAAAGGAATTTCAATGAGAGGGAAAAGAGATCTGCATGGAATGACAGACCAAACTAGAATCTGCAGTAGTTACAAAAACAAAATAAAATAAAAACAAGAGCACTGGATTTGCTAAATGACTTGATCATAAAAAGCAACCTAAAAGCTTAGAGTTGTGTGCTTTTTATAAGGCCATTTTGAGTTCACCAAAGTGCTTGGGTCAGTTTTATCATCAGAAACCGCACGCTTAATAAACGTCGTATGTTGGTGCAAGATGCAGTGATGCTATAATACACAGACATTGGGAAGTCAGCCAAGAGGTCAGAGGTTCAGCTAAATGCAACTGTTTAAAGCTCCTTATGCAAATGATAAATTCCTTCTTTACACAGTCATTTGTTTGGCCAAGGCAACAGTAGTGTGATGCAGGTCAACCCAACCAATGTGAAAATTTAGTAGACATGCAGCAAAGCCAATTGACCTCACCTTCACGTGGCGTATTAAAGCTACAGTGTAAAAAAAAAAAGAAAAAAGAATACTGCTAATTTATAAAAAGAGTACGTTATTTGGTCCAAGATTAGCCATGGATAAACACATTGAAATTATATTTATAGAAATGCTAATAAGAAAAATAATACTTGAATGAACTGAATAAAAGAACTAGAATGAGGTTGTGCTTTAGTAAATGTTCTCTCATTTACGTACATTTTAAAATATAAATAGTTCCTAAATTTCCAGATAACTCGAGCTGTCTCAAGTATTATAAAAAAAAAATATATATATATTTTACATAGCCTAAGGTAATTCATATGTAAACATTATTTTTGAGTGATATTTTTAGAGACACAATTCGCCGGAAACAATTTTAAAGAATATATTCATTGTAATTATGTTTAAAATGTTTGAAAGTACATTTTATACTCCATTTGTCTTCGATGGCTCTGATTCCAACAGGTTACAAACGATCTGTTGGAATCTCTGTTAAACGCAGGAAAGGCAAGCATTTAGAAATATTCTATAATAACAACTCAAACATGTACTCACCATTAGCACACAAAGGAATGATGTGCAGAAGCAGGACGCTGGACAGCACCATCGACTCCCAAACATAGACCGTAAAAAACAACGTGCGCCTGGAATTCATCATGACACAAACGGTCTTCAAAAACACTTAAACTGAACCAGCTGGATCTCGTATTCAAGATATAGTCATAAGGGAGATATCTGAGCAATAATCCAGGACATAAATCTCCTTAGAACGAATGCGTGACGAAGCGCACTACTTCATGCCAACTTCGGATGTTGTCTTCAGTTGTTATTCCTCTTTAGTTGAGATTCAGGCCACCTTATGCGTCGCTAGGGACCCGTCATCTCTTATCCAACTCCAAAAAGACGTTAAGACATGTAAATGTGTCTCATTGGTAATGAGAGCCAGTATTAGGTATTCACTAAGGAAGCGGAGAGTTTCGGTAATATTTGCACGCTACAACTAACGGTAATTCCAGCGGACGCCTCGCGCGCACGCAGCGAGTTTTATCAGTCGAACTCAGTTTGTGTGTGAAGTCATCTGCGCATGCGTCTCATTACCAACACAGTGCCCTGATTACTGAACTAGGGAGCTGATTGAGACACACCCAATTGTATGATGTCTGATAGAATCACTGCAAAAGTCAATCAACTCAGGAGTAAATATCGATCATTTACTGTCCTCAAATGCAAAGAGATTCACTTTGAAAATATAAATATGATACAGAGACCGTTTAATTATAAATAATTTCAGTTATGCAGCTTGGATTGAGATACAAAAAATGATGCAAGCGGGTACCACGAACAAAGCATCTGAAATTGGGTCACCCATAGACGCCAGTCCACACATAAGCAGTTTGTTTATATGTGCTGAAAGGAGGGACACTTAACAGCAACCTAGCTTCTACATTATTAAAAAAAAATGTAGCATCTGTATTCTTGGTCGAATATGAAATGGATCAAAATTACTTTCTTACCAGTGTAATTTTAGTATTATTTATATAGAAATATGGTATTAAGATTTTTAACATTTATTTCATTTCATTATTTTTTTTCATATTTATGTAGATTTATTATATTTCAGTTTTAGTACTTCAGATTTTCAATATCAAAAACAATTTGTAAAAATAAATAAATAAATAAATAAATGTACTCACCCTTATGTTGTTCCAAGCATGTAATTCTTTCTTCAGTGAAACAGAAAAAATACATGAATGGAAATAAAGCAGCTAATGTTTTTCTCTGAAAATCTCCCCTTGCATCTCATTTATGAGCTCCACAGCTCCCATTCCCTTCACTCTCATATATATGGAAATTTTTTATCTTTTAAAAATTTAAAGCAGCAAAAATACATCTGAAACAGATCAAGGAATGGTGCAGCTCAGTTTTCTTCATAGTTGACAACAGTTCATTGCCGCAAAATTGCGAGATACTTTTATCACAAATATCAAATTAAATGTTTTAAATGTAGCAGAGAATAAGCCGCCAAATTTAAAACATAAAAGTATCAGAAAATCTTCTGAAGTAAACTCTTCAATAGATGAACTCACAAAAAAATTATAACTTCATATAAAAGATTTATTCAGCCACAAATGTTTTAGTGCTTGGTGGCAATACAAAAACAGATCTACAAACATTAAGTACAGACAGATATGACAATGAAAAGTCTCAAATCATATCCTTAAATGCCAGAATCAATGCTTAAAAAATATTAAATATACACAGAATAAGTGCTATTGTAGAGGTGAATGTTGGTAACTTGTACATGATGTGACCGTGTCCTTCATGTGATCTTGTGAGTTTGGGTTTCAAGGCGGTGAAGATCTAACTATCCGTTAATGGACATTACATGGGTGCGGCCCCATCAGCCTGTGAGGACGGTGGAGTTTGGTCTGGGTTGGAGAGAAAATGAAACTTTTCGAACACTGTGTCAGTGTTGATTAGAATTTGAGTTGTGGCATGTTACTCACACATGCCATTGGGAGCTCCAGGCTGGCGAGCACCCATCATCTGTCCAGCACCAGCACTGCCCACCGGACGTCCTGAGAGGGATGCAAAAAACACAATATTATTAAAGGACAAGTTCGGTATTTTACACTTAAAGCCCCATTTACAGATCGTTTCTGATGAAATAGAACGGTTAAGATTAAAATTTGGACACATGCTGCTGTCCCGAGAATTTTAGGTTTCTTTCGCTTCTCCCCCCCACCAACAGAATGGCAGCCTATGGGCACTGGAACAATCCTTCCAAAAAACGCATTAAACTTTCGTTTACAAAGACGTGAAACTCACCGAGTGGTCAGGGGTGTTCACTGATATGCTCACACAAAAATCGCTGCAAAAGATGCTTTCCAACAGGTTTTATCGCAGTTTTTGTCAAACACACACACAAAAAAAACTTGGACAAAAACTACGATAAAACCTGTTGGAAAGCATCTTTTGCAGCGATTTTTGTGTGAGCATATCAGTGAACACCCCTGACCACTCGGTGAGTTTCACGTCTTTTCACTGAATGCTGCCTAATTGGGCTTACCTTGAAGGTTAAATACACATGATCTAGACACCAATAAACAAACAAGTGACCATGTATTTGCAACTAAACAGTCATTTATGCCATAAGTTAACATTAACAGTTGAGAGAGAAAACGCAATAATTTATTGGATATTTATGTAGTATTTCTAGTGCTTGAAGTTTTTCAGGTAGGTCTATTTCATTTATGTCTTTGTTCTATTGTAGTTTGTTTTCTTTGCTCTTTCTTAATGACAGTTTACTTGTCTTCAGGAAGCTTAAGAGTTTTTTCAAATTTCAATGATCAAATTTTTTTTTATATCATTACCTTATTTAAAGCAAAAATAACTATATCATGATGTATATCATTATTGTGAAATAAAATGACTCATATCGTGATATAAGATTTTGGTCATATCGCCCACCCCTAGTAGCTACTTTGTGGAACAACTGATTAGTCCAAACCAAATTCAATGCGCATGTGCATACAAAGTACGTGCGGTTACAAAAAACGGGTGACGCGTGTACTATTCTGGTGATGAAATTTGCATCACGCGCACTGCATGCAGACCCTCGCATACGCGTAAAAACCGAAGTACACTTTGGGCCTAAGGGTGTACCTTGGTGAAGAGGGTTGTATGCAGTACTGCTGTTCTGTGTGGCTCCAGCTTGCTGCTGAGGTTCCACGGTCTGTCGTGCCTTCAGCTCGGCATATTTCACCTGCTCCAGGTGGAAGTTCTGCCTCTCTGACAACAACTGTTGTCTTTGCTGCTCCAGCTACAACATACAGATATCACATTGAGTTTAAACATCCTGAAATGTCTACGGTAAAAATGCTGTTGGCAGTCAAGAAGATCTTTGGAAGGTTTGGAACAACATGAGGGTGATTTTCTCTTTTGGGTGAACTATCCCTTTAGGACAGGGGTGGGGAACGTTGATCCTGGAGGGCCATTGTCCTGCAGAGTTTAGCTCCAACCCTAATCAAACACACCTGAAGCTAATCAATGTCTTCAGGATTACTGAAGTTGCAGGCAGCCAAATGTTTTATTCAGGGTTGGAGCTAAACTCTGCAGGACAATGGCCCTCCAGGATCAACGTTCCCCACCCCTGCTTTAGGAGATTAATGAAAATTATGAATGCATTATTTAGCACAAATAACTTCCAAAAATAAATTAATAGCAATTAAGACGCAGGTCGAAAAACAGTGCATTAAGAGAGAAACTAGTGTCCTCTCAAACGTTTCCTGAAGACTTAAAGAGATGCCAGATCTTGTTTGAATGAGGCACACTGACTCACAGCCTCCTTTTCTCGATCCATAATGGTCTCTAGCTCTTCAAAGTGTCTCAGTTTGATCTCCAACTTTTTCATCTGAGTCTCAACCAGCAGAGCCACCAGAGATTTGATCTTCCTCTCTTCTACTGCAGCCAAGTGCTAGAGGGACAGAAGAGGAAGAAAAAGAGTGAGTTCAGATGAATCACTTTTTTGGTCTCTGTTAATGATCGTGGTTCTTTAGGGGTCACATGCAATGAGGTTTGACATTCACCTTTGCTTTGGTAGCTGCAGAGGCCAGTGCTGAAGCAGCAGCTGTTGCGATGTTGACCTCCACCAGCTCAAGCTCCACCCTCCTCTTCATCTCCTCCCCATCCCCTTGGGTGAGGCACATGTCAAAACTCTCCTCTGGAAAGACATACAAACAGTATGAAATATAAAGAAATCCAGAAATCATACACAATAACACTACCTACAGTAGGGACTACATGATTTTTTTTTCACTAGTTGTCTAGAAAGTAATAAACTTTGTAAGAAGAAACAAGCAAAGATGACACGGGTAAATGGGACCAAAAGCATGCATTTACACTACTGTTCAAAAGTTTGTGGTTAATTAGATTTGTTTATTTTTTAGGAAATTAATATGTTTATTTAGCAAGTTAGACAGTAAATGCATTAACATTGTTAAAAAAAGATTTCTACTTTATATAAATGCATTTTTTAAAACTTTTTTTTTAATCAAGGTATCCTAGAAAAAAACGTACCACTGTTTCCACAAATATATTAAATATTAAAACATTGTTTTCAACATTAATAATAATAATAATAATAAGAAGAAGAAGAAGAAGAATGCTTCTTGAGCACCAAAATGATTTCTGAATTATCATGTGACATGTGAAAACTAGAGTAATGGCTGCAAAAAATTCAGCTTTGCCATCACAGGAATAAATTACATTTTAAAAAATATTAAAATAGAAATATTAAAATATATGTAATATTTCACAAAAACTTTCAAAAAATCTTATTGACCCCACAAAGCACTTCTAACATGCTTTGTGAATATTAAAAGCTACAGGTTTACTTTGTTTTTACTATGTTTGTGATTCCAAATATAGTTGGCATCTAGATTGTTATACAAATCTATGGGGGAATGTTAGGGAGAAATGTTAGATAACATCACATAAATACAGAAAATTTGCATACTATGCATACTGAAATCTGTTTAGCATCAGTTATGCTCTGACCTGCTGTGCTCTCCTCTCCTCTCTCTCCTTCACTCTCTTCTTTCTCCTCGTTCTTCACACGCGCTCCCTCTCCCAAGATGCTGTCACCCTCAAGCTACAACAGAAAATACATGCACAGTGACAATCATATTTTCCTTTTTAAGATTTGTAAAGCAAGACTATAAAACAGCAGAATGGATGATTATTTGTATCTGAAGAAACTTCTCATACCTTTTCATGCTGATCATATTCAGTGTTCATTGTTTCTATACCACTCCCGTCTAAACAAAAGAAAAAGAGAACCATATTTTAGTCATATTCCTAATGCTAATCATAATCTTTATTATATAATATTTGGTGTATAGAGGTCATATAAGGTGATATGACAAAATGACATTAAACATTATGAAAATTCTTTCGTTTACTGCCCTCCCCTGGACTGTTTCAAGTACGACCATTCCAAGGACTCTAAAATGATTCTTGTTTTAACATACACAATCTTTTAAAAGTTTGGAGTCAGTACGATTTTTTTCATGTTGAATATTCTAATATATTTCAAAAAGTAATTTAGCCAAATTTACAGTACCCATTACTCCAGTTTTCAGTGCCACATGTCATTCTAATATGCCGATTTGGTGCTCAAGAAACATTTCTTATTTTTATCAATGTTGAACACTCATTATTTTTGTGGAAAATCAAAATTTTCAGGATTTTTGGATGAATAGGAAGTTCAAAAGAAGAGTGTTTACTTGAAACATCTTTTGTAACATTATAAAATGCCTTTACTATCACTTTAATGCATTCTTGATAAATGAAAATATTAATTTCTTTAAAAATCTTATAGATCCAAACTTCTGGAAGTTAATGTACATCTCAGGTAATTTGATACTTACAGTTGGTTTTAACATGCATTTCAAATGTGAATTCGGGGGAAGAGTTTTGATGTTGTGACTACACACATCACTTTAAAAAAACATTACACGCATAAACAAGTGAGATAAATACCAGTCTTTTCTGAATTGTCATCAAGTCCTGCAATCCCGCCTGTTTGGAGCATAAAGGCCGGATCTAAATTATGCCCAACTCTCTGTGCTTTGTGAAAGCTGGCAGTAAATAACTCTGGCGGGGCCTCTTCTCTTGCTCTTGAGAACTCCTCTGAAAGACAGTTAAAACATTACATACGTATTTTATCTCACCACACATATCTTCAAATCAGTACACACACTAACAAACAAACAAACAAACTCTTACCTAAAGCTGCCTTGGCAGCTGCGGAGGCCACTCGAGGGTCCACCACAGATGCAAGGAAAGCAACAGTGCTCATTACAGGGTTCCCTGACTGGCTGAAGGGAACAGGCTGATAGGCCAGAGGACCCATTGAGGCTTCAGAGTTCTCTAGGTACGGGTCCTCTATGGGCAACCGCAAGAAGTGAAGAATACAGTCATCCTGTGTGCGGCTGCCCACGTGCTCCGACACCTTATTCCAGTCATCTTTATACATCTCCAAAGCCTGAGAAGAGAGATATAGCATTCAAAAATGACAAATAATGAAAACCTATTTCAGGCCATGGGCCTCTTAATCGTCAGAAAGCAGATACTCCCATTATACTCGGTTTAAAACAGAGTTCGAAATTACATACTCTCGAGTAAGTACTACTTACTTTGCAAGCACTAAAAAAAGAATGAATATACTACATTCACCATGTTGCCCTTATCATGTGACCTATCAGCATCAGCTGCGTCGCTTCACTAGCTGCGTTTCCATTAAAGATTTGCGCAAAACTTTTGCCATGTTTTCTAAATGACGATAAACTATTGCGAAATGACGGTGTTTCCATTTCGTTTGTGCGACTAAAACGTAATTTTTTCCTCTCGCGATAAGTCATTCCAAAAATCATGGCAACTACCACACTAGCCATTATTTTTAATCGAAGGAGACGTAGGCGTGTTATCCAAGCATTATTGGCAAGGAAAGCCCCAAACATACTGCGTCATCTTTAAAGAATGATCAACTTTTACGTACGCCAGGTAACCTGTAAATGCAAAAAAACTGTTTCCATTGCAGTTTTGCAAAATATTCCTTTTTCGAATTGCCTGAAAAACCGCATCATGCGCTCGTAAAAACTTTTTCCTGATATATGGGAGTTTTTGCGAAATTGACACGTTTCCATTGGGCGTATTTTCAATTTGCGCAATTTAAAGGGTAATGGAAACGCAGCTAATGTCATTCACAAATCCGCTCCCGTAGCCTCATGGGATAGTCAAGTGTCCATTGTATGCGCACTTTAGAATCTCGCCGGTAGCAGTAGGTCATCCGAATACTTTTTGCCTACTCTTTTATGAGAACTGTAAATTCGGACATACTACTTCTGTCACATACTGTTTTTTCCATACAATATAGTAGGGAAGTATGTGATTTTGGTCGCAACTTGGGTGTTGCATTTTAAACCTGACATATCATAACATTTGTATTAGTACCCATATTAAGTTATTTAGCTAAGCAATAATATGATAATCATTATTATATATTATGACAATTATTAAAATGATAATAATAAATTATTATTATTATTATTATTATTATTATATAATTACTATTAAATATACAGATCCATATAGATTACATTTTAATTTTGCTTGATACATTTTAATGTGGAAAGGATAATAGAAATGTAGATGGATTATAGATTCTTAAAAAAAAAAAAAATTGTTATTAAGGTTGTGTTAGTGTCATTTGCAATTGCTTGAAATAAAAAAAACATTGGAAACTGTTTGAATGGCTTACCTCCAAAAGCAAGAGTGTTTCCTGTTCTGTCCATTCTCTCCCTGCATTTGCACCTTTACTCTAAAAGATGAAAGAAAAAGAAAAAAAATAAGACAGAAAAGCAAGCATGCAGTATTGAGATGCTAAAGCTTAATGCAATCAATGGATTCTAGAAATTTCCGGTAAAGCACTGTTAAATTGAAACCATGAACGTTGCAAACACATTGTTTTTGTTTTTACCTTCGGATGTTTCTTAGTATAAATGTCAATCCGTAGACCAAAATTCTGCAGGTCAGATGGTTTTTCTCTCAATTTCTCTGGGAAATGCAACATATGCTGAGAGGCTGAAACCTTTCAACACACAACAAATGAACAATATATCAAATTTATTAAACATTTTGTAGAATGACCATTAAACTGTATAATTTTCCTAGGCAACTGATTGCTTTCAACTGAAATATATATTTCATGTCACTTTGTAAGATACAGTACGTAGACAAGTAATAACTGGAAAAATGTAGAGTCAAAACACTTTTGGGATTTATTTTGTGACAAGGACTGGCTGAATGTAAGAGGTGATCATTTAATCGAAGAGGTGATGATTTAGGGTGCTCTCACACAGTCAGTTTAGTCTGAAACGGGGCACGGTTTGCATGAAAAATTGGTAATGTGAAAGCTGACAGCAGACCCGGAAGCCCAAAGGAGGTGGTCTGAATTTGGTTGCAATTGAACTGTGGCACGATTTACATGAATGTGAAAGCAATTCAGACTTGGGGGTGCACTTGTTTAGGAAGTAAAGTAACCTGTGCATGTGTTTTAGCAGATGGATGACATCACTAATTCAATGATGATGATGATGATGATGATTCACCTTGGATATAAGCGAGCAGTGTCATTGTGTAGAGTGAGTGCTATCTATCATGCGCCGTGCACGTTTGTGATGACATAAGAAGAAGGCAAATGCACCAGGGTTCGATAGAATCAAATCAGTGTGAAACCAGACCAACGCTTCGGGGGCCAGCAGGAACAATCGTACTCAGACTCTGACTCGTACTGCGGCAAACGTGCCCAGTGTGAAAACCCCCTTTAAGCACAAATGTCATGTTTGTCAATACCTGTAAGGGTCTGTGTTGTAGTGGGACGAGTCCGGACGGTGAATCTGTAAGAACGTTAAAGTGTGGCGTTGGGGGTGGGCCCATGGGGAGGGGTCGACTTTCTGCATCTACCTGATAATTTATCAGCCCCCACTGCTCCAAAAATGAATGAACCCTAAAATGCACATCAGCAAGTTTATAAATGAATTGCAAATTATTTATGCACCGCTGTCAAAGATACAAATGAATACACACACCTTATAAGTGCACACACATCTCCTGTCAGGTTTCGTCTGCAGGAGGCCGAGGTCAGATACTCCTGAGGGTTCAGCCGGTACGTGTCAATCATGAAGTTGCGGTATGCAAGATATCTACAAACAAAATATGAACATGTTTATTTTAAGTTCAGTATGGTGAATCTGATGCAGATAGTATGCGCATATATGCATATTCACACTGACTTACATTTCTGGTGTTTTGGACTTATTTTTCACATTGAAGAACTCGGGCAGAGCTCGTCTCTCTATATGATGAATACTAACACACACACACAAAAAAATCATCTATTACTCTATGTAAAACTGTATAGGAATGGTAAATGCCCGAGTATGGGCAGAGCACTAGGCCTCAGCTCTGATATCCATGTAAAACTGAGAATTTGA
Organism: Squalius cephalus; assembly: GCF_949319135.1. NCBI lineage: Eukaryota > Metazoa > Chordata > Actinopteri > Cypriniformes > Leuciscidae > Squalius > Squalius cephalus. The sequence continues at coordinate 30,099,616 of NC_137129.1, forward strand.
GTTGGTGTAATCTGGACACGTTCAGTTAAACCCTCACCAGTTGTAGTCGAACCATGAGGTATAGGTGGGCACAATGATGTGATGCGTTTGCTCTGTGGCACTCTCCTCCCCCTCCATCCCACGGCCGAACTCCCTTTGCTCTTCCTCATCCTACACACACAATAGGTCAGAACTCACATATTTGAAGACTGTAGATGATCTAGTTTGACTGTAACTGGGTGCTGGATGTAGATTTTGTGTTAAACTGGACAGAAGGCAACCATGACAAACTGACTTACTCTGATACCAGAGAGCAGGTCCTCTTCTTGGTCATCTGAGAGGAACACATAGATATTCTAGGTTACTACTGAAATCACATGAATACAAACAGCTTCACTGAACAGTGAATTTCACAAACAAACTTACCTAAATCAGCCATAATGCCTCCTTTAACCGGAGTGTTTTCACTGTCTTTTTTCAGGTTCACTGTAGCCAATGAGAAATAAATGTGTTACACTCCCGACATCAACATGAGCACTAAGCACAGAGTAGAAAAAAAAGAACCTTACCATTTTTAGGCAGAACGACCTCCTCCATGTTGGGGACTGGTGTGGGATCCTCCATGTCTTTAGTGAGATCCTCCTCTGGCTCCACCTCCTCTGGTTGGCCACGCCTCTTATACACCCCTGAGCTACTGGGTTACACCAACATAAATAAGTTACTAGTGAAAAAAGCTAGTGATTTGGCCACTAATGCTCCCTGACTTCCCGCATAGGTGACCGAAAAATGTGACATAGCAGTGACTACAAAGTAAGAGATGTTCTTTAACCTTTTCTTTCCTCCCTTCTTCTTAGACTCAGAGGATGGTGGAGAGGGGGAGCGCCGCCGCTTTTTCACAGGTTTCTGTTCCTTGTGAAAGAGAAAACAAATAAAAGAGTCTAAAGGACAAAACTACAAACCAACTGCAACTACACACTAAAATAAATTTTGCAAAACATCTAACAGAGTTAAAAAAATTAGCATGAAATTAGACAAATTAACATACCTCTGTGCTTTGGTAGATACGCCTGCGGAAACTCATACTAATCCCATTCTCGTCAACCTCATAGTCTTCCTCGTTCATCCACTCATTATATATGTCAGTGTCAAGAATCCATCTGGCATGAACCTAAGAAAAGGGTGTTCGAGAAAATATTCACACTTTCCTACCATTACAAATAAAAGCCCATCTTAATTTTATCTCATATTTTAATTAGAGATCCACCAATGTATCAGCTGCCGATTTTTATCCATTTTTTAAAATTTATTTATCAATTTAAAACCTTTAGCATGTCTGCTATTATAGCAAAAAAAGGCTGAATATAAACCCATAGTTTATTAATTAAGTGCATGAAGGCACAGAGTTGTGTTGTCTTTCTGTTTATTAAAAAATATATAAGATTATATAATAAGTCAAATATGAGAAAATGATGTTAATAAGAAATATTTGATAGCAAAAATAACCTCTGAATTTTGTCATGTTTTTATTTGCATTTTCTTTTTTTAATGTGTGCCTCTCTTATATTGTTGGCCTGTTGAATATTAAATGAATTCAATCCATGTTCAATGAAAATGATTTGATGATGCAGCAATAAACTGGCTAGTATACCTTAAAGGTGCTGTATGTATTTTGTTTTTGTCTGGACTAAAGCATAAAAATACCATTATGTTCACATACTTGTTTCTTCAAAAAACACTGCTAAAGCCAGTTATTCTACTTTAAAATCTACATTCCGTGTCAGAATGTCTACTTTTTTTTTGGTCTGTGTGATCTCACCCACTACCAATTTACCCAATAGTATTTCGATACACCGGTTTGCCAATCGGAGGAAAACAGCATACTGCAGACATTGAAGCTGTCAATAATACATACTGCACCTTTAATTCATGTGTTTTTGAACTTTGCACTAATGAACTAAATGAAAACAGTAATCTATTTGAATGACAAAAGTAATGACATAATACTTCTTCAAATAACTGAGCAAGTGACAAATTGATATCGGAATTGGCCAATAGTTGTTTGTTAAAATCGGTATTGGCAACAAAAAAAAATTCTATCAGTGGATCCCTAATTTTAATCATTTTTGGAACCCAACAACAGACAAGACATGCAAAGATTAGTGTGGGGGATCATGGGAACTCAAGGCATTAATACTTTTATTAATTATATTCCTTTATTATAATAATAATTTATTAATAATTTTTTCACCTTCAAGCACCTGTCTGGGTTGGGAGGTTCCTCCACTTCACCATCTATTTCATTTGCTGATTTAAGTGAGTCATAACTAATAAAATATGAAACATATATCATCATTGGGTAACAGAGCAAATTGTAGCATTTTCTAATCTCCACATTTAGATTACTTGTGCGAATGTGTGATGTATTCTCTACCTGTCTGGACACATGCCCCAATGTACCATCACATGCCGATCCAATCGCATCACTGGTCGAAGCCACTCTTCTGGAAAAGGCCCAACAGTGAATGTTATACATGGTGTATCTGTAAAACTGTTCATATCTCCCTAAGATGCTGCACATTTAACCAATAAATATACATCCATCCTTCCTGCACAGACAGAAAGATCAAATTATGTCAGGACCATTATCATCAAAGATTACTGACAAGTAGCATACAGTTTGGATTGGCAGTAATGTTCTTTTCTGGATTATGGTTTTTCATATATTCCCTTTCATTCAGTGTGTAATATATCTGTTTGTGAATGTAAACGTTCTGCAAAGTTGTAAAGTCGAAAGTGCACGATAAATAAAAGTTATTACCTCTCAGAAGAAAGAATCGATTCTGAACCGCCTATACAAGTCGTCTGTTATTTGAACCACACTGTGTTACCATTAAACGTCACTAGATAAGACATTTGCATAACGCCCGCCTATGTTGTACGTTGTCCGGCTGCGAACAACTTGACCGCCCATCAAACACATCACTGCTTCTCAAATCTCGGAGTTCAACGTGGGTCAGTAAGATGGGTCAGTACCCAGTTTATTTGGACCAGCTTGCTCCTCAGAATCACAACCTGCAAGTATGATTAATTATTGATGTATAGATTTTCTACCGGTTGTTCAAAATATGTAGTTTTGTGTTATATTGTGTACGTTTCCGGCTAACCGGTCTTACTGAAATACTTCTGCTAAGCAGCTGTGGGCCACTGTTACCTAAAACTGTGTCTATTAATGCAGATTGTCTGTAGTTCTTACAACTCTGAGTAAAGATAAAGGATGGAGCAAGATTTATTTTGCAAACTTTAATGTTACATCAGTCATTCATGTTAGTGCTCGGCTTCCACATGTGCACCGCAATAAATTCGAAATATACACATCAGTTTGTTGATGCTGATGGTGAGGAATTACAGTTGCAACATCTCATTATGTACCTCAAACTGAGTAGTGTATCACTGAGAAACATCCTGCTCAAGTTGTCCTTGCGATGAAGGTTCGGACTGAATAACTAGTTCTTCCAATGTTTCATCATCGGACTCGCGCTAGGATTGATATGGTAAAATCAACGTCATCGTTACTGTCTATACAGTGTGTACACTCTGGAGGAAGCCTCCAGAGTTGAAGTTCAGTTATGGTAATGGGTGATTGTTTCCGACAGGCGCTGTAAGCGTTAGACCAATCACAAAAGACTGGACCATCTGACCAATCAGAACAGAGCAGGCTTGCAGAAAGGAGGGATTTAGAGAGACTGATTCATCCGACGAGTCGGTTGAGAATCATTGAAAAATGTGGTGATGTGCAATGTATATTGTGAGAAAATGAAAGTGTTTTTTGACCTTTGATGCATGTAAACCTGTTGAAGAAGACCTCCACAACAAAATGAGGAACCTTTAAAATAGCATAATAGGGGCACTTTAATGTTCTTAATGACAATAATTTCATGTAACGACATAAATCAAGATAAATTACAGTCTGACTCGAAGAGGAATATCAGAAAGCCAAGTCCTGACTGTGGACGAGAGGAGCAGCAGATGAAAGGTAATTAGCTCCTGAGCAAGACGATAAAGCTGATAATACGGAATGGACCTATATAGGGATGCTGTGATAGGTGTCGTATTCCTTGTATAGGTAGACGTGGATCAGCTGAGAGTCAGTTGATGTGAGCTTGACTGACGTGACCTGCCAGAACTAAAGCTATGCTCAAAATAAATATACACACCTTCATCTGCTGTGGAGGATGATGGGTATACCTGGTGGGTGGCTTGTGATCTCTCCTCTGTCACTGTGCCCTGAAAAGGCAAGACAAATTGTGTATACAGTAATCAACAATGTGCATATTAGGAATATGCTCAATAAAGCAACTAGTTGAGTATGTGGCATAGATGTTACACATTATTATTAGATTTTAATCGTTTTTTTTTTGTGTGTTAAGAATACTTGACTACAAAATTACTCTAAATACCAATCTGTGTTAATGATTATATTTCTCAATTTCTTTGTTTTTCCACTGACCTGGTGTCGCACAACAATGTCTTTGAGTTTAAGAGCTTGCTTCTGTTCAAGATCAGGGGACAGGTACACCACAGGTCTCCTTAATAAGTTATTCTAGCAAAAACAAAACACAGAGGTCAAATACTGTACCACACTTAGATTTGCTTATGATCTCGTCTTTGCAAAAAATCTAAGCTCAAATACCTGTATGAGAGTTTTCTCCACACAGACGAACATCTCTACATTGCGTTCCACTCTGGATGGATTCTGAAGATCAAAGCGTCTCCTTTGATTAAAAAAAAAAAAAAAAAAAAAAAAATTACACAAGATGAGATAAATTTGACAATATTTATCGGACACTAAATTTTATTAGATAATGAATCACAGTTTACATTTACAGTTAGCAGTGGGAGGTATGATGACCAAAATCTTACGTCATGGAACAGCATAAGTAAAAAAATTATTATATCATCATTCTAATATATTTTAAATCATACATACACTACCACTCAAAAGTTTGGGGTAAGTACGACTTTTTCTATTTTAAGAAATGAATACTTTTATTCAGCAAGGATGCACTAAATTGATCAAAAGTGACAGTAAAGACATTTACATTATTTAAATAAATGCTTTTCTTTTGAACTTTCTAACCATCAAAGAATCCTGAAAAAAATGCATCACAATTTGCACAAACCTATTAAGCAGCACAACTGTTTTCAACATTGATTACAAAAACAAATGTTTCTTGAGCACCAAATAAGCATATTAGAATGATTTCTGAAGGATCGTGTGACACCAACAACCGTGAAGGCTGCTGAAAATTAAGCTTTGCCCGTCACAGGATTAAATTTGATTTTAAAATACATTAAAATAGAAAACAGTTATTTTAAAATGTAATAATATTTCACAATATTACCGTTTTATTTTTAAGCAAGTAAATGTGTTGGTGAGCACAAGAGACTTCTTTAAAATACCTTAAAAACTCTCACTGACCACAATCTTTTGAATGGTAAAGTATATATAGACTTGATGGACATAAACCTAAAGATTTCACATTAAATGCTATTAAATGCAAAGATTTCACTTTAAATACAAATAAATGGTACATTAGAATCTCTACATACACATTGTACACACTTCCGCCATTATACCATCCAGCACCATTCTGCATTAATACTAACCAGCCCTGTTCGGTCTTAAACTTGTAAACCGATCCCAGAATATGACAGAGAGCACTGCCAGGCCTCAGATCCTGAAAACACTTTGCCTGAGGACAAAGAAACAATGCTGAAACAAACTCACACGGATCACTGATAATTCTGCAAATCTAGGTGTCATGCTTTGACTGATCTGGGTGTGATCCTTGACTCAGTCAATCAAGTTACAGATGAAAAAACACATACATAAATTTACAGGAATAAAGGTGCGTATGTATGGGCTTGCCAGAGAAAGAAGTGAAAAAGCAGCAACTCACTGGGAGTTTTGTGAAGCTTGGGTTATTCGCTCGCCGGCCAAATGTGTCTTCCTGAAATTGCAGCAGTTGGATGACCAGACCAGACAGAGACTTGCTGGAGGGAGCATCAGTCTGCACATACTTGAGAGGGGGGGAAAAAACAAAATACTGTAAAGTTGTCTTACTTTTAAAACTGCACAGCAAATGCAAAGTGGCCTATAACCTTAAGAGTGTTGCTTTCTCTACAATGGTCTTTGCTACTCACTGTTCTGGTTTATACATTTTAACAGTTTAAAACATCAGAAGCATCATGGTGCGTGTTACCTACAGTGGATATTGGGCAGGGATGGCATGGCACTGAGAGGGGGTGTGTCAGTCAAGTCAGGTAAACAAACACCTTTTGACCACAAACCTGTTCTCACAAACTTCAAGCTGCTAGCATGTTGCTAACATCAACATTTACTTACATCGCGTCATATTGAAACTACAAATCAGTTTGTTTTGGTTTTTTATACTGAATCAAAGGGTGGAGTTATGGAGCTGGATATAACCATAACTTTATTGCTAAAATGCACAGAGGATGATGGTTGTGACTTCTGTCCTGTCAATCACGTATTCTGTCGAGTTAGCTTTTCATTTCTGTAACGTTACTATATAAGACAAACAAGACAAAATACCGCCACATAAAATATTATTTTAAGAGTCATTATAAGACGTTAATTAGAAACAGAAAGCGACAAAAAGAGCAAGACAACCATAGCTGTCTGTAAAAAAAACAAAAAAACAATTAAATCAAAGAAAGCTTCGGATATGGGGTCCTCCAGCTATCTAGCTCGCTAACCTTTTTATAATGCTTTCCAATCCAACTGCGAACTGTTTCCATCTGGGAGATTATTTCCGGGCTCTCCCAGAATTTACAGCACGGTCCACCGTCCATTCTTCTGCTCAATGAAGAGCTGCAACTGGCTTGACTTGTCGTAGGTCCCGCAGCAGCCATTGTTACATGCTAATTAGCCTCCGCTACCCAGAATCACTGAAGACTCCACAGCGCCTCTAGCGGTTAAACCAAAAAAGGCGCCAACGACGCCTACTGCATACTACGCAGTACATACTGCATAATGGCCATTACGACCAGTACTCAAAGTAGAATTAATTAATAATATGGCCATGGCCATTTTTGGACAGTTTTTAAATTTTGTCCTCATTTTTAAGAATGTCAAAATATCCTTGAACATTCCTTTTTCAAAACAGCCTCACGCGTGAGATTGCGTCCTCTTCTTTTGAAGACAAGTTTAATAGATCAAACCTTGTACATTTTTAAATATAGAATTATTGTAAATACTGCACGCAATAAAGATCAGCCCATAGCGTGTGACAAACAAAGAGAGTGCACGGAACTAGTTTTTGAAATACCCCTAATTCTGTACTGAAGGTTGGGCCAGTGAATGGCGCATGCTCAGTGCGAGTAGGGAGTGTTGGAGGCAGCCAACAGTGCAGGGAAAGGCAAGACGGGTGAAAAGAGAAGCCCGTCTTCCTTTCGAAAACGAAAAACTACGTAAACGGAGCTTCGTTGTATGTCGTCGCTTCACACCCGGCCATGCCAACGACACAGCGATGTATTATTACTGCAATCGGAATAAAATGAGCGCTAGTGCAGCCGGGCCTGGAGTGGAGAGTTGCGGGGCCGGGTGTCCGCATAGCGCCAGCCGCTGCTGCGGGGGAGGAGGCTGCGGTGAGCCCGTAAGCGTTGACGGAAGCTCGGCCGCTGCGGCTACAGCCACCAGCGCTGCCCCAGTGCGGAGCTCAGACAGGGAGAGCAGCGTAGCAGAGGCCCAGGCGTTCCGCGAATGGGACGATGCCACCTCAGTTGTTACGGATCCGGCCCAGATAATGAACGAGGACGGATTTTTTACGAACGGCGCTACTGATATCACACGGGAGGGAGACGAATGCGCGGAATCGGGGGAATACGGTGGAGGACGCGGGCGTTTTTGTAGACAAAGCGCTGGAGCGGGCGAGGATAACAGCATTAATATTGATCACGAAGGAGCTGGTTTGCGATGTTTCATGAGCGCTACCATACGGAGGGACGAGCGCAGACCGAGCGTGAGACTGCCGCCGGTGCGCACCGCGAGAGCCCGACGAGGACACACGGCGCACGCCGAGACCGAACGCGCGATGATGACGGCCGCTGCAAGGTGTGGTCACGGGAATTCCGACCCCGCGGTCATTAAGCGCCGGGGATGCAGTTTCACCCGAGTTTCCAAGAGGGTGTGTTTCTCGGGCACGTACTGCGGCAGCTCGGTCGCCGCGGCCCGCGTTGGTTCCAATGGTGAAGCTCACGTGAAGGGCTCCGCGAGCACTGCCGAGACTTTCAAGCGCACATCCTTACGTCGCATCCAGTGCGAGAACACTACCGGGGCACAAAAAATGACTTTTGCAGCGTGCCCGCCTGATGAAAATGCCCAGCTGCCCACATCCAGGACGGCGAAGGGGCGCGTCAGACTGTACAGGGTGCGCTCCTTTCTTGCCAGCTCTGCCAACCATAACAACGGGGTCAGCGGAAACGGTGCCCCTCACAATAGCCTTCCACCGCAACCCTCCCCCCAAGCCCCCGAGCCCGAGTATGACCTACGTGACTGCGTAAAAAAGCCCATGTGTGCCCTCTCTATCAGTTCTTCTGAGGCTGTTAGTGGGCCTCCTAACGGGACAGAGCCAGAGCCACAGAAGAGTGACGGTACAGGTGTGAGCATTGATGCTGAGGGGACTGAGGGCCCCAGCACAGAGCAGATAGAGGCAGTGAGGGGTGAAGCCGAACGCAGGCAGGCTGAGCTGGAGGGTCGTACCGAACACCTTTGGAGGCGTCTGCAGGCCGTGCAGGTGAAGCAGGTGGAGAGGCATGTCACACAGCAACTGTGTGGCCTATACAGGAGCAGGGGGTTGAGCTGCCCCAGGAGGCCCAGTGCCGTGTCCAGAAACTCGACTGAGTTGAGCAGGCTGGCACGGAGCTGCAGCGAGATCCTCCGGACTGCTGAGAGTGCTCTGGACTCGGACCACACGGCCAGCAGCTCTGGAGGTGACAGTGACAGTGAGGAAGATGAGGGATTGGAGAGCGGGGGTCGTCGCTTTAGACCCCTGTCAATCAAATCAATGTAAGCCTTCCACATTATGCTTAGCACCAGGTTAATATCTCTTAACCCTGAGCTAAGGAATGTTTTAATTTTGAAAGGAGCCAGCAGTGCTTCATTATGATATGCCAAAGATAAAAAAGAAAAGAAAAACAATAGCCCAGGGTGATGGAACAAAATAGCCAGGGTTAAAGGTATAGTACGTCCACCCAGAAATTAAAATGCTGTCATCATTTACTCACCCTCATGTGTATTTTACACCTGTAACAGTTTGGTTCCCATTGACTTCCAGTGTATTTTTCAGTGGGTTTCAATAGGAACCAAAACCGTTTGGTTATCGACATTCCTCAAAGTATCCTTTTTTTGTGCTCAGAAGAAGAAATTAAGTCATACGGGTTTGGAATGACATGTGGGTGAGTAAATGATGATGGAAAGGAATGTGATTTTTGGGGGGGGGGGGTAGACGGGTAGACGGTAGACTATCCCTGTAAAAATGACCCTTTTCTATCTATCTATTTCAAACACTCTGCCTTCTTATATATACATGCATGCACACCTACACATATGTACAAAAAGCTTCAAGATGAGTCATTGCATGTTGCTGTTGCTTTTGAATCACCACTATACTGTACAATATAAATGCTGTACTGGCAGTTGATTCATGGCCGCCACTTTAAAAGGCTACAAAGCACTTTCTCTCTGGGCTGTCGAGAATAAAATGGGTCAGAAGATGGTTCATCCTCAATTCAGCAAGAGCTTTTTTGCATTCCTGTAGCTCAAACAGTAGAGCATGCCGTTTGAAACGCCAAGGTCATGGCTTCGATCACATGAACTGATAAAACATAGGCTACCTTAACTGTTAAATTAAGTTTGTTTACTGGCATTTATGGTTCCATGAAGAACCTTAACCATGGACCTTACCATTGCACAGAGTTCTTTTTAGATAAAAAAGGTTCTTCTGATTATTAAATGTTCTTCACTATGAGGAGAAAAATAGTTAGTGTTGAATGCAGTGTAAGTCATTTTGGATAAAAGCATCTGGCAGATAAGTAAATGTAATATGTAAATGTTTTATACACATTACATCGTATATTATGCATATACTCCCATTTATTTTCTCCTCTTTCAGTGTCACTGGCAAAGAATGGCAGTGGGCGGAGAGGAGGGCGTGGCTTGGCAGCAGGTGGGTGTGGCTTCAGACTCAAGTATCAGAGCTGGAGTATCGGATCCGTGCGCTGACGGAGCTTTACACACATCTACGACAGGGAAAGGTATTCTGGGTATTCATGTGTGTTTTTGGGTGATTGTGTTTTTTTTTTAATCACTCAAAAAAATAAGCTGTTGAACGAACTTAATTAAATTAAGGAAAAATTTTCCACAAAATTAAATTACATTTTTCCAACAAAATCTAATTACTTTGAAATGATTTGTTGTAATCTTGTTGTATGAACTTAAAATCATTTAGTCAAGACTATAAAAAAAAGTTTTTCCTTAAGTTTTTTCATTCCTAATAGAGAAATTGTTTTCCTGACTAGATAAAATTGCCAACATTATAATTCTATCTAACTTGACTCTACAGTTACTTCCAATGAAAGTGAAATACTTGAGTTCAATTAAATTAAACCCATTTTTACATAATAACAATAAATATTACTTATGTAGGTATAAGTGTGAGATTTGAATGCATATTGTATACTGAGTGCCCACAACACAGTCACCACTATTCTGCATAATGGTAACCACACAATTCAAAAACATTACAGAAAGTCCTCTTAAGTTTCTAATATAACTGAACATTAAACACAAACATTAACATTAACTAACAACATCTTACTGAAAACATAAAATAACACTTTAATCCCTAAATTTACCCTCTTAATGCAGTCCCTTGCAAAGCATGCTGGGAACTACAGATCCACTGCCCTGCTAGTTGTCAGTGATTCATGTAGTTTTCACACAAATGAATTAAGTTGACTTCAGTTATAAATATATTAGGTTGATTGAACACAATTAAAGTAAGTTGTAACAAAATGTTAAAAAACGTGTTACATTAGCTTATTTTAATTAATTAAAAAAATTTTTTTGGTGTTCATCTATACTTTTATGTTTCATCCAGGTGCGGTCCACTTACTCTGTGCCTGACACACCACTCAGAGCATCAAATTCCTCCCCCACATCACACAACAACTGCAGGTCAGTAGACCTTTTAACTTGCATAAAACACACACTGATAGATTTTTGGATTTGACATTTCATGTACCATTGTGCAACCCCCAAGGTTGTCCTCTGCTGGTGATTCTAACAGGAAGTGGCAGTCAGAAGACCCCACCTCCCCGCAAACAGTGCCCTGTCCACCTTCTTCTGCTGCACGGGTTCGACCGTTACTCAGGCAACGGCGACACAGACTCATTCGCCTGGAAGATTGCGCAGCGCTGGGGTCAAAGGTGAAGACAGTCTCAGAGTTGCCCTTGCTACTAGCTTTCTGTTATGCAAAGTAACTCATATTATCGGCTGCTCTCCATTTTATATTATGCATTGGGGATAATAAAACCGAATTCTTGCATTTGTGTGTCCCTCTCAGGCGGTTTCGTTACAGTGTTGGTGTGAACCCCAAACTGTGTGTGTGTTATGTGGTGGTGCTCCTCCTCGCTCGCCATCAGACAAGGAGAAGGGTCTGTGGATGCGTCAGACTTTGCTCGATATGTCTGTTCACCCTGTCCTCTCAATGCCATCAGGTGAGATATATATATATAATTTTTTTTTTTTTTTTTTTTATCTCTTTATTATTATTATTTTATAAGCACAGAACTCAATTTGCATATCATTTATCTAATTTATGCTATCTATATTTAGCTTGTACTTCAACAGTACAAACTGTACAAGATTTTAAATGTCAATTTGATGTCCTTGAAAGTTATCCTCAGATGTGGCTTTCACATTAGTGACCCTTAAAACAAATTAGAGTTTTATCATTTAAATTATATATAGATATGGTAACACTTACAATAAGGTTTCATTAGTTTACATTAGTTAACTATTTTAGTTAACATGAACTGAGAATTAACTATTCTTCTACAGCATTTATTAATCTTAGTTAATGTTAATTTCAACATTTACTAATACTTCATACTTATTATTAAAATCAAATGTTGTATTTGTTAACATTAGTTAGCACTGTGAAGTAACATGAACAAACAATGAACAGCTGGATTTGTATTAACTAACATTAACAAAGATTAATAAATACTGTAACAAATATATTGCTCATTGTTAGTTAATGTTAATAAATAAGACCTTATTGTTAATATTATTTGCATTATTTTTAATTATTTTATATTATTTTATTTATTAAATAGGCAAAAAATTATCCAATTAAGTAGAATCTGCAAATAAGTGATGCTAGGAATTTTCTCACAACTAATTGTACTTTTCTGTAACATTATTCTGCCTTTTTGGAAATACTTTTACCAATCAAGGTGTATTTTAGTGGTTAAAAATTACTGACTTCATAAAAATTAATCACACATGTCTGGTGCGGTTCCATCAAGACAATAACTGAACATGTTCCAGTAGCGTTTGACAACCAAGAAGTGTCTTAATTTTGAACAGCATACCTATTATTTTATTCAAAAGCGGTGAATTTTGGTTTGTTTGATATTTTGTTGTCAAATGCAATGACATGAATATTTGTAAGTGTGGATTAAGTGTACTTATACATTTTGGGGCCACTGTGGATGAAATGGCTTCATGCTTTGAATTTCCTCCATTGCAGATTCACCCCTCGCACTGCATTGTGGGATACGCCCGCTGGCCGGGCACCATTCTCATAATTCACTGCAGTGGACAGACATGTCATCAGCGTCCTCTTGGCTGGGGAGGCGGGGCCAGGGACGAGTTGGGAGAGTGAGGAGGCGACTAGTTTGTCCCCGTCCGCCTAATGCACTGCCACCTTTATTTAACACACCTGGTAGGTGAAATATATATTTACAGTCATATCAATAAACACACACATACAATGTATAGTACACTACTGTTAAAAGGTTTGGAATCACTAAGATTTTTTAAAATATATATAAGTATATTTATTTTTTTATTTTTTTATTTTATTTTTTTTTTATTGGAAGACATTATTACTTAAAGGTCCCGTATTATGCCCCTTTTCACAAGATGTAAAATAAGTCTCTGATGTCCCCAGAGTGTGTATGTGAAGTTTTAGCTCAAAATACCCAACAGATCATTTTTTACAGCATGTTTAAATTGTCATTTTTTGGGGCGCTGTTTTAGTGTGTGCCCTTTAAATGCAAATAAGCTGCTGCTGGACGACCCAGGGGGCGGAGCTTCATGAGCTCGCGTTCAGTCTCTCAGGACAATTTCATCTCACGGAATGATGATAATATCAGAAACTCAGTAATGGTGTTCATTTCGAGTCGGACAATAATGCCTACAGAGTCAGAGTGCTGTATAGAGATGGAACAGGTATAGTTTAGTAGTTTAATTACGGTTATTATAACGTATTTGTCATCTGCTTGTATGTATCCATTATTTATTAATAGCCTACAAGTCTGCTGTTTCGGACCAGGTCCGAATGATGATCAAACATATACTGATGAGTTTAGTAAAGTTTATTGTACATCACACAAAAGATGAAGCGTCAGTTTTACTTCAGAAAATCACTGTAAGAGCTGAGTAAACACAGTAAGTTATAGGAAGTGCGCAAGTACATAAACGAATTTTGGTAGAGATGAGGGAGCATTCCTGTGGGCGGAGGTTAGTCAAAAAACTGTTCTACTGACGTCATTAAAGAAGGAAGTAGAGGGATGTAGTCCAAACGGGCCGTTCGATGTAGTCAACTTCTGTTAAATAAAATATCTCGCTTGGCATTGAACTTTGAGCTTTATAATTTTACAGATATTATTTATGCTCTAACAGCAACATTACACACTAACTAAAGTTTGAAACATGGGATCACGAAGAGCGGGACCTTTAAATTCAGAAAGGATCCATTAAATTGATCAAGAGTGATTTAATGAAATAATAAAGACTTAATGTTTTTTTTAATATTACATATTACAAATTAATGCTGTTCTTTTAAACTTTGTTCATCAAAGAATTCTGTAAAAAGTTTCCACAAAAAATGGAAAAAAATAGGACAACTGTTTTTAACATTAATTTGATTATAATAAAAATTGTTTCTTGAGCAGCAAATTAGAATGATTTCTGAAGGATCATGTGACACTGAAGACCCAGCTTTGTCATCACAAGAATAAATTACATTTTAAAATATTTTATGATAGAAATTATCATAAGATAATTAGAATAGAATATAGAAATAAATTGTAATAATATTTCACAACATTAGTGCATTTCCTGTATTATTTGGTCTAATAAATGGTGAGGATAAGAGACTTCTTAAAAAAAAAAAAGAAAAAAGTCTTACTGTTTTCAAGTTTCAAGTTCACAAAATTGCTTTTGTAGGTGGTTCTGGGTGCAGAAGCCAGAGAGGTGTTATTATTCCAAACTATCTTCATCCACGAGCTCCAGATTTGCCAATCTTGCCGGCAACACCCCCAGCGACAGACACACCTGTTCAGGTAAATCAGGCTGAAAAAGGTCAATTGTCAATAGCTTACTATTCTCTTTGTTAGCTTCTTAAATCTCTCTTGTTCCTCAGCCTTTGCGAAGGAGGAGAGCGGAAAGCTCGTTTGACATCGACAACCTGGTAATGCCTTTGGGCCTGGCTGGACTAGGAGCACGAGTACAGAAATTGCAATACAAGGAAATTATCACCCCAAGGTACAGATAATGTAACCAGAACTCCAAAACCAGCACAGAGAATATGTACTTACTCGAAAATATTACAAGAAGAATTAGTGATTACATCATTTAGCTTTGAGTTGTGGTCCTTCTGTCAGATAGCCATTGTGCAAAGTAGCTTTGGTTACTGTGCACTGTGCCTAGTATCCACTGTATCCTTGTGTCCCATCTTTCATAAAGTAGTAAAGGTACATTCCAAACTAGATCCAGGAAGCTTAAAGAAAGAAAAGAACTTACTAGCATACTAATATGAGTTTTCAGTGGCTGATACTGATAACATGAGAGGAAAGCAGGATAGTATATTGATACCACTAATACATTTCTGAAAGTGGGAAAATGTGGCTGTTATTAGATTTGGTATGTGAGAGAATTAGGAACTGTTGTGTCTGTTAATTGCAGGGTTCGTTTAAAGTACTTGAATTTTACTTTTTGAGTAAGTCCTGGAAAAACCTTGAAAACCACTATATTTAAGAAAAGGTACTTGAAAAGTGCTTGAATTATTGAAAGACAATATATGTAAAATTAGTGTTTAATTTTATTGCTAAAAGAATCTTTTCACACAAAATGAATGCTAATATAGAGCCAGTTTGCATGGCTATGAGCGTGATATTTATTGCTCACATATCCACGTATATGATACAGCTTTCATTCTTCAGGTCAATCATATATTCATGGAAATAAATCAGTTTGAATGAGGAAAGCGATATCTTTGTCATAGTATCAATGATTAAAGTTTCCACTGTCATTGCATGTGATGCACTTTATTATTTGTACCATTTTGTTTTATTAGTTTATTTTTATTTATTTAAAAAAAAAATTGAATTTAAAAGAAAATAAAGATATTGTTTGATAAGTGAGATCTCAGTCCTTGAAAACCAAAAAAGTAGTGCTTGAAGTCCTTGAAAGTCCTGGAATTTAATTTTACGGTATCTGTACGAACCCTGTAATTGGCCAAGCCAGCAGATTTTTATGGATGATGTTGATCATCTTAAAATGTTGGCTGATATATTAGTATAGCACTATTGTTAAGTATTTTGGTTTCTGGTGAAAAATGTGTAACTATGTCTTGTGTTTAGCTGGAGAGAGCTGGACTCTCTCTCAGGGGTCTCTAAATACCAGGAGGGGCCACATGCCCTGTCGTTGAATTACAATAACATACAGCACCAGCCCAATGGGGAAGGACTGGACAATGAGGAGGAGGAAGAGGTGTGTATAAGTTTTTTGGAGGGATTTTCTTTACAATCTTTCTCATGAAGACACTTGGTATTTTATCTCTTGGTTTTCTCGACCATTCAAAGTGATCACTCTATACTTGTTTACAATGTAACTATAGGTGGAGGATCTCTCTGAATCTCTGTTTCTGAGCCGCCATGCAGTGTGTGAGAGCCGAGAGAGGAGTCGCTGGGGGAGTTGGGCTCGCAGACGTCGCCGGGGCAGGTCGGAATAATTTGTGTGAAAGAAAAGCATATGTGATGGAGAATGTTTAAACTGGTGTCTCTGTCAGAATAATGTTTTTTTTTAAACGGGGATCTTTTGTAATGAAATCTTTCAAAATGCTGTTTATTTGGGAAAAATAGTTGGTGCTGGTTTGTCAATTAGTTCACTTTCACCAACATAAAGCCACAGGTCTCACGAGGATGATGCAAGTTCAAAAATAAATGCAAAAAAATGAAATTAACATAAAAACAAAAAATAAATCAATACTTTTATTCAGCAAGGATGTATTAAATTGATCAGAAATGTTACAAAAGATTTATATTTCAAATGAATGCTGCACTTTCTATTAATCCTGAAAAAAATGCATCACGGTTTCTACGAACATATTAAGCAGCACAACTGTTTTCAACATTGATAATAATAAGAAATGTTTCTTGAGCAGCAAATTAGCTTAGAATGATTTCTGAAAGATCATGTGACACTGAAGACTGAAGACACTGAAGAGAGTAATGATGCTGAAAATTCAGCTGTGCCATCACAGAAATAAATTATATTTGAACATATATTAAAACAGAAAATGGCTATTTTAAATTGTAGTAATATTTCACAATATTACTGTTTTTACTGTCTTTTGATCAAATAAGAGACTTTTCAAAACATCTTACTGACCCCAAACTTCTCAGTGCTAGTGTATTAGAACTGTAAGTTAAGTTAATAAAATATGTAAATTTGTGTAGTTAGCAAATAACTTACACATGAACCTTTTCAACATCAAGGATGTAGGTTAAAAGTGAAAAGAACTCTCTCAATTAATATGTGGCCATAAAACTAGTTTTAAAACGGTTTTAGAGTCAAGTCATCTTCATTTATATAGCGCTTTTAACTATGTAGATTGTTCCAAAGCGGCTTTACAGTGATAATAGGAAATTAAAGTAACAGAGATAGTTTTGTCTTTATAGCAGCTCTAGAATAAAGTTATTGTCCAGCTAAAGTTAGTTTTGATTGATTCACATCCGTCGCAACGATCATTAGTTATTAACTTAGGGGCCGCTTACACGACACCGTTTTAACAGAAAAGTTCTCTCTACGCAAACTTTAAAAACGCGAACCTGTGAGAACGCTGATGACGTGCACATGCGTATTATGAGTTCAGTCTATAGGGATGCGCGTTTGAATATATATGTGCGCAGGCGTGTAATCCTTCCCTACAAACCAACCCTCAACAAACTACTTGTCTTGTTTTAGATAAGTATAGCATGTGAAACTGCAGGACGCTGCGGTCACTGCTCGAGATTTCACTCTCTGCTTGACTTCCTCCCTCAGATCTTCTTCCTCCTTCCATGGGGATGGGAAGAGCTCCAGGGGATATGAGCAGACACCTGGCTCTCCAGACTCCAGGCAGAGTCATTTTGCAGAAGAAGACGTCTCGCCACGCAGCCCCTTCTGTACTGGAGTGGAGGATCCCTTCAGCCAGGCTGAGGAAGAACAGCAGGTGTGTGTGTGTGTGTGTGTGTGTGTGTGTATGGAAGAGGACTTAATGTTCTAATAAACTTCATTATTGCTGTAACCATGGCAATTATTTAGCTGGAAGAACATTCTTTCGTTAAAAAAAATCCTCACGTCTGCTTTTGGGGGCTGTTTGTGATTCTTGAAAGATGTATATGTTTAATATTCTTTACATTGTACTAGAATATGAATGCATATAATAAACCCAGGGTTTTGGAGTTGAAAACCTCAATGAATCATCATCCTCTCTTGCGTTTGCAGGCTGTGCTGCCATGGGAACGCCGGTCGTTCCCCTTGCAGGAGTCGGAACTTCAGTGGCTGCAGGAGGAGGAAGAGGCGGAGCCTGACGAGGACCCGTGCACCGCCAGCGGCCGCAGCCAAAGCACGGACTCAGGCATCTCTGTGGGCAGCCTGGAGCTCTCCCCGAGGACCCCTCAGCCACCTCAGCAGCACTCAGGCACCGAGCGAACCACTCTTCACACGCTGTCCTGCAAACCAGCCACCCCGACGACAGTCTCTACAGCTCAGGATTCTCCCACACTTCCTCTTTCCTTATACTCGTCCTCTCCGTTATCATAGCGCATTATTTGTCCAGCCGTTTTTCCTGCTCTAATATGAAAACGAAACCACGACCCTGTCCTCCCCATTTATCTAACCATGAGCACCGTGTGTCCTTACATCCTGTGCCCTTACCCTGAATCCTCTGGAGCCTTACATGACACCACAGAGCCTATTATTTATAATCTTCCCTCAAACCCTCACTCATTTGCCCAATAACAGCCCAGTTTCCCTATTGAGCATCTCTGGTCCTTCCTCATGCATCATTTCAAGTCTTCTTCACCAGCCTGCCCCCGGTTACAGATGCTGTTTGAACTGACTGCTGTTATCCCCAAAAAGAACAGATGGTGTCTGTTTCTCTGTTGTTTATTCATTTTTTGGACCTGTCTAAAGCTTTTTCTCCTGCTAACTATGTCAGTCTGTCATTTTGCTTTTTAGTTCAATCAGTACATTTCGAGCTCTAACCATTTTTTCCGATCAAGAGGTGATGACAAAGTAGGGCGAACCCCATTTGAAAGCTCTTAGTTATTGATCTCCTTATAAAGGCACTACATGTTACACTCGTTGTGATCATTTTCTGTGACTTAGTTACTTTATTCATGTGTTGTACAGTATTGTATGTATCCCGTGGAGATGTATGCATACTGCGATGAATCATAGCATTTAAAATCTGTTACATGCTCTCTAGACATTACCTTTGTCTTTCCTCCTCCTTTGTGAGCTCAACACAAGAAGTATGCTTTTGATTTCCAAATGACGTGTGTGTGTGTGTGTGTGTGTGTGTGTGTGTGTGTGTGTGTGTGTGTGTGTGTGTGTGTGTGTTACGTTAAAGAAAGAGTGATCAGAGAGTGTGTGTGTGTGATTTAGACAGGTCTATTGCTGCATTAGGGGGTAGTGTTGGTGAATAAAAACATCATTTTGTAGGAGAATACAACAAAACACAAGAAGATTAAAGTAATTGGAAGTTCTATTCAAAACGGACATGATGTTCTCAATGCAGACGTAATAAAAGGAATAAACACATAAATGAGAACTACTTCAGCTTGATGCGTATTTACTTCCTGCCACACAAGAAAAAAGCATGCTTTGTTAAGTCATGTCATAGTCTTATGAGATAAAGCCAAATTATGAGATAAAATTGATGTGTAATTGACTTTTTGTCATAATTGAAATGCAGTCATATCCATCCATCCATCCATCCATCTTCTCCCGCTTATCCGGGGCCGGGTCGCGGGGGCAGCAGTCTAAGCAGAGATGCCCAGACTTCCCTCTCCCTAGACACTTCTTCTAGCTCTTCCGGGGGGACACCGAGGCGTTCCCAGGCCAGCCGGGAGACATAGTCTCTCCAGCGTGTCCTAGGTCTTCCCCGGGGTCTCCTCCCAATGGGACACGCCCGGAACACCTTCCCGGGAAGGCGTCCAGGAGGCATCCGGAACAGATGCCCGAGCCACCTCAGCTGACCCCTCTCGATGTGGAGGAGCAGCGGCTCTACTCTGAGCTCCTCCCGAGTGACCGAGCTTCTCACCCTATCTCTAAGGGATCGCCCAGCCACCCTGCGGAGAAAGCTCATTTCGGCCACCTGTATCCGGGATCTTGTCCTTTCGGTCATGACCCAAAGCTCATGACCATAGGTGAGAGAAGGAACGTAGATTGACCGGTAAATCGAGAGTTTCGCCTTGCGGCTCAGCTCTTTCTTCACCACGACAGACCGGTACATCGACCGCATTACTGCAGAAGCTGCACCGATCCATCTGTCAATCTCCCGTTCCATCCTTCCCTCACTCGTGAACAAAACCCCAAGATACTTAAACTTCTCCACTTGAGGCAGGAACTCTCCACCAACCTGAAGTGGGCAAGCCACCCTTTTCCGACTGAGGACCATGGCCTCGGATTTGGAGGTGCTGATTCTCATCCCAGCCGCTTCACACTCAGCTGCAAACCGTCCCAGTGCATGCTGAAGGTCCTGGTTTGATGAAGCCAACACGACAACATCATCTGCAAAGAGCAGAGACAAAATCGTGTTGTCACCAAACCGGACACCCTCCGGCCCCTGGCTGCGCCTAGAAATTCTGTCCATAAAAATTATGAACAGAACCGGCGACAAAGGGCAGCCCTGCCGGAGTCCAACATGCACCGGGAACAAGTCTGACTTACTGCCGGCAATGCGAACCAAGCTCCTGCTTCGGTCGAACAGGGACCGGACAGCCCTTAGTAAAGGACCCCGGACCCCATACTCCCGGAGCACCCTCCACAGGCCGCCGCGAGGGACACAGTCGAATGCCTTCTCCAAATCCACAAAACACATGTGGACTGGTTGGGCAAACTCCCATGAACACTCCAGCACCCTGTAGAGGGTATAGAGCTGGTCCAGTGTTCCACGGCCTGGACGAAAACCACACTGTTCCTCCTGAATCCGAGGTTCTACTATCGGCCGTATTCTCCTCTCCAGTACCCTGGCATAGACTTTCCCAGGGAGGCTGAGAACTGTGATCCCCCTATAGTTGGAACACACCCTCCGGTCCCCCTTCTTAAAAAGAGGGACCACCACCCCGGTCTGCCATCCCAGAGGCACTGTCCCCGACCGCCACGCGATGCTGCAGAGGCGTGTCAGCCAAGACAGCCCCACAACATCCAGAGACTTGAGGTACTCAGGGCGGATCTCATCCACCCCCGGTGCCTTGCCACTGAGGAGTTTCTTGACTACCTCGGTGACTTCAGCTTGGGTGATGGACGAGTCCACCTCTGAGCCCTCAGCCTCTGCTTCCTCAATGGAAGACGTGACAGCGGGATTGAGGAGATCCTCGAAGTATTCCTTCCACCGTCCAACGACATCCCCAGTTGAGGTCAACAGCTCCCCACCTCTACTGTAAACAGCATTGGTAGGGCACTGCTTCCCTCTCCTGAGGCGCCGGACGGTTTGCCAGAATCTCTTCGAGGCCAGCCGATAGTCCTTCTCCATGGCCTCACCGAACTCCTCCCAGGCCCGAGTTTTTGCCTCCACAACCACCCGGGCTGCAGTTCGCTTGGCCTGCCGGTACCCGTCAGCTGCCTCAGGAGTCCCACAAGCCAACCAGGCCCGATAGGACTCCTTCTTCAGCTTGACGGCATCCCTTACTTTCGGTGTCCACCACCGGGTTCGGGGATTGCCGCCTCGACAGGCACCGGAGACCTTACGGCCACAGCGGCCGCTTCGACAATGGAGGTGGAGAACATGGTCCACTCGGACTCAATATCTCCAGCCTCCCTCGGGATCCCGTCGAAGCTCCGCCGGAGGTCTCTGCCGAAGATCTCTCTGACGGGAGACTCGGCCAAACGTTGTCCAAAAGTCTGTCCAGCTTCCTCCCCCGCCATCGGATCCAACTCACCACCAGGTGGTGATCAGTTGACAGCTCCGCCCCTCTCTTTACCCGAGTGTCCAAGACATACGGCCGCAGGTCAGATGAAACGACCACAAAGTCGATCATCGACCTACGGCCTAGGGTGTCCTGGTGCCACGTGCACTGATGGACACCCTTATGCTTGAACATGGTGTTCGTTATGGACAAACTGTAACTAGCACAGAAGTCCAATAACTGAACACCACTCGGGTTCAGATCAGGGGGGCCGTTCCTCCCAATCACGCCCCTCCAGGTGTCACTGTCGCTGCCCACGTGGGCATTGAAGTCTCCCAGTAGAACGACGGAGTCCCCAGTCGGAGCACTTTCCAGCACACCTCCCAGAGACCCCAAGAAGGCCGGGTACTCTGCACTGCCGTTTGGCCCATAGGCACACACGACAGTGAGAGACCTATCATCGACCAGTAGGCGCAGGGAAACGACCCTCTCGTTCACCGGGGTAAACTCCAACACATGGCGGCTGAGCTGGGGGGCTATAAGCAATAGGGCTGGGTATTGACACAAATTTCACAATTCGATTCGATTTCGATTCACAAGCTTGCAATTCGATTCGATTTCGATTACGATTCGATTCGATTGAATATCGATTATTTTGGTTATCAGGTACAATACACTGCAAATTTTCTCAAGGAAAACAAATCTCTTAACTAATGCTGTAAGCCATGGGAGTCAGTTGTAGCCTAGGCTTCATTTGCCTACTATAATATTGAAGGTAAAAATGAACTGATTTGTATACAAACACTTAATATACACTTTTATTTATTTTTATAATAATAAAGTTATATGAAATTATATACAATTTTAAATGATGGCTGTCATAAAAAACTTTCCAGATTTATTCAAACATGCATTAAGTATTGAAGAACATTAAAAATTATAATGAATAGGCCTATATAATATGGTGCATATATTTAACAAAATGCTCCTCTCTAGAGTTAACTTTTCTAGCTGACTAACGAGTTTATGGTCACTGGATATGTTTTTTCTGAGGTAAATGTGACGTTACATGACATTGTTTACTAACGTCTTTGCACGGTTCAAACACTGATTGAGCGATTCCATGAGACATGATAAGGACTTCGATAAGTTGTACTCTATCTTTTAACACACTTTCAGATGCTCATTCATGTTTATTTCGCGCTGTAACTGGTATTAAGCCGGAAGAGTTGCTTCCGTTGCTTCTCTTGACCTGAGCTGCGCCGGAGCGATCTCACGCCACAGCGCCAAAACGGTAATTATGTTTTTGAATTTCGTAAGAAACTGGACGTAATTTGAAATCTGAGACTTTGTTTCATATCAATAATAACAACGCACAAAGATTATTGCGATTTATTGAATGGGATGCGCGCAACAATGATCCATTCATTCATCAACTGAAAACAGGATGACTAATCGATTCTTGGGATTTAGGAATCGATATTGTTTCGTAAAAATGAGAATCGATTAAAATCGAGAAATCGATATTTTTTACCCAGCCCTAATAAGCAAACCCACACCAGCCCGCCGCCTTTCACCATGGGCAACTCCAGAGTGGTGAAGAGTCCATCCTCTCTCGAGGAGTGTGGTTCCAGAGCCCAAGCCGTGCGTAGAGGTGATCCCGACTATCTCTAGTCGGAACCTCTCAACCTCACGCACAATCTCAGGCTCCTTCCCCGCCAGCGAGGTGACATTCCACGTCCCTAGAGCTAGCTTCCGTGTCCAGGGATCGGGTTTTCGAGGCCCCCGCCTTCGACTGCTGCCCGATCCTCTCAGCACCGGCCCCTTACGGTCCCTCCTGCAGGTGGTGAGCCCACGGGAAGGCGGCCCCACGTCGCTCCTTCGGGCTGAGCCCGGCCGGACCCCGTGGGGGAAGGCCCGGCCACCAGGCGCTCGCATACGAGCCCCAACCCCGGGCCTGCCTCCAGGGTGGGGCCCCGGCTGTGCCATACCGGGCGACGTCACGGTCCTTGATTTATTTTTTCTCATAAGGGTTTTTTGAACCGCTCTTAGTCTGACCTGTCGCCTAGGACCTGTTTGCCTTGGGAGACCCTACCAGGGGCATATAGCCCCGGACAACATAGCTCCTAGGGTCATTCGGGCACTCAAACCCCTCCACCACGTTAAGGTGGCAGTTCAAGGAGGGGAATGCAGTCATAATTATGGTTAAATTTCGAGTTGTCAACTTCAACCGTCTCAATTATAATTTAGTATGTTGAAATGTCTACTTTTTCTGAAATAATTTCCAGTTTTTAGATTATAATTAATACTTAGTATCTCATAATTTTGCCTTTTTTCATAATATGACTTTTTATCTTATATATCAAAGCATGTTATTTTCTGCTTAACTTGTCCTAAAGATGTATACAGTATTAGTAATAGTAAAAAAAATTATATATCATCAGTATGGTGCTAACCACTGATCTGCAATGACTGGATTCATTGCATTCTAAATTGAAGTGTTTGTGGGTCCATATTTCTATTCCCTACCGACAAGCTCAAAGAGGACCCGCTGTGCAGACTAAAGTTAATCAAAGGATGTGATTTTAGTAATTTATGTGCAAATTTGTTGTTTTTTCTTCTACAAGGCAAGAGTCTCGACAAAGAAGTGTCCAATAGTGACACCATCGGACACTTTTAGATGGTCTCTTTTTGTGTAACACAAAATACAACATTTTAAATAGTATTCACACAGTTTTTTGTTTTTGTTTTTTGCCATATAACAAAAGTGAATGATAAATGGAAGGGGAAAAAATCTCAGTTTGTTTGTAATGGGAATGAACCAATGATGTTTTCTAGCTAGTCTCATGACCAAACGTCATGATGTCCACATACTTACTTTTCAAAGTGAAAAATGACTTATATTTCAGTATCACATCCCACAATGGCTTCGGAAATTTTGGAATGTGATTCAAGTTGAACGGACCTCTTTTGCAATCTGATTTGACGCTTCATAAAAGCCAATACCCATCCACTGCATGGAAATGACCAACAATTTTCCCTTTGCATTCTGCGGATGAAAGTCATTTATACAGGTTTTGTTTAATTTTTTTTACCCTTTAGTGCTATGAATGTCTGTGTCGATTACTGATATCAATTTGGCCATTTGGCTGGAACTCTAAGAGAGTAGGGTTGCTTCTTTGGTGTCGTTCAATTTAGATAGAGAGTGTAAGAGAAGTAGCCTATATAACAGAGAATGAGAAAATCATTTCTAAAAACTAAAACCTTGTTTTTGAATATATCCACAGAAAGACGCCTGTGTTAAGGGAAACCAATGACAGTGTCCTTGAGGACACTTTTGTGAGGACAGTGAGGACACTTTTGACACCACAATAAAGTCACCACAATCATGCTCCAAAAACCAATGAGCACAGCTACTGTTTTTGGAAGTCCAAAGACCCTCACTGGAAAATTGCTTAAAACAATCAGAAAGTAGCTTAAAGTAAGAGATTCTGGATTCAGTGAAGAGGAACTAGCTTATAAACATCTGCAGCAAAGGCCTAGGGACAGGAAACACCATGTGCACGAATAATGGACGAAATGGCAATTGTGAAGCACATTGAGTAGATGGCAAAAGCTCGGCCATGTAGACATTGGCACAAAAAATAGAAAGAACACCGATATGGCAACAGAAGTAGCATACTGGTATTGATGGCTGTCTGCATTCACGACTACTGGAAAGTTCCAATGGCATATGCCCCAAAAAAAAAAAAAATATATGCCATTGCCAACACACTGAATGACTGGGTCAGAGAAGGCTACTCTTCTCTATATAGATCAATGTTGCCAACCCATTTTCTTCATTCTGTGAAACACAAAGATCTAGGCATCTTCATACATTGAAAGAGGATGTTGGAGGACAGAAAAGTAACAAAACGTATACTTTATACACGTAAAAGTAGCCTATAGTAGGTCTAGTTGACAAATAATCAACTAGTAATGTTCTAAAGACAATAGCTTTGAGTGACGACCAGACTGACGTGTTTGGATAACAACCATAACAAACTGTTATGGTTTTTACTGTCTTTTAATTCCACCCATGACATATTAAATTATTTTACTTGACAGGCTTGCAGGACTGTTAACGTTTTCTATGTTAAGGTTAAAATAATTACAAATAAAAGCTTTTTTCGATGTTTAATTTTAGCTTTTCTAAGTATTTTTGATATTGCAGAGCGCTGAGAGCGGTAAAACAGTGCCCTCTTCTGTCAGCCATTGATAATATGAATTGCAATAGGTGGCGCTAATGCGCTGTCTCGCCCAAAAACAAAAACAAAAGAAGAACAAAACGAGGAAGTAAACACTTTACTGTCTACAGAGACAATCTCTGCTGTCTATGAGTAAACACGGCGTGATAAATTAACAGCACACTGGTGAGTATGACAAGTAAAATATATTTGATTAAACACCAATACTGAAAAAAATAATACTCATGCGCTATTTAGATGTTGCACTGGTGCTTGTTTTATAAAATAGACGGCACCATTGTTTTCTTATTTAAAACTTGTGCAGAAAGACACAATGTAAGACACGTCGCAGTCAAGTGAAAAATTAGCCATTAAAACGTAATGGCTCCAAACGCACTATTAATATTAATTTACAACCTTACATGCTATGTAAAAAAAAAAAAAAAAAGGAAAAAAACAACAACAACCATATGGTTCTTGGTTCGAAGTATTAACTTTCAAAAGTTATTCACAGTGATTTAGAGACATAAAATCAACTTGATGATGAAACTTAAAATGTTGGATACAGAATAAGTACAATAAATTGTCTTACAATGTAAATGCATATTTATTGACATCTAGAGTTTATTGATCTACAAAAGGAATTCTTTAGTAGATATCCACCGTATTTATATGAAATTATGACTTGGCTATCAACCATGTTTACCTTACTTATATGACTTTTTTTTTCTGTTATATTGTTTTATATCAGGTGGAATTCAGGTAAATTAGGCTATGCAATATATGTCTGCATTCTGCAAAATTAGACAATGTAGGTGAAAGCACATATTACAAAGTCAGTAATGTTGTGACTGAAAGTAGGTCACACATAATCAAGTGATTACCAATGACTTTAGATTATGCCTACATCCTGACAACTATGCCAAAAATGTTCACATCTCCACATCAGAAATATTAGATCCAGTCTTTTACCAGATACCAGAACTTCATCCTTACATAGCCTAGATTTCGTCTATCCAGCAACAATCCGACAAGTGTTATTATACCAAAGCAAAATGTGGAAATTTCTTGCTTCACGACATCATCCTATGGACTGGAGTTAAAAACCTTGAAATGGAGATTTTCTTATCTATAAATCAGGAAGACAAATATCCTTTAAAACCCACACAATCATAAGATTAAACAGTATTAAAAAACACTACTAGAGCAAGGAAAATAAGTAAAATATTAAGTAATATAATAAAAATGATTCATTGATTATGATTAACAATTATGAATAATAAATTAGTCAAAAAACCAAGACAGATGTATGGTCACTGTTTTTAAGCTACATACACTGGTTACTATTAAGAATCTGTAGATCCTTCAGTGATGAGGGAATACATTAAAATTCACTGTCCCATTTTGTTATTCATTACATTTCAGCAAAAACAAGCATTATATTGTGTTGTTTGTTTTTAAAATGTCGCTTGGCTAACAACCTTTTTTGTTTCGCTTGCAGCATTTCTGTGACATTATGGGGGTTCATGGACTTACAAGCTTTGTGGAAGGAAATCGTCAATTCTTCACAGATACGAGACTGCGAGACTGTCGCCTTGTGATTGATGGATGTAGCTTGTATTTTCGATTGTATTTCAACTCTGGATTGGATCAAGCACGGGGTGGAGACTACGACATGTTTGCGGAGTTGGTTCGACAGTTTTTTGCAGCACTTTTTGAATGCAATGTGCATCCATTCGTCGTGCTAGATGGCGGAATGGACCAGACGGACAAGAAGTTCAAAACGCTGCAGGAACGAACCCAAAGCAAGATCCGAGAGGCTCACTCTCTTTCCAGAGGATCTCACGGTTGCGTTCTCCCTCTGCTTGTCTGTGAAGTCTTCAAACAGGTCCTTGGCGAGCTTGGCGTGCCCTTAGTGCAATGCATTTCCGAAGCTGATTTTGAGATAGCCTCTCTTGCCAAACACTGGGGATGTCCAGTTCTGACCAACGACAGTGACTTCTATATCTTCGACCTGATAGGTGGCTACCTACCATTTTCATTCTTCCAATGGAATAACGTTAGCGGTAAAGCCACAGAACGCTACATCCCTGCCCAGCGTTACACCGTGAACCGCTTCTGCTCGCATTTCAACCACATGAACAAGCATCTCCTCCCTCTATTTGCTGTCATCATTGGGAACGACTACACAACTGGCAAAATAACCGAGATTTTTTTCAGCCGCGTGGAGCTTGAAAGAGTACCATCTGGTCAGAAGACCGGACGTAGTTCCGGTCCTCGAATCGGGGGCTTTTTGCTCTGGCTGTCTCGGTTTACCAGCCCAGTAGATGCTCTGGAGGAAGTTCTGGAGATTCTGGGTGGACAACAGAAAAGAAACTTGCGTACGCAGCTCTCTGCAGGAATGCAGGACTACCAGCTTCCTCATAATAGCAGTTTGGCTCAATACTTCTCAAGTCCTCAACCTGCACTTCCAGATGCCCAGGGGCTCCCAGCGGCACTGGTTTCTCAGCCCGAGTGGCTTTTAAGGATGGTTGCTTCAGGCAAGCTGTCCTCTTTTGTCTTGGATGTGCTTGTACTCCAGAAGGTTCTGCTGGTTGCGCAAGTGGAGAATAGTAATCTGCCTAGCAGTCATACAACCTCATTGAGTATCCGAAAGACCATCTACGGCCTGCTGCTTGAAAAGACAAGACAGGGCAGTCAAACGCCACAGGCAGTCACCCAGAGAGGAAGAGGAAGGGGAAGAGGAGACCTAAACAGACAATCTCAGGCTAAAGGAGGACAACAGTGTGACACCCCATGTGTTGATGAGTATGACAGACATGAACTGAATCTAAAGAAAAACACAGTTGAGGTTGACCGACCCAACTCTGTGTCACAGCTGAAACTTACCACTATTGACAAGGTGAGAAACATTTTCTGCATGTAAATATACTTTAAAGTTTGTCTGCATAAACGCTTCTCCAATTGTCCAATCTCCAATTTGTTTTTTTTATTTTAGGCATCTGCACAAGTGAAGCTGCAGGTGTTGTTGGGAACACTGGGTGTGATGGACCACATTTTACAGCCGTTACCCCCTCACCTCTGCCTTCCAGTGTGTGTGACGTATTTCTGGATGAATAACTGTAAACCAAAGCCCAGTCACCCTCTATTTCAGGCCATATTGCTGGGAATGGTGTATGGAGAACTCAGCTGGAGAAGGGCCCATCCTAATGGTGATCCCTTTTTTACTCAACATCTGTCTCAGGTGTATGGTTTGAGATGTAGAAAAAATATTGACATACATTTAAAAAAAATGCATGTGCATTTACTTTACTTGCTTATCAACTTGACAACTTTAGTTTTAGAGCTTTAATCACCTTGAGCCATATTGTTTTGCTCTCTCTATCTTGCAGACCCACTGTTTGGCTGCAAAGCTTCTGCTTCTGTATGTCAGCGATTATCTCAGCTGAGGGTCATTCCAGGACAAAGGAGGGGCCTAGATATGGGTGTGGCCCATTTGCTCAGCCAATGGCAGTCCTGCATGTGGGTGGCGATGGTCCTGAACCAGTTACTATGTTTCCCACTACCTGAACCTCAATGCTCCTGGTATGGTATGGCCATAAAATGATCCCACTGAAACATTTTGTAGTTCTCATCCTTGCTGTTTTGATTAAATCATCATCTTCTTTATTCATCAGATTTACAGTAAAAAGAGTACAATATTGAGGTGAAAAATACAGTTTTTTTTATCATAATTGTATGTAACGTAATTGTACATAATCACATATATACTGTAAAAAAAAAAATATATATATATATACACACACTGTGTTCCAAATTATTATTCAAGTGACATATCACTTGGGATTTCAGTACGATAAACATTCAGATTTTTGTTTTTTAAAGAAAGTGTTTGTTTGTTTTTATTTCTTGTATCTTTTTAGAGAACTGGTATCAATCGTCAAAGTCATCACTGGTATCCATTTATCAAAGTAAATGGAAACCCTACTTAAAACCCTACCTGTAGCTCAAACAGTAGAGCGTTGGCGCTTACAACACCAAGGTCGATTCCCAGGGAAAGCAAGAACTGATAAGAATGTAAAATGTGTACCTTGAAATGCAATGTAAGTCACTCTGGATAAAAGCGTCTGCCAAATGCGTAAATGTAAAGAGGTTGTTACACATTATTAAGCAAGTCACAGTTCTCATGCAATATGGGGAGGAAGAAAGATCTTTCTAAAGATGAAAAGCATAACATTGTGCAATGTTATGCAAAAGGAAAACAAGTATTATTGTGTGAAAACTGAATGGAGAATATCGAACTATCGTAAGATTTGTGTGTAATTTACAGCACAAGAGAACTCGGTCAGATAAAGGTTTATGAAGGAAAGCTCCTGTCAAAAATATATTCTATTAAAAGGACCGCTATAACAAAAGCCATTGTTGAGCAGCAAACATGTATTTGAGGTTGCTGATGTCTCTGGAGTCTCAAGAACCTCTCCATGCAGGCTGGCAGTTGTGCGTAAAGTTGCATTTCAGCCACCTCTAACCAAAGCTCACAAAGAGAAACGTTTTGTACTGAAATCCTACTGATATGTCACTAGCATAATAATTTGGAACACAGTATATACATATATATACACACCGATGAGCCAACACATTATGACCACCTGCCTAATATGCTTGCCAAAACAGTGCTGACCCGCCGACTCGTGGACTCTCCAAGATCTCTGAAAGATGTCATATGGTATTCGGCACCACAATGTTTGCAGCAGATCCTTCGAGTCCTGTAGGTTGCGAGGTTGAGCCGATAAAACTTTCTGGTCAGGGGTCATCATAGGCACTCTGATTGGTCTGTGGCTATGCAGCCCCATACGCAGTAGAGTGTGATGCACTGTGTGTTGTGACACATTCTTCCCATAACCATCATTCAAATTTTCTGTGACTTGTGCCACAGTAGACCTTCTGTTGGCTCGGACCAGACGAGATAGCCTTCATTGGCCTCATACATTGATGAGCCATGGGCTCCTGTTTGTGGTTTGTCCCTTCTCAGTCCACTGTTGGCATGTTCTCACCACTGCTGACCAGGACCAACCCAAAAGCCTTGCCGTTTCAAAGATACTCAGACCCAGTTGCCTTGCCGTAACAATTTGGCCCTTATCAAAGTCGCTTAAATCTTTATTCCTGTCCATTTCTCCAGCATCCAACGCATTGATTACAAGAACCGATTGTTTGCTTACCACCTAATCTACCCAAACCTTAATATGTGGCTTTTTTGGAGAAGATCAACACTATTCACTTCACCTGTGACTGGTCATAATGTTTTAGCTTATCAATGTGTATATGTATAATCATATAAACTCATATAATATAATATAAAGTAATAATAGTACATTTATAGTATTTACAATGACATTCCAATATTGCTTTTTTAGTAATGTTGGTAACACTTTATAATAAGGTTTCATTTGTTAACATTAGTTAACATGAACTAACAATAAAAAATAGCCTTCTAAATCATTTATTAATCTTAGTTCATGTTCATTTCCAAATTTAATTTACTAATATTTTTTTTTTGTATCGAAGTTGTATCAATTAACATTATTTAATGTACTGTGAAGTGTGCACTGACATGAAAATGAACATTTAGATGAATTAACATTAACAAAGGTATATTAATATAAGGTATTAATAAATATTATTTAAGGTATAATAAATGCTGCAAAATATATTGCTCACTGTTACTTTGTTAGTTAACGCATTAATATTAATAAATGAGATCTTATTGAAAAGTGTTACTGTAATGTTACAATAGTGTGTAATATCTTAAAACAAATCACATTGATAATATCAATACATTTACAGATGATCAGATTTACCCTAAAAATATATATTTGCATATTTTATATGTATTGTATTATATTGCTCTCTCTCTTTCTCAAAGGGTTTTCAGTGGCACTCTGCTGCATGGTCTTGAGGCTGCCATAAGAGGGGGTCACCAGTGCGAGTCTCTGCTTGCAGGGGACTCTGTTGCTTGGCAGCTCTATTCCATCCTGCTAGAGGCGTTAACAGGTCCTGCAGTATCAGCAGCGAGCAAGGGCAGAGGAGGGGGGCAAAGAGGGAGGAGCCATGGGGGGAGAGGACGGGGCAATGGAGGAGGAGGAGGGAGGGGCAATGGAGGAGGAGGAGGGAGGGGCAATGGAGGAGGAGGGAGGGGCAACAGAAGCAGAGGAAGCAGAGGAATGACGTCTTCCGACAGTGCTTTGGACAACAGGTTTGCACTGTTGACCTTTGATGGCTGTCAGCAGTGGTGGTCTTGAAATGGAAGAGGAAAATGATAGATTAGATTTGAGAGAAGCTAATTTGGGAGAGTAGAAAAAATAATTTCAGAGATTGTCTATATCTACGTTCTTGTGCGGCCTTACACTTTCTAAATTCATGATGTGGCTGAGGATGTACCTCTTTTCAGATGAAAGTAGGTTTTACCAACACTTGATTTGTGTCACGTGAAAATATTTTACTATGAGAGCTGTTTATGCACTAAGCTTACTTGCACTAAAACTATTTTGCAGCTATCATAAAAATGATGTATTTTAATGTAGCCTTTTATACTATTTAATTGAATGAACTTTTATTAAGAAAAAAAGAGTAGACTTTGAATATTATCAATTTTGGGACCAATGTTTTTGGTGCACTACTGCTCTGTTTATGAATTATTTTATGGTGCTTAGTGTAATTTGCTATTTTCATTCATGTTTTTAATCAGAATATGGTTCCTCTCAATTATGTAATGCTTGATTATTGTATTTGAGATTACATCCAATACGCTGTAATCCTGACTGAGTGAGTACAGAACTTCAGTGTCATTCTGTTTGAAAACAGCACATAATCTCTTGCTTACTGCTTTGCTGTTGCTCTCTGGCGTTAAATCATACTGAAATTAAGAGTCAAATGATAAAAGTTTACACTGTTTTATTGGAAAGTGTCATTTTGTGCCAACAAGAGACTTGCCTTAAGTGTCATATCTCTTGGCAGAAGCAGACGTTTTAGCCATTTTTCATAAAATTGTGGATCATAAATCGGAGGCTTTGCCTTGAGGGAACAACATTTCTGGGATTCTTATAGTGAAAGTGTCATTTTTATTTCCAAGTACTTGTTTTTGAAATTGTGTTGAAGACTAGACAAGGCACAAGTTAATTCGTAACACAACTAGAACATTAAAATAGCTATATTACTCTTACAAGCAAAAAATAATAATGCAAATTTCGTCAGATCTGGTCGATACATTTTTGTCTAGAGATGTGTTAAATGTAACTGACTTGTTTCCTTGTCCTGGCTTTTTTAAGATTAGCAATTGAATGTAATATTGTTGTATTCAAATAAAAATCAATTTTTGTAGAACTTTAATACATTGAAAATCTGTTCAATTTTGATTGATTGATTGATGGATTGATTGATTTGTGTTACATGTTTAAGGGAGATCAGAGCTAGTTGTCACAAAGGCTATTAAAAGGTTTTTAATTGTCTCTTACCCCATGTAGTGTCATCCCAATAAATGGACACACAAAAAAATCTGTAAAAAGTGTGACCGCTTGCTCCGTTTTCCAACAAAATATTAAGCAGCGCAACTGTTTCCAACATTGATAATAAGTAATATTCCTTACCAGGAATGATTTGTGCAGGCTCATGTGACACTGAAGACTAGAGTAATGGCAGCTTTTCCATCACAGGAATAAATAACATTTTAGAATATATGAAAATAGAAAACAGTTATTTTAAATTGTAATAATATTTCACAAACTGTATTTTGATCAAATAAATGCAACCTTGGTGAGCATATGAGACCTCCTTAAAAAAATCCCACCCAAACTTTAGATTTGCAATGCATGTAGACGAAAAAACATTTAGCTTACGGGTATATAGCCTACCTCATTTTATAGACACTAAATTTACAAATCATGTGACCATGCTGCCTAATAAACTTGTCAAAGTTTCCACAGTGGACAGCCATCACCTGGTGCGTTTTTAGGATGTGAATGATGTTGTGATGATCGACTGATGTAGTTTGTACAGTGATATGTTTCTTTTCTTAAACTGCGTTTTACAAATACATTTAAGAGAGTTCATCACATGCTTGCCCTGAATTATAGCTGGTCAGTTTGGTATGAAGGTTTGGTATGATTATAGCTGGCGTGTGGTATGAAGTGTAGCCTATAGTGGTAGTACGGGGGTCTAATCTTGGCATGAGGGGCTGGAGAGGGTGGATCAGATGTCAGATCTCTGACTGTAACAGCAGTCGCGCCTGGAGATTCCCACAGACTCCGTGGGAAGCATTCTTACAATGTTTCTTACAAAGCTACAATGACCGACGAGACCGAGGCAGCAGAAAATAGTGTGTGAGAGAGGGAGAGCTGCTGGTATTTGAAAGTGGATGGGAGAGAGATTGAGCAGTAAGAGGGCGGGCACCGACTCAGATCTGTGTATTTTTGACACACTGATAAGGAACATGGCCATGAGCAGGATTGGGATACAGCTGCAGTTTCTACTGTACTCTGTGTCAGCCTACCTTTCAGCGTACAATCTGGATAATATCCTCCCGATTCCTACAGGTATGAGAGAGATTGAGAGCGCGGATGCGTGTGCGCGCTCGTAAGTGATTGTCAATTTGTGATATCGAGAACGTGTGGTTTGTTTTATATTTGCGTACGTATGTACTTATCTGTGTATAGCCTATTATATCATATTTTTTGGGAAAATAGATGCAAATAGTGTATGTGTATGTGTGTATTATACACACACATACACTATTTACATATATTTTCCAAGAAAATATACATGCTGAACTGAACAATTAGCATTAATTGCTTTGTAGGCTTTTTGTTATGCCCCCCTTTTTTGCTTTATTCACAGCCGCATGAACGCCACAAGTTTGTGCAAAATATTTAAATGGGAGTTCACATGGTCAAACTGCAATTAAATATTAAAAATGGAATATTAAATCTTAAATATTTGTATTCATTAAACATCATTTAATGACTCTACTGTATTCTACCTATATTTTATATGTAGCCTATTTTACTGTATATTCACATTTCTTTTATATGCAGGGATGCATTGATTCCCATTACTGAAAATTATTCTAAATAAAGCTATTGAAAGGCTTGTTATTCCTATATTTGCACTTTCTGCGCTGTCATGACCTTCATAAAATGTATGCTTACAATAATTAATACAGTATGTCAGTATGTGTATCATGCACTGAACTTCTAATTCTTATATTTCAATGTAAAGGTTTTGTCAGGCTTAATATTTAGTGGAATTAAGTCTTGTTTAAGGCTCATGTTTAAATCATTCATCCATTAAAGCACATATCCATATGCATCCGATCCATTCTCTGTTAAGTTATCGATCTGTGTGGTATGGTGATTTTTCATACTGATGGTGCATTAAAGAGCACTTCACCTAAGTCACAGCGTTATTTCCCCCCAGGTATGCTTGCCAATAAGATTATTGAGTATCCTTTATTCTTCTCTGTCGTCTTTTTGGTTGTGTGGTTTGTTCTTTAGCTCGGAATCCAAATGATGTCTTGAAAAAATTTGACCCTTGTTGTCTGCTGGCCCCGCCTCCCCCTCCTTTGTTCCCGCCCCCTCCTGGTGTCTGGAAAAGAGAGCCTGTGAGTGACACAATATTATAATTCTAGCCGCAAGAAATCACAGTATGTCTGTTAATCTACCGTTTATCTGTTTTTCAAGGCCTTGCCCAGTCCTGTGGAAAGGATAAGAGGGAGAGGGGAGGATGAGGAGCAGGTGAAGGAATGTTGTGTGATGGGACCACCAGGACCTCCTGGACCAGTTGGACCACAGGTAAGGAACAGGAAGAGCAACTAAACAAGATGAGGAACAAAATACAACTCCTCATACATACATTCAAAGGTTTTTCTTTGTTTTAGGGTCGCAGTGGCATCCCAGGGATGAAGGGACCCAAAGGAGATAAGGTAAGACGGTTAAACATCTGGTTTAAGGTGCAGTAAGTGATTTCTGAGAATCATTGTTGAGCACTGCTGATATTTAAAATCAATCCAAACAAACACACCCCTCCCTTCATTGCTCCGCCCCCAAAATGCACGAACATGCAATGCAAGAGTGGATGTCTCTTTACCATAACAGAAGCGAAGCAAAATTAAGCAAGAGTTCGTTGTTAGTCGCCAGCAGCACATACTCAAAAACCAATGTTACTCACGTATGGAGCAGAAACAACGCAACTTCGGCATCCGTTTTCAGGCCTTCCCACTTAGGTATCTCCAGCACTGGAAAGCTTTCCTAATATTAACGCGGATCGTAAAGCTCTTGCCTGATCATAACCCTTCTTTTTCCAGTGATATTCCTCTGAGCTTTTCTCTTTTGTAAAGTTTCTCAGCCATCTCTCTTTCTAAAGTATTTCTTCAAATCTCCCTGTCTCCTCCGCCATCATGAGTGGACACGCCCCCTACTGCTGATTGGCTGCAAGTTTGTTGTGGTGCTCGGTCAGATCCACTTTCAACAGCATTTTTCAAAAATCGCTTTTCAAAAATCGTACTGCACCATTAAGAGGAACCAGTTGCTTCAGGGTCTATTAGTTGTAAATCTATTATGAAACTAAATGATTTGCTCTTTCTTTTCACTTTAGGGTGACATTGGACGACCAGGGTCAAAGGTCAGATTCTCATCTTTGATCTCCTGAAGTGCTATATTTGTGCCAGATGCATGGATACCACCAGTAATGATAAAAAGTCACGTATCTTCATAGTGCACATATGGAGCAGAAGTCTTGGTTCATAGTTCCTTTCTTTCATATAAAATGTCTGTTTATGATAAGACAGGTTGCATTTTGCAGTCCTTTACGCTGTTTATGATATGCTCTCTTGGTGCATGTAATAGTTTTACAGGCTGCTGTTTGATTGGCTGCAGTCCACTGCAGTTCTGCCCTGTAATATCACTTAGTGTTGAACTCAGACATTAATCTCAGTCCTGCACTGCTGCTCTCAGTCTAAACACACACAGCTATTTAATTGCACTGAACTCTCAAGCACCTCAAGCAAAAAGAGGGGAAGGAGTTTGGATCACATGATGATTTATGGGAGATGGCAAAAATATTTTTAATCTTAATAAGTGTTTTTATTTTGATTTCCAATATAAATCAAAATTAATATAATGAATAATGAAAAGTAATTTACATGAGAAGCACAATTGCATAAGATTATAACACTTTAAGTGTTCTTTCATCTTTAAGAATATATGTATTCATTAATTTTAATTTCATTTTTGTTTTTGTATTTATTTATTTATTTTAGGAAAAATTGTGAGAAAATTAATGTGAAAAAAAGTGTCTTCTGCTCACCAAGACCTATTATTAAAATGTAAATTTACTGTTTTCTATTTGAATATATTTAAAATGTAATGTATTCCTGTGAGGGCAAAGCTGAATTTTCAGCAGCAATTTCTCCAGTCATCCTGAAATAATTCTAATACTGATTGGTGCTCAAGAATAATTTATTATTATTAATGTTGAAAACAGTTGTGCTTTTATATTTGTGGGTTTTTTTTTTTTTAAACTAATGAACTATGAAATGAAAGTCTTGTACACTTCTGATCAATTTAATGCATATTTGCTGAATAAAACTGTTAATTTCTTACTAACTAAATTCTTAATGTCTTTTAAATATGAACATTGGTGCATTTTACCATAATGCAGTTGCTGCCGTTTAATAACTTATGTTACTTATGTCTGAGCGTTACACTGATTTTACCATGGGTAAAGGCTTTGCGTTATGCTAAGAACACCCCTTACCTATGAAACGCACAACCTCTCATTGCCTATTACTTCATTATTTTACACAATTTTACTTCTCAAGTAAAGTTTTCGTTGGAAAACCAGACCAGAAATAAAGTAATATTTTTTTTACAGTACAGAGGGGATAGAGATACAATCTAGTGTTAAAAGCAAGAGAAAGAGAGTGCTTGAGTATAGAACCTGGAAGGCATTCAAAAAGAATCAGAAAGATTAGATAGGCTAATGTTTTAAAGGAATTAAGAGGACTGCCGAGAGGCAGGGATGCTGAGTAGATGGTTTGTGTTCGATTAAAGCTGCTCTGTACACTCAGCACTTCAGCCACACTGCCAGGTCTGGTTGGGTTGTGGTTGTGGTTGCGGTGGGTGTATAGAAGCAAACTAGCACACAACTATTTCTTCCCTTTGTCTTTGTAGGGTCATACTGGGCGTCTAGGTCTGCCAGGGAAACCAGGCGCTGGAGGGCTGCTCGGCCCAGAGGGACCTAAGGTGGGTGAGTTTTGCCTCCGCACTCCAACTGACCAATGTAATCTAGCCATACACTGCGCTAACCTAATAAAAATGACAAAATATCTGTCATCACCGTCACCTTTGGACGTCAGTGTCTGCATTTTTAAGTATTAACATTATTGCTAATGACTGTATCACAGTAACCGCTAGGTCTGAGATTAACTCTTTTCCCTCCAGCGCTTTTAAAAAAAGTTTCACAAAACTTTTTAGTTTTCACAAAACTTTCATGTTTTAAATCTGAACATTATAACTCCAACGCTTATGTGCGCTGCACATTACGGAGAACAGCTTGTTTTCTGTTGCTTTTGTAAGCTCTTGCTTTTGTAAGATGGTTCACCGCTCCTTAGGAAAATTAACCATGGTTTTTGATCGATTACTGTTTCTATTACTTTAGTTTTCTGACAAATATCACGATTAAATGGTGGATAACATTGTATCTATAATGTATTAGAAACTTACAAAAACATACCACTCTGAAATCCGTGCTAGCAAAGTCTGTGCATGAAATCCGTTCTGCACGATCCTCTTATTCGTTAACATTGTCAGGGTCTGAATCGGGCTCGAATTGGTTGAAATTGACGGCATCCTTATTTAAATTTACACTAGAGAAGAACTTACAGTTATGGAGGGGCGGGACATTTCCCGAACACGCGTTAAGTGATGCCAATCACAACACACTAGGCCAACTAAACAATCACAGCACATTTCGGAAGGAGAGGCTTCATCGAAATCGGCGTGTTTGAGCCAGACTAGGGAGATAGGTGCTGTAATGTAAAATGTAAAAAAATAATGCGTTTTTTGAACAATCAAGCATAAAAAACAACAAGATAAAGAACAAAACAAATCAAGACTTCGTAAAAGGGCATAATAGGACCCCTTTAAACAAAAACAAAACAAAAATGTATTAAGGTCCATTCACACCAAGAACGATAACTATAAAGATAACTATGTTGGCGTCCACGCCAGCGGACAATATCATTCTGTTTATTCTAAGCATTGTCTGCCGCTTTAAATGCTCGAGCTTGTTACAGCAGGATGGATTCTGATTGGCTGTCAATGTTTTTGTCATTCATCAGCTGAATAAAATCGTTCTGAAAGTGATTCCAACCATATCGTTTCTCTGTGCCATTATCGTTCTAGCTGTGGTGTGAACTCTGCTATTCTTTAATATTGAGAATGATTTTTAGATTATCGCCCTTGGAGTGAACAGGCGTTTATTCTAGCTTCATGCATTCTTTTTTCCATCAACACTTGAATGTGGGAAATGTTTCATTTAAAAAAAAACAAAAAACATCTTGGACAAAAAGCTGAGAAAATCACGTTTTTCAAAGACAACAACATGCATAAGCAATGCTTTTATCGCTTGTTTCTGCTACTTTTTTGGTTTTGATCCGGAGATTCTCTACACTTTCCGGAATTGTGTAATAGCCCCCCCTACTGTATAACAATTGAAAACATGGAAAGCCGGAAAATTCCAAGTGTGGTTATCTGCTGGTTGGAGCAGTGGGCGTGACGAAAGGTTGGGGCGTGGAGAAAGCTGTCTCTCAGGGTGTGGGGTAGGGTAAGGGGTTAGTAAATATCTCATTAGAGCCCCTGACTGTTTATATGACCTTATTGGCAGGGAGATAAAGGAGACCCAGGACTAATGGGAATGCCAGGAATGAGGGGACCAGCCGGACCTAAAGTAAGTCAAGTTCTTCAGGTGTAACTGGTGTACAGTATAAGGAATGGCGTCTTATTATTTTTGTGCTTTTTTGGTAATTACAGAAATACCTTTTCATCTCACCTATCAATGAGAAAAGAACCAACAGGGAAATAATAATTGTCTTCTTTGTCCCATTAGGGCTTGTCAGGCTACAAGGGTGAGAAGGTACAGTATGTCTGTTAAACTAAAAAAAAAATTCTTTACCTTTGTACAATAGAACTAAACTCTAACTGACTGTACTTAACTTCTCTGAACTTATTCTTATGGTTTCAGGGAGCACGGGGGGATTTTGGACCTGCAGCTCCAAAAGGAGACAAGGTTAGAAATTAAAAATGCAATCAAATGTTTTTCTTATTAACTGTGTTTCCCCTAGCAACAAAATAGAAACACACTAAAATGTATAGAACATACTCAAAACCACCTAGCAACCACCACCAACCAAATAGCAACACACTAGCAACCACCTAGAAACTACCCAGAACATCCTAGCAGCAAAGCAGCAGCATGGTAAAATATTTAAAGCACACCTAGCGACTACACAGAACCCCCTAGCAACAAAATAGCAACATGCTACCATCTACAACACCATAAGCAACCAAATTACATCTTTCTTAAACACATTAGCAACCATCTATGAACCACAACAGGACACCTTAGCAACCACATAGCAACACTTAAAAATGCCTAAAACAAGCTTGCAACCACCTAGAAATCACTCAGAACATCTTAGAAACCAAAGAACACACTAAATCATTTTGAGCATCAACCTCTAAAACACTTAGAATACAAGAGGAACCACCCAGCAACCCATTAGCAACATGTTAAAACACTTACAACATGCTAGCAACCACCCAGAACACCCTAGCAACCCCATAGCAACAAAATAGCAACATGCTGTCATCTACAACATAACAACCATCTACAACACCATAGCAATGAAATAATAACACTGTTAAACACTTAGAGAACCACACATCTAGGAACCACACCAGGACACCCTAGCAACATGTTAGCAACCAACCAGAACACCCTGGCAACTACATAGCAACACTTACAAATGCTTACAACACGCTTGAAACCACCTAGAAATCACTCAGAACATCTTAGAAACCAAAGAGCAACACACAAAATCATTTTGAACATCAACCTCTAAAACACTTAGAATACAAGAGGAACCACCAAGAACACCCTAGCAACCCCATATCAACATGCTTACAACATGCAAGTAACCACCTAGCAACCACCCAGAACACCCTAGCAACTACATAGCAACGCATAAAAAATACTTACAACATGCTTTCAATCACCTTGCAATCTCTCAAAACGTCCTACCAACAAAAGAACCTATGAGAAACATGCAAAAACATTTTAAACACACCAACAACCACCTAGCAACCATCTAGATCACACTAGCAACCAAATAGCGACACTCTAAAGCACTTAGAATACACTGGCAATCACCCAGATACTGTAGCAGTGGCAGCTCCTAAATCACATATATGTAAGATTTATTTTCTCTGTTCAAAATGAATATGTTGAATCTAAGTTTAAACATATGTAAACGGTCGTTTTTTAACCCGCTCCAAGCGGGATTCGAACCGGCATCTCCAGCATGGAAGGTGGGCATGCTAACAAGGACACTAAAGACCGCAGTCTCTAGCGCACTTCTTGGGGCAGGGGAGTGAGGTTTACACGCACAGCTCTTACTGTCTTGCCTCCATTACACTCACCCCCGCTAAACCTCACTCCCATCCGGGTCATGGCACCAAATGTAACCCGTCCCACTCAACCCACTCTAAGAAAGATTCGAACCGGCATCTCCGGAACCGTCTAGAGCGCCTCTTGGGGCAGGGGAGTGAGGTTCACACGCACAGCTCTTACAAACTTGTCTTCGTTACACTCACCCCCGTTAAACCTCACTCCTCTCTGGGTCACGGCACCAAATGTAATCTGTCCCGCTCAACATGCTCCGAGCAAGATTCGAACCAGCGTCTCCGGCAACGGCTAGCGCGCCTCTTGTGGCAGGGGAATGAGGTTCACACGCACAGCTCTTACTATCTTGTCTTCGTTACACTCACCCCCGCTATACCTCACTCCCATCCGGGTCACGGCACCAAATGTAATTTGTCCCACTCAGCCCACTCCAAGCAAGATTCGAACCGGCGTCTCCAGCACCGGCTAGCGTGCCTCTTGTGGCAGGGGAGTGAGGTTTACACACACAGCTCTTACTATCTTGCCTTCGTTACACTCACCCCCGCTAAACCTCACTCCCATCCGGGTCACGGCACCAAATGTAACCGGTCCTACTCAACCCACTCTGAGTGGGATTTGAACCGGCATCTCCGGCTGCAGTCTCTAGCATCAGTCTTTAGCATCAGTCTCTAGCGTCAGTCTCTAGTGCACCTCTTGAGGCCAGGGGAGTGAGGTTTACACACACAGCTCTTATTGGCTTGCCTTTATTACACTTACACTCATATTCACGGGTGTATCTGGTCTGCTCTCTTTAGGGAGCAAATGGACTGCCTGGGATGCTGGGACAGAAGGTATGATGTGACATTTTAACCATTAAAATCAATGTGATATATGTAACGCTAAGATGTTTTGGATGTTAGTGATCTGACTCGCTCCTTCTTTCTGAACCTCCCCCTCCTCGTCACTCCCCCAGGGTGAAATGGGACCCAAGGGTGAGCCTGGCGTCTCAGGGAAGCGTGGCCCTACTGGACGACCAGGCAAGAGAGGCAAACAGGTGAGGACCCACATAGCATTCGACACTGCATCAGATCTCCTCTAGTTTGTTTTGATATTGAGACCTTGAGTCTTTGAGTGATAATAAGGGAGTGGATTATTGGCAGAAGAAGCTTCAGACGTATTTAAAACCCACATGCGCACAAAGTTAACCTGTCTGCCTCAGTCAGCAGTCAGTCTGTGAGTGTGTGTGTCATTTCGTAAGTAACCTAAGAAGCTGAAAGTCTCACCATGCTGGTGGCTGGATTTGGACCAGCAGGGCCTCTGATGTTGAATCCAGCCCTGCCGATCGTGTTTCCGAGCTCTTGTATTACACTGTGGATAGGCACTTCCTGGGAATGTCTTTACTAACTGCTGGGAAATACCTGGACTGTTACCGTAGGCCTTAGATTCCTACTATCAATCAGCCCAATGCTGTGACACATGCACATTTAATGTTCCTTAGATCACTGCACAGGCCTCAGACTTGAATGTCATTTCAACACCAGCAACTAGCTTGATGACTTTTTTTGTATACTACCATTTAAAAGTTTGGGGTCAGTATTTTTTTTTTAATCAATATTTGCATTCAGCAAGAATGCATTAAATTGATCAAAAGTGACTAAAAAAATTATTATAAAAGTAAATACTTTTATATTGTTTCAAAAGATTTCTATTTCAAATAAATGCTGCACTTTTGAACTTTCTATTAAAAGAATTCTACAAAATGTTAAGCTGCTCAACTGTTTTCAGCATTGATGATAATAAGAAATGTTTCTTGAGCACCAAATCAGCACATTAGAATGATTTCTGAAGGATCATGCGACACTGAAGACTGGAGTAATGATGCTGAAAATTCAGCTTTGCCATCACAGGAATAAATTACATTTTAAAATTTTACTGCATGTCTACTGTATAAAATAAAAGCAGATTTGATGAGCATGAGACAATTTTTTATTTTTTTTTAATCTTATTGACATAGGGGCCTGATGGAGAGAAAGGTTTTCCAGGGCCAGTGGGTCCCGTTGGTCCACCTGGACCTCGGGGCCACCCGGGACCTCCTGGGGTACCTGCATCAGGTGACATAACATTCATGCTCGCATGCACTCACACAGACATGTGTATTTAGCTATCTAAAGGAGGTCTTTGTTGTTGTTTTTTATATAAAGCTAATTATAATTACTACAGACCATTATTCAATTGTCCCTCAGCTTCTACCTTATGCAAAAAAAAAAAGAAACACTATTATTTAAATATTTATGAATCACCTTTGAGGATGTCTGCAAATCCAAAGTGAGGTTTTGTGAAATTTAGCTAACTTCTGAAGGCAGTTTTTCTACATACAGGTAGATTAATAAGTAAATCAGTGCATTACCGCTCTAGATTAATATTCATGTCTGATCTCTATTTTCTTTTGTTTGTTGGCATCTCATGATGTACAGGGCTGTTTGTAGTTGGAGAAAAAGGTGA
This sequence comes from Squalius cephalus, assembly GCF_949319135.1. Taxonomy (NCBI): domain Eukaryota; kingdom Metazoa; phylum Chordata; class Actinopteri; order Cypriniformes; family Leuciscidae; genus Squalius; species Squalius cephalus. The sequence goes on from NC_137129.1 coordinate 30,143,748, forward strand.
GAAGGGATTTCCCGGTCCTCCTGGAGTCTGTGACTGCAGCTTGCCTTCTCTTAGTCCAGCCAGTGCCCCATTACAACACCGTAGCAAATATGACAAAGTTCAAGTAAGCCACACAAACCCGCAAATTATTTTTTTATGCTGAGGACTTTCCATTTACTTCTTAAGGTTAAAGATATTCAGTAAGAAACTTGATTTTATCCATTTGGAAGTGGTCGCTACATGCAAGAATGAAACCCGAATAATGCAAGTTTGCTAAAAGGAACGTAATTTCATAGGATGAGCATTTTATTACATTTTGGTTAAAAATGACAAAGACAAACCAATTTTTCTTTGGAAAAAAATGCATGGATGATTCGATCACAATATGACCAGAGTATTTTTAGAGTTTTATGAAGGCAGTATTTAGTCCCTTAATTGAGCAGTTTTCATTGCGAGGAGTTCCAGATGATTTCGGGTTTTATTATCATTGTGGGTACATTTGCTCCTACACACACATTTTGCCTGTTTCTAATGGAATCAATATGCCTGTTTGTTCACTCTTTACATCTGCTTCTTCATCAGTTTGTGTTTCCTGATCTTCCTGGTCAGATATTCATTGTGAGCAGTGAGGAAGAGCTAAAAGGTCTCCACGAAGATAATGCACTCGCCTTCAGAAAGGATCAGAGGTCTCTTTACTTCAAAGATAAAAATGGATGGAAGCCCATTCAGGTACAGGACTGTTTTGAATACAATGCCTTGAAACATGCTGCCAGACTGGCATTTCGGGAATAGGAGCTTTTTTGTTTTCCAGCTGATGCCACTCCAGGCGACAGAGAGGATGAGGGATGGGAATGGAGTCTGTGGTGATGGAGAGCTGCAGGAACTCAACGGGGAGGAATGCGACGACGGAAACAAGGTTGTTACGGACGACTGCGTAGGTGAGTCACGTGATCCCAGAAACCATCACATACTGTAGCTAATAATGGATATGCCTAAACATAAAATTAATCAGCCGTATTATATTTATCTTGTTTCGAAAGTGTGTAGATAACTTTTTACATTTTACACAGAAAAGCAGCACCCTCATTGATAAGACTGTGTCTTATCAATTATTCACCCCATCCACTTGACCACTTCTGTCTCTTTCCTGTTCTTTATCTCTGTCTCTGTGAGTAGGCTGTAAGAAGGCATACTGTGGTGATGGATATCGTAATGAGGGTGTGGAGGAGTGTGATGGGAAAGACTTTGGCTACCAGACCTGCAAATCATATTTGCCAGGGTATGCACACAATACATACACAATTTCACATGCATATTGGGTAGACTTTTTGTAATCAACAGATTTTAAGCTGAAATTTCTTTTTTTAATGTCATTTTAATTGTAATTATTTATTTATTTTAATCATCTTTTACCTTTTCGCTTTTTAAATGGTCCAGGGTGTGACTTTAAAATCTAAAACGTACAAATTTCTATCCTTTCTATTCATTTTAGAGATGTAAAATCCTTTTTTCAAAGTAGTAGCAAGTAGTAACAGCATGTCACCCCTCAGGACATGCCAACTACCCAAAAGTATTTCATGTCAACACCCAATATAATTAACGTCTCTATCTTTTTGTACACATAGTACCTTTGGGCAGCTCAGGTGCACCGACTCCTGTTTCATCGACTCAACCGGCTGTAAATACAGGACCTGAGGCCTACAAAAGTTTCACACAGACTCACACACAGATATGAGAGAGAGTCTGCTGAGATCAACAGTATTTAGCAATGATCTGAGAGGATTTGGCTGTTTCTGTCTCCCTTGTCTCCTTCACTCTCATCTAGACACACACACACACACACTACACTATACTATAAGGTACAACTCAGCGGGGACTGGACTATTTGCAGCACATGTTCTTTGATGCTAGTATGTTTTAATGGCAGCTGAGCGGGGGCTAAATGTTTAAAGTTTGGAGCTGTGTAATGAAATTCTATTTATTTAAATGAATGTATAATATGTTTATATGAAACTTATTTATTTGTTTGGTATTGCAAATGCATGATTAAGTTTGTGCATGTTTCCATACATGTAACACTTATTCTCATGGAACAACAGACTAAGCAGTATTGCATTGGTTCACGCCTTGTAAAGCATGCATTGTAAAAGCAGGTATTCATTGTATTTATTAATTGTTTTATTTATTTAACTGTGTCCAGACTTTTATGAAATGATACTTAATAATTCTCTGCTTGACCATTTTTTCACAGAAAAAAAGTATGTCTTGTAATGTTTACTTGGGTTAAATAATTGATTCAGTCAGAGCAATAAATTGCAAGCATGTCCAGTGGGTGGCACTGTTTCCCAGATTCTTTCTCCTTCAGATTCAGAGCTTTATTTCAATATTTCATACTGGCAAAGATTTCAAATACAGGTACATGTAAAAAAGAAAAACCTAAAATATAGATTGAGGGAAACCTAAGACTATTTTTTCTTTGGTGTTTCAGAAAATCTTGATTTTATGAAGACTCAGTTACATAGGGCTCCAGCAGCCACAAGAAATAAAAACGTGTTAGTTTTAGCAGATTAATTCCATTTATGTACTATTGCATCTATAGTTTCATCCATTTCAACCATTTATTCTGACCACCTTAGGCCTAAAACACACTGTTTCACTTTTACTGGTGAACTTTCTTCCCTTTTACAAAAAACAGATGGCCTTTATTGAAACCGTAAGACAGTGAGATTTCTCAAATCTGCATGCACAGATTCAACACTTCTTTCCTTTTGATTTATTTTGTAAAGCCATGATTTAAACTTTTACAAATTTTTATTAGTTATTAATTTGCCCTTTTACTCCATTCAGTGTATGTTGACAGCTGATGGGATAATTAAAAACCTTCTCGGGTATGATAAGCAAAATTAATAGGAATTATTAGGATAACACATTTGTTCCAGATATATTAAATGTTAAAGCACTTATTATTGGATGCAGATAAACAATTTTCAATAAGAATCAGAGGTTTTAACAGGGCTGCAGCTGTAATGGGGAAACTCATTCTTGAAATGTGGATGACTAGTTTTACATCAAACTAAAATGTTTTCACAGATAATGTGAGTTGATTTTACCTACAGATTTGGCTGCTGTTCTTCCTTTACCGTGAAAATGATGTTAAAAAAAAAACTGTCCCGGTAAAGGTTAGCACCAAGCTTCATATTTCATCTTAAATGAGTCCTCATAGCAGGAGGTTGTGGGTTGACTGTGAAAACAAAACAGGAATAGTTCAATTTCAGCAAGACAGGTCGTTTCTGTATTTTAAATGAAAAACAATCAGCTGAGGAACTGAGAAAACAATTTTTGTATGCACAATTGTTTCAACTTTTGAATCTGATAATAACTGGTTCTGAATCAAGCAATTTGCATTAAAACAGAGACTTACAATTTACACTATTATACAACAGCGGTTAATGTTTTAAATGTTTATGAAAAAAGTATCTTGTGCTCCCTGCATATAATTGATCAAAATTTAGACATTATTACATTACATTAAAAACAGAAATATATAACTGTAATATATAAAAATTGTAAATTAAAATTGTAAATAATTGTTTTCTTTTTAAATATATATAAAAAAAAATACAAATTCTGTGATATTAAAAGCTGAATTTTCAGCATCATTACTCCAGTCCTCAGTGTCACATGATTCTTTCTAAAATGCTGATTTGATGCTCAAGAAACATTTCTTATAATTAATAATGTTGAAAACAGTTGGAAAGCTGAATATATTGGGGAAACCGTGATACATATTTTTTTCAGGATACTTTGATAAATATAGAAATTTAAAAGAACAGCATTTATTCGAAATAGAAATATTTCGTAACATTATAAATGTCTTTACTCTCAATTAATGAATTTAATGCGTCTTTTCTGAATATGAATTTCTTTCTTTAAAATCTTTCTGACCCCATCATTTTAAACAGTACCTTTAGGTCAGTGGTTGTCCACCAACTAACTGACATCTTTTTAATTGTATCACAAGCTATGTTTCCATCCAAAGTTGCGAATTTAACTTATGCGCAAAATTGGGATATCGCGTAAAACATTTGCGAATAAAGCGCCGTTTGTGTTCAAGAGAACAAAATCTTGAACTCCTGGGAAATTGCTGCAAAATATCTGTAATAAAAATGGAAGTTGGGAAGTTGAACCAAATTATTTTGATGACAGACTTTGGCTCAGGCATTTCAGAATGATTAAACCAACATTTGAGATGCTGTGCAATGAAATAAGTCCAGTTATCCAATCACATCCTCTGTCGAGGCAAAGTCAAGCAAGTTTTTTTGTTGCGCATCAAGGGATTTATTTATGTGCGTGTCTTCTCATTTTTAGAATTTATGTGCATCTCTGGCATTGCCATTTTTTAATGCGATATCCCAAAATGTGCATAAAATAAGGTGGATGGAAACATAGCTATTGTGTTTTAATATGCACATTTTGTTGTCCAATTTAAACACATTAATACTAAATATATTCTGGACTTTGTTATGAAAACATCCATCTTTTATCACCTGTTTTTTCAATTGTATATATATATATATAAAAAAAGATCATCTGCCTCAAGCCTGTCTAAATGAACAGAGGCAACATTGTGAGCACTTTCATTGAAGAGACTTCACCTTTCTTCACATACACTCTCACACACAAAGAGTTTGTTGTACCTCTGTTCTCCTTGCTGGGGTAAGTACGTGGGAAGGGCCTGAACTCTTCAGGAGGGGGGAAGTCCTCTATCGGATGGAAGTGAAACTTTGATTCAAAGTCATCTGAAAAGTAGACAAAGATACTTCTGTGAGTTGAAAAAAAACAAAACAGAAATGCCAAGTTAAATCGAATTGCTTTGCAGGTGACCACAAACATACAATGATGGATCACAAACATTGACACTGTATGGTTTATTTCCAACTGCTTGTTGCTGTTCGTCAGAAGGTAATAGCCCATTTAGGCCTTTAACTTCATCATTAATGCCGACCTGTAGTCTCACCTAAACTGTGCAGGTGTCCGTTGCGTACTGAGCTGGGCGGAGCTGACAGTGGGAGAGGAGGAGGGGGTGGAGTCCTAATGGAGAGTTCAGTGTTAGGAGAGCGAGCCGGGGGAGCAGGGGGTGGAGCCATCCGTGGAGGACCTGTCAATCCAAAAATCTTGATAAATGACTACCTATAATTCATTTCACTTAGGGTTTCAGTTCATTTTTTATTTTATTTTATTTTATTATATACATATTTATATATACATCAAAGGATTAATTTCATTTGAAAATATACTAAAATAAAAATTATTTTCACAATATTACTGTTTTTAACTATACTTTTGTTTATTTTTTCTTACAAAATTTCCTAACAATCAAAAGCCAACAGTAAATAAAGTTGAAATGTAAATTAATGTATTAATAGACATCCTTAAAATTAAATTTCTCAGAAAACAAGTGTTATAATCTTATGCAATTGTGCTTCTTAGCATAGATTTCTCTTGTTTTTAAGGATGTTTATATTTTTACTGAAATTCCTAAAAAAAAACCTTACTGACACCAAACTTTTGAAAAGGGATGTGGCGATCCGATACTCAGTATCGGTATCGGTCCGATCCGGAACTTTTTTGCTGGATCAAGTATCGGTCAGCACAGGAACGATCGAAATTCGATACTGTGCGTTACCCATGGTTGTTCAAGTATTCTGAAGCCATAAAATTGTTTTATTTGAGGAACAGATAGCTTTCTATGATAGCTTTGCGCAAAATATCTATCATGTCAGTTGTCCTGTTAAAAATCTCCACCATGCATTTCAAAAGAAGAGCATATAATAGTAGATTAATAGTAATTTGTAATAGTTTTTAAAATCAAGATTTTACCAGATGTAGCAGTAAGAGGTGTGTGTGTGTGTGTGTGTGTGTGTGTGGTTCAGGTATGCCCTACATTATGAAAACATGAAAAAGTGGTATTGAGCAATCCCTACTTTTGAATGGTAGTGTATATATACAATATTTGCAAATATATACAAGAAAGGTCTTCTACCTGCAAATCGTGGCACTGCAGGGGGGCGCCTACTGGGTGCACCACAGGGGTAGGATGGTGGCAAAGGTGGTACGCTGGGCCTATATGTAGGTGAAGGCATGGGAGATACTTTCTGAGGTAGCGGAGGAGGTGCTGAGGAGGGGTGACTGCACGCAAACGAAGCAGGAAGAGGAGGTGGTGGGGGAGGAGGTCCTAATGTACTGTCCTTCATTTCTAACTGAACTGGCGAAGGGGGCGGAGGGAAGAAGACTCCAGATGAGCGGTTAGGGAGCGAGGATGGAGGTGGTGGAGGAGGCGGTGGGTAGAAGACACCAGATGACCTGTCAGAGAGTGAAGATGGAGGGACTGATGGAGGTGGTGGAGGAGGTGGAGGGTAGAAGACACCAGATGACCTGTCGGGGATTGAAGATGGAGGGACTGATGGAGGCAGTGGAGGGGGCGGAGGGTGGAAGACACCAGATGATCTGTCAGGAAGTGAGAACGGAGGAACCGAGGGAGGGAGTGGAGGAGGCGGAGTCGTGGGCATGGGAATGGAGTGTGATTGGACAGGTAACCAAGTGGGTTTGGCCATTTGAGGAGGAGGGGGTGGGGGCGGGCCGGTGGGCAGAGAAGGCGGTCTATTATTGGGCCGCTCCTGAGGAGGAGGTGGAGGAGGGGCAGAGGAAGGAGGAGTAGAGGATAGTTTGAAAGTAGGATGTGCAGTTTGGCTGGGGGAAGGCGGAGCTGTGTATGAGGAAATAGGCCGAGCTTTAGACAGTGAAGAGGCTCTCTCCAAAGGCCTGTGGGAAGGGGAAAGATCAGGGGCGCTTCCTCTGAAACCGTCTCCTTGTGATGGAGGGTTCCAGAGAGGCTGCTTCAGGCTGGCGGTGGAGCCGGAACGAGACACTGAAACACAAACAAGCCATATCCAAAAAGTCATTCAAAAATTGTATTTAGCATGACAATAAATAGATCTGACTTCAATACCTGGGTTGTGAGGTGGCAGTTTCTCTCTTTGTCCGACTGGTTTGAGCACAGGAAATCCTCCGGCAAACAGTCCACCCCGAGTTAGACCCATTGTAGATGGAGTAGAACCTGCTGTGTTTGCAGAATTCCCAGCAGACACATTTCTTCCACCGTCATCCACGCTATTCACTTTAGGTTCTGCAAATACACACACATCACCGTTATGTTTACAGCCATTGCACCAAGTAGAACATGTTCCTGGATCTATCATGTATTGTATATTGTAGGGAAGCGCGGGGCACAACCTAACGCGGGGTTAAATGTAACACGGACCTTTTACATGTGTTTCCGCTCTTTTTCTCTCGCTGCCAGAAGTCAGTGTCCCGCTGATTTGTGGACAGTTTTGATAAGATTTCGTGAAGATACTGGACAAACAGTGTTTTGACACCATGCAAGTACATTTTTTCATCATACGTTTTTTTCGGTTTCTGAGTTGGGTGTGTACGTCACCAAATCTAACTTTATATTACCTTAATCACCGTGTTGTTGGCTAAAACATTTTGAAACATGTCAGCAACTCCAAGCAACTGTTAGCTAGGCTTAAAATATTTTTTTACACAGCAGGGTTAGTTATAGCACAGTGTTACTTACAACTAAGCCACCAAGTGTACAACGATAATGAAATGAAAACAGGGAGCCACACAACTTTTCAGGTTTGAGTATTTATCTATATATTTATTTTTGCCACATTTAACTTTGTCGGACTTTCACAAACAATGTTGGAATTTAAATGTCAAAGTATATTTTTTTTCACATTTGTTTACTATGCATTGCTCGCTTGTTTATTTATTAAGAATATAGCCTGTTTTGCATGCAATAAACCCTTTAAAATGTGATTTTAAGCTTGTTTTTATTATTATTACTGTTATTATTATTAATAATAATCATTTTGCATGCAGCTGCCACACACAAATACAATTCAATTGCAGTTACAATATTTGATGATTTTATTTATTTATTTATTGCAAAAATGTGCAGCCCTTTCCTATATCTCTATCCATGATATTGATCCATAATAGAAGGATGATTGGATGGATGGATGTATGGATATCTATCTATACAGATGCACAAACAATATCAAACCATACAGATAAAATAGTACTGAATTATGTGTGTTACACACAAGTGTTACAACTAACCCCTCTGTCTGTTACAATTAACCCCGCAAATGAGGTAAGTTGTAACATTTGCACTTCTGTAACTTTCAGTGCAACTGTACGAAAATGGTAGGTCCTAGAAAAAAACGTTAAGTGTTTGTTTGTAGCAGAGATGTGTATGTTGCTTGTGAAAAAAAAAAAAAAGATTAATCTAACTTAATTATTTTTTTTAAATAATTGAGCCAAAACCAAAATGTGTTAGGTTGTGCCCTGCTCCCCCCTACATTATACAATCACACAATATTGTGCAGTTTTTTTTGTGTGTGTGTGCAATTTAGGAGGGTCTGTCCGTGACTTTAAAAGAAAGAGAGCGTTGTAACTTGTAACTTATTTAAAATGTACAGTAAGAGATTTTTGAAAAACACTTGATATTTGAAAAGGACACCCAAACAAACACACCCCTATCCAAAGGAAACACACCCCTCCCCCAAAATAACGAAGGGGTGTGTCATATTCAGTCATACATCAGACTGCTCGCGCAAGTATGGATGAATCAGCTGTGATTCAACAACAACAATAGCATCTTGGTTCTGGAAACATACCGTAGCAAAACAAATGTTACTCACGTATCTCCCCAGAGATGTTATTGGAAAGCTGTTCCAATATTAATGCAGGTCCTAGCTCTTGTCTCATCGTAACCCATCTTTTGCCAAATATATTTCTTAGACATTTTCCTCTTTGTTAATATCTCAGCCATCTGTCTTTCTACAAATGTCCTGTTCTCACTCTCTCTCTCTCCTATTGCTATTTGGCTATAAGTGTTGTGGTGATCAGTCCAATCCACTTTGTATTTCTCTTATTTACACTGCCAGGACTATGTACAAACACTCTTTTTTTCAGGCACACACATAGAACAGAAATTAAATATTCACAAAATTGTTTGTTTGGGTGTTGATTTCAATTTTCAACTGGGTTTCTCAGAAATCACTCACTGCACCTTTAATGTTGTTAAAGAAACTCAAGAGCTCCCATGAGTTTCACTGTCCCTTAAGTTTTCTCTGCAAAACAGGAATTGCAAGCTGAAGTGAGCCAGTGACTTCCTGAGGTCTTGGCCCTTTATCTACCACTGTGCATTTCCATATAGATAGAAAACCTATGTGTCTTTGTGTGCACATGAGTGCTTTGAAGTGTGAGAACCCACTGGCTATAGACCTTGAGCTCAAATATAGCTCTGCCACTGATAAGCCCTTACAACTTATTAGCCATTCAGACTTTCTCTGACGCCTGGTTTTCTCTTCATACTTACTCTTTCTTTCTCAAACTCCTCCAGTTTTATTTTCACAAGAGAGTAATTTAATACACATTCTCACGCTGATACAACGCTCTCATCCTAAATCAACAACTGTTGAAAATGAATATGCAATGCAGGTAGCTCTGGTTGGTTACAACAATAAACAACATTCCAGTGTTGCCATCATACAGCAGATATATGCCAAATCAGATAATCAGGAAATGAACCTTAAATAGTATCAGTTTAGTATTTATATTTCTCATGCTTGCAAACAGACAGATTGTTGCCAAGTGACTCATTTCACCTGATCGGTTAACTTCTCAGTTGTTACATTATAGAATTCTGAATTGAAAATTGAGCTTCTGTGAATGAAATTGATTTTAACTCACTGTCAAGGACTGGTGCGCTTCTGTCTTTGACCTGTGTGACCTTTTTCAGCCTCGCCCCCTTCTGAATGTCAGACAGGAGTGCACCGCGACCTGCTCCCTCAGAACGCTGGACTTTAGGAGGGTCAGTCCGTGACTTGTAAAAGAAAGAGGAAAAAAGTTGCAACTTAATTCATTTTGTGCAATTCTAATGAGTTGCAATATGACTTTAGTTTTCTCTGCTATGGTTTTTCACAGTATCCCATGATACACCAAAATAAAACTCAAACTGCATGGCAACAAATAGTCTATTCTAATCATGTATTGAATGGTATGTAAAACAGCATAACATGGGTATGATTTAAAGAAAGCTACAGGATTTATAAAGCGTTGACAGTTTTGAACTCCATTGACTTTCACTGTATAGACATAAAACCACTGATATTTTATAAAAAAAATCTTCTTTGTTGTTCCAGGGAAGAAAACTAAAAGTCATACAGGTTTGGGACAACATATGGGTGAGCAAATGAGTCACAATTTTTTACTTTTAGGGGGAACTTCCCCATTAATGTTGGTTTCAAATGTGCATTTTAAATTGTTCAAAAATGTCATTAGCGTGCGCATGCATTAAACAAGAAAGTCAAATCTGACCATGTGACACCTGTGCTGTATATCCCTGTGTGTGTAATTTTATCTCTAATTAATAATGCAAATCTGGCCAGGTGGTTGCCAGGAGGAACTGGGTGACAGTTACAAAGAGAATGACAGACAGAGAAGGCAACACACAGATGGAGAAAAAAAAGAGCTATTATATACAGAATGTTTAGAGTCTGATGAACTGTATTACATTAACAGGTATCTATGAGTGTGTGTGTGTCTCACTTGTGCAGGAGCTGCAGCAGGTGGAGGTGGGGGTGGAGGTGCTGGGGGAGGTGGTGGAGGAGGGACAGGCATTGCTTAGGAACCTGAAAAACACATAACACATAGAGTTACAGTATCTGTGACCCTTACCTACCGGACCACACTATTCAACCTCTTTTCAAACAGATATTTAAATTAATATTATATCTTAAAATATGTATATTTTTGTAATACAATGGTTCAATTAATGCAATTTGAAAATGCTCATTTACAGTTAAAGCTCCAGCTAAACACAAGTGTAAAAGAATGCCATGGTGGTTTCGACATGACAAAGCGATCTCCCCCACATTCCCCTCTTTCTTCATGAATCATCTACATGTTCCTCTTGGCAGGAAGTGTGTCGATCACAAGATGCACCCAACAGGAACCCTCCCTTCTCTTTTAGGAAAACCAATCTCCTGCTTCCACAATGGACCGTAAGAGGTTCCAACAATCATCTTTTGTAGAATCTGCATTTAACCCTGAACTAGGGCCATCTCTCACATATAAAACACTGAACTTGTCCTTTAAAAGGAATTGGCATAAAAATGATCTCAGATCAGAGTGAAGTGGAACCTTATCAAGAGCTGGTAGGCTCCGGAGATAACAATGGAGTCTGTTGTTTGAGGAAAAAAAGCTGCCCAACTTCTGGCGAGCCAAACAGCCAATCAGAGCTATAGTGTGAGAAAGAGAAACATGCTAAACACAGCTGAGAAATGTAGAAAGAATTTAGCTAATATGTTAATTTCCAGGAATGTTTATTCTTGCCAAAAAAGAGAAACATTGTGTTATTGTTCTATTTCTCTATTGAAGCACAAAGGGACAAGTTGAAGCATTGGGAAACTCTAATGTCAAATTAATGTTGATCATTAATAGGTAAAATCCCAACATTGTTTAAGAGTCACATGAAGAATTCAGCTATTCATTATTTTGCCTCTTTCATGATATGATTGTCCAAGATCTTGTGGTTTACATTTCATCCAGCAGCATAGCTCTTAACAACTTAACATATCTCTCTCTCTCTCTCCCTCTCTCTCTCTCTCTCTCCCTCTCTCTCTCTCTCTCTCTCTCTCTCTCTCTCTCTCTCTCTCTCTCTCTCTCTCTCTCTCTCTCTCTAGAGTCCCATTAACAGCTTTCCCATGGAGATGTTGACACACAGCTGGTCCACCCATGTGGGAACAGAGACATGCTGTATAATATCTGGCCAGTGTTAATAAAACACTTGTGAATGTTTTGTATTCTGTTTGCTATCATTCTGTTTGTAATCATAATTCCTATATATACTGGTCAAAAGTTTGGAAACATTACTATTTTTAATATTTAAGTCTCTTATGCTCATCAAGCCTGCATTCATTTGATCAAAAATACAGAAAAAAAAAACAGTAATATTGTGAAATATTATTACAATTTAAAATAATGGTTTTCTATTTTAATATAGGCTACTTTAAAATATATTTTATTTATGTAATGCAAAACTGAAAATTGTATAAGTCTTCGGTGTCATATGATCCTTCAGAAATCATTCTAATATACTGATTTATTATCATGCTGATTTATTATCAATGTTGGAAACAGTTGTGCTGCTTAGTATTTTTTTAATAACCTGTGATACTTTTTTTTTTTTTTAAGTAAAAAAAAACAACAAAAAAACAGGATTTGTTTAAAATGGAAATCGTTTGTAACAAAATACACTACCATTCAAAAGTTTGGGGTCAGTATTTTACTTTTCTTTTTAATATAAATGGATACTTTTATTCAGCAATTATGTGTTAAATTGATAGAAAGTGATAGTAGCTACAGATTTATATTGTTAGAAAAGATTTCTATTAAGTTTTATATACTAAATAAATGCTGTTATTTTTAAAACTTGTTATTCATCAATGAATCCTGAAAAAAAGTATCACAGGTTCAAAAAAAATAGTAAGGAGCCCTGTTTCCAGCATTGATAATAACCGAGTATCAAATCAGCATATTAGAATGATTTCTGAATCCAGATACTAAACTCTATCACTCGAAGGGGTGTGAAATATGAGGCTGTTTAAAGGCTACTACTGTCCTGTCAATGACACTCACTAACAGTGTCCAGCTGCAACGTAAACCAATGAAGTATTATCCTACTAAACATAACGGCAGTGGTTCGCTGTTAACTGTAATGTAGTTTTCAGAGGCAACTTTACCTTAGTGGTTTGCAAAGTTGAAATTTCGTGCGTTGTTCTGTTCCAGTGGACGCAGGGAAGTTGTCAGAGTCCAGTCGTGGCGCGAGGCTGGGTCCGCATATCGCGCCGTTGACCCTCGAGATACAGTTACTGACCGCGAGCTCGTGTTATAATTAGGAAGACGCCGAGGACGCAGTCTGTACGGTTTCGCGACGACTATTTTCGTCCAATTTTCCGTTAAGTACTATACGAACCTCACAAAAAGTATAAATTGCTAGTCAAACAAATATATTTGAAGAAAACATTTGGATTATATCCTCTCCACTTGGTAAAAAAAAAATTTTTTTTAAATAATAATCCACTGGAAATGTTTGATTTTTAAAACACTTCGTGAATCGTGACACTTTCCAAAAGCTGTCCTCCTTTTCTCGGCTAGGAATTTATGTGTGAACTGAACTGCACGCGCACCCTGCTGTAGTCCGCCTGTTGCGTATAGGGTGCACGCGCAACGCGAGCGCGTACAATAAACAACATACAGTATACAGGCTGCGTGGTGGGAGGTTGTCTTGACCATGAGGCTGGCTGTTTCATATCTTTGATTATTTACAATTCTAAACCAGACAGCGTCCATTAAAATGCATGTAGGCTAGAGATAATATGTCAAGTTTATATAATTCAAATAGAATAAAAATAAAAGGTCAATGCTTTTATTAGTTGTTTAACAGCACAATAAATGTTTATGGTAGGCTACTTCAGGTGGCTGTATGTAGGTTACTGAAAGCTGTGCGCGACCAGATCGCTCTCTAGTGGTAGTTTCTGACAAGGTTGTGCTTGTGTGCTTAGAGTAGAGGCATGGTTAATTAAAGATGACCTCCAAACCAGATTTAATCAGAAATAGGGTCAAAACAGTATTTGAATGTTTCATTAAGTGAAAATCAAATCAGCTACTGATAAAAACTATTAAGTGTGTCACAACAACACTAAAATGTACAGTCACAATTGATTGATTCAATTGACACCTTAATTGATAGGCCTAATTTCTGATAAGAAAGAATTTATACTTGTAGATTAGGCCTATTTTCCACATGTTAGGGAAAGACAGAATAAACACTCTGGCTCCCTGTGAGGAACCTGTCCTTTAAGAAGGAGGAATGTTGTGACACAGGGTTGATGAGGTTAAAGATGACAGCCTCAGGCGAGGTGATGAGCATTACAGCACACAGTTTCAAATACTGTAACTCTAATAATGACCAATTGCTCTCGGTTTACTCCACCCATAACAAACACTCACGTAGGCCTACACGTAACCACATTCAAAAGCAATAACACTTCAGTACATGCAGAACAAATGGATGCATTAAATGGAAAATCATCTGTTTATTTAAAATTTGATGTAGTAACACTTCCCAAAGCTGAATTTGGCAAACTAATGCATAAGACCAAAGTACATTGTAAACTTGCCTACTTGCACTGAAACTGTGTCTAAATCTTCATTGATGCATTTTTTGGTTATGTTTTATGGACACAAATCTCATTACACAAGCTCAATGAATTTTTCTTACAGCTTTGCTCATAATATAAGAGAACATTAAAAGATCTCATATAGCTTGATCACAGTTTTTTAACCCAAGTAATCAGGTTCAGTTTTAATTTAGAATTCAAGGCATATAACTCACTGTTTGCAAAACTAACAGCTTATCATTTTATTATATTGCGTTTCTTGACTGCTCTGTTATATCTTTAGATATTTAACTAAACATATATTATAAGAATAGAATCTTTGGTTTGTCTAGCACAACTACTTTCGCAGTGGGAAAGCTAAATACTAGTATCAAAGTGTCCTGGATTCAATAAAACAAACTACACAAGACAACGCAGGGCTTGTTGGATCTGATGTCTTATGGATGACTATCATGGCATGAACAGCCTTTGATTCAGGATGGATAGGACCACCACCCAAACCCCCTCAAACAAAAACAAAAAAAGTCTGCAGCAAGCATCCACAAACATTAAAACAGTTCTAAGTCATGCTAAAGCTGTGCACACTGAATACCGTTAAAATAATTGCTTCTAAATCCTTCTAATGTAAATTCCTTCATAAAAGATTGCAGTAACACCACAAAACAGTGCAATTATATATGACAAAGTTTTAAGAACTATGTTGTATATCCTTCACAAAAAAAATATAACCTATATCCTATAACCCTGCTGGGGGGAAACAACTTATGGTTTTCTGGTCTTAGGTTTAGACTGGTCTTTAGTCTCCCAGACTGGCCTATAGCTGGACTGAAGTGTGCAAAATCCCTTTAAAACCTGCAAAATGATAAGCCTAATAGGCTAAGAGACTTCCAGCAGGAAAATGTCATTATTTCCAGCATTTGGAAAAAGCTCCTGTGATATGGATAATTTAGGTTATTCAAAGAGTTTATACCCTTAACTTCATATAAGTGCATTCATAAGTCAAAATGTTCAAAAGTGTCAGTCAGGAGGTAGTGCCGTAGCCTATATCGTGCTCTACCATCGGGTGTAAACCGAGGTTCCAGTCAGTGCTTTGACTGAACGTCGGTGGATTTGACAGCTGCAGGTTTCCCATCATCTTCGTTGTTCTGTGGAAGACTCGCGCGCGTCTTCCGTTTCTCTTTGAAGCGACCGGAGCGGGACACAAGCAGATTTCGGCGATTGGAGAGCTCGTTGAAAGTTGGCTGAACAGCGGAGTCGTCGTAAGTTTCATCGCTAGGTAAGCAGTTGCCTGCTTCTTTCGCTGGATGTGTGGGTGAAGGGAGTTGTTGGTCCGGCTCCTGGTTACGGAGGTCCTGTTCCAGTATCGCTGCCGATTCTCTGGCTGTTTTTCTCCTCTTGCCCACGAAAGACCTCCACCAGGGGGCTGTTTTCTCCGTCATTGTGAGAACTAAACAGATCATATATAAATAAACAAGCACAAATCAATTTACTACTTCAACATAAAAAAACTGAAACAACTATAGTTGTTGTTGCTATATTTATAGCTACATTTTAGTCTATTAACCCACGCTTATGACGCTATGACGTAAGAACAACAATAGACACAGCATGTCTATTCAAGAATAACAACACAGTGTAATCCGAGATAGCTTATCTGTAATAGATGTAATATGCTTTATTGAAATGGCTAGGCCTACATCTCCACCCTTAACTGGATAGCCTATATTGGATAGCCTACACAAATTGCTTAGGGGTCAATGACAAATAATGTCCAAGATGGAGAAAACTTGTGAAAAAATGTAGTTTAAGTTTTAGGCCTACATTCATGTCGGTTTCATATGAATGCGTAAACATAATTTTGATATAGATATAGAAATAGCCTATATATGTCACAGAGTGTAGGCCTACATAAGCTATAATTAAACTTGGATTTTTTTCTGGAAAAAAAAAAAAATATATATATATAAATAATAATAATAATAATAATAATTATTATTATTATTATTATTATTATATATATATAAAGGCCTATATAAGGGGCATGGGGTACTCCCTATTTAGGATTTTGTCACATGACAACAAAATGGCTTCCTTCATGTTGATTACACCATTTACATTAAAAGTGCTTTATTGTTTTTGAAAGAAATAATAATAATAATAATAAATCATAATTAAACATTATTCCAAACTATTTATGCAAACGTTTGATTAAGTTTAATTTTTTGTTTTTAAATCTCCAAAGAGACTATGCACCTTGACATCTTTTAATTTAAGCAAAAAAACATAAATGACTTTTGATTCAGAAATTGAAAGCATGTCTATAGAATATCTGTATTCAAGTCATATATGGGATTTTAAACATATTTTTGAATACAAAGATCAATACAAAACGAATGAGCGTCACGTCATACATGACAAACAAGGATAATTGTCTTGCGATGCAGAACAGGTTTAGAGCGCCATAACCTCAAGAGAGTATTTTAAAGGTGATGATTCATGCCACAACAACAAACCTGATCATCAGCCTGAGCGACTCACCTGGACAAAAATGATGAGAACAAGATAAACGCTGCCCGAGGTTCCTCTAAATGAAAGGTGTGTTGAGACAACAGAGACGCTGAATCCTCAGAAGAAATCACAGTGCGTGAAAATCATCTTTCACTTCCACTTATCCGAAGACTTGAGTCACTGAGACGCAGTTTTGCCTCTTACTTTTGCCGCAGTATTTTTGTCTCTGAGAAAGCGTAACATCATCCTTTGCCCAACATGGAACATCCAATTTGAACTTACGTGAAAGACTTTATAGTGCCGTCGCAGTTTACGAGCGCACCTGAGATTCCACCTCCGAAACTACAATGAGT